>NC_058097.1:35945300-36256400 GCF_020171115.1 Neogale vison | reverse complement strand
TGTCTGATAATAAATACTCGGTCAATAATTAAGGGGGGAAAGGAAAAAAAACATTATTGTAATTGTTATCATTTTTGTCAGTGTTGTTATTCAATATTAAATGCTCAGCTCACCTTCACTGAGCACATTCAGCAGTACATCTGATTCTTGAACAAAATCAGGCTTTAAGACCTTTGCATTTCACTTAGGGAAAATGAGGAAGGACTCCGGAATCAGGTTCTTTGAGGAAAGGCTGCCAGATGAGAGATAATGTCTGTCCTGTTTTTCTGTCTGAGTCAGGACTCCAAAGGCAGAGATGACTTGCTCTCTAGTGTGAAAGCCTCCAGGGTTGTCAGCTCTGTGACAGACACTTAACAAGACTTCAGAAAGCATTGACCTCAGCCAGCACCCAGTCTCAAGGAAGTAACTCAGAATTAAAGTCAAATCAACAAGCCACTCCTCTAATTGAGGCTGAAAGCAGGAGAAGCTGTAGATATAGTTTGTGGCATAAAGGACAGGCATGTCACCTCAAGAGAAAGTACAAGTCAAGTCAGCATGTCACCTCCCACTGTTGGCTATGCAGAGATTTTAATGAAACATCTTGGGATTAATCCACACCAAAGGCCTACCTCACCCAGCTCCTGGCAGGGGGCAATTTATAGCTTAAAGAAATGTCATCAACTTTAATAGGCATCAAGCTTCAAGTCTCACCTTAAAATTATTGACTTCTTTTTTTTTTTTAAGATATTTTTATTTATTTGTTTGACAGATAGAGATCACAGGTAGGCAGGGAGAGAGAGAGAGAGAGAGAGAGAGAGGAGGAAGCAGGTTCCCTGCTGAGCAGAGAGCCTGATGTGGGGCTCGATCCCAGGACCCTGGGACCATGACCTGAGCCGAAGGCAGAGGCTTTAACCCATTGAGCCACCCAGGCGCCCCAAAATTATTGACTTCTTATAGGGTCCTATCTGCCTGCCCATTTAACTTCATTCAGGAATGGCATTGGAGAGCAAAAGAATAAAAAAGCCCTCAAGCTTTAAGGCTAGAAAGGACCTTATTAGACAAGGAACCACAAAATCAAATGTCTATAGTAGCCAGCAGGGAGGATAAGTGGATGAAGTCTCTGGAACTCTGTGAGAACCTGGAGAATACCTGCTGGGTTCAAGGCAGCAATGCTTTTCAATCCCAAGTAATTGTTGCTAGGCAGAAGTTCAGATCCAGTGTGGCCAGATTTTTTTTTCCCCCAAGAGGAGCCGTATATCCAGGTTTATAAAAGAAAAATTCCCCTGTACTTAAGTATTGATATTTAATTTAATATTTTAATATAATAAAACCAAGTGATAATAACAAAGAATAACAAAATTATTATATGGATAAGACTGGTAGTCATCTGGTACTCACCTGCTGCACTCTGTTGCAAAAATAGTGACTTCCTTACATTTAAATTGGGAAGCAGTCATTTTCCCAGGCTCTCAAATGACTGTCACCAGCACTCTGGCACCCCTGGCCTGCCCCTGAACATCAGTCTGTTCCATCATCGAGAGACTAAAATGTTAACACCTAACCAACAGATCACCTCAAGGATCCTGTTTTGGCATGATCCTGTTTTGGCCATCATCTGGTTGACCTCAACAGCATTTGCACTATACTTGTGAAGTACTTTTAACAAACAAAACACACATGCCAGTTCAAACAAAACACATATGCCAGGAACATTGATCCTACTGGAAATCAGTTTGAGACCCTGACTTATTCCAAGTCCCCTTATTTGTTAGTTGGGGAAACAAAGGTAGACACAGAAAAAGTTATTTAATTAAAGTTATGAAACAAGTCACTGACAGAACCAGATAAGAATCCAGGACTTCAAGTTTATAGGCCAGAGCTCTCTCCTCTTCATCAATAGCTACCAAACCTGTGAAAAAGTATAGATTTTTAAAAGTGCAGATTTCTCTTAACTCTTAACTATAGAGAACAAACTGATGATTACCAGAGGGGGCAATTGGGGAGATGGGTGAAATAGGTGATGGGAATTAAAGATTACACTTATCATGATGAGCACTGAGTAATGATTAGAATTGTTGAATCATTATATTGTACATCTGAAACTAATATAACACTGTATATCAACTATACTGGAATTTAATTTTAAAAGACTGAAAAAATAAAAACACGGATTTCTTTTCTCTATACCATCCCTGCCAAAACTCTGGGTTGGCCCAGGCATGAATATCTTTCAAAAACTCCTTAGATAATTCTGATGATCATCAGATCTGCCGAGCATTGCTGCAAACTTTCACATAGAAGACATGTGCATATATGTTGGGAGAACAAATGGTTTTTCCCAAGCCCCTTAGATCTGTCTTATTGCCATACTGAAGGGAAGAAAATTAAAGGAGGAAATTTTCAGAGATTGGTAATAGTTGATGACCAGAGAAAGGGAGGTTATATGAGAACCAGCATCAAAATAAGACAGAAAATTTCCAGCTGTGTCACTTACTAGTTCTACATCTTCAGATACCTCACTTAAGTTTTCTAGGTCTCACTTTCGCCATCTGTAACATGGGGACAGCAATACCTACTAATCAAAATAATCACAGATTTCAGAAAGAAATCGGTCAATTCTGGATTATCCTGGCTGTAGCTTCCTCAGTGATAGTAAGAGATTCATCCAGAGAGCCAAGAGGATATGCAGCTTCTGCTCTGTCCACAGGAATGTCAATACAGCTTTATCAGCTCCTGCCTAAAGCACAAGTCTAGCCACAAACTGATGGAGAGCTCAGACCTTTTGGTACCTTCACACCTCTGACACTCATGCTGATGAGTTCAGCTCAGGTATCAATATGGAGTTGACACTAGGGTCAATTATAGGCAGCAATATGTAGTTGCCCTTAAAAGTCTGCTGGTATAGCCCACATGTAATTAGAGAGCTTCTCTTAGTCATAAGGCAATTCTCACAGTACCTGACATATAGTGGTAACTGTGATGGTCATGATTATGATTGTATGGTATGGAATAGTGATCTAGAATCCCACTCTAAAGGCAGACAAACCAAGGTACAGTTATGTGATTTTAGATATTATTTCCAAATATCTTCAAGTCTCAAATCATCATCAGTGAAATAGAAGCAATAATGATTATCACCTATATTGCATTATTACAAGAATTAAATGAGCTAATATTGGAAAGAGTTTAGCTTGGTGCCTGGCATATGATAGATGCTCAGTAAATGTTCTGTTTGGTGATAACACTATTAATATTAACTTCAGCATTCAACTTCAAGTTTGAGAGAACCTTGATTTGGTAAGATTTGGTACTAGAACTAGTAGCCTAACAGGCAACCATGGCCCGATGAGAGGTTTGCACAGAGCAAAGTCTAGCTGGTCCCATGGGGAGCACGCAAGTACTGAGATGTTCAAGAGCCTCCTTCAAGTCTCTGAGTTCAGAAGGGAGTTGTTTGCAATATAGCCTCAACCCACAGCCACCAACAGACCTTTCCCAGTCTCAAACCCTTTAGTAACCCATCCAACTACTCCTATTTGTAGAGCTTGGTTGAGTCAGGCCAAGGAGAATTGCTGAGGGATCTCAAGCTTCTGGTAGTATAGGAGACTCTGGGAAATGCCAACTGCAGATCCCAGATCTCCACCCACTTCTTCCAAGCAGATCCAAATAATAGGTCCTTTAGGCAGGCAGCCCATCAACTCAGGATTCCAAGACAAACAGCCTTCATATTTTTGATCTAAATTTCTAATCTCCCCAGAGAGTTGCAGCACAGGGCCTACTAACAAGGAAACAAGCTACCAGAGAGAGAAAACACCTGTATTCAGACACCAGCTGTAGCACATTCTCAGTATGTCATTGTAAGAACCAAACAGATGTGATTATATAAAGAGCTATAGAGTGTAATCAGGATCGTTATTTTTTTTAAGTTTTTTTTATTTATTTGACAGAGAGAGATCACAAGTAGGCAGAGAGGCAGCAGAGAGAGAGGAGGAAGCAGGCTCCCTGCAGAGCAGAGATCACCATGTGGGGCTCAATCCCAGTACCCTGGGATCATGACCCGAGCCAAAGGCAGAGGCTTTAACCCACTGAGCCACCAGGCGCCCCCAGGGTAGTCGTTATTAACATTTATTAATATAACACATGCTATAAACTTTCATTAACAAAACTCAGTGTGTAAAAATGTAACCTTCTATAACTAAACTCAGTTTTTGAGTTGTTTCCATTTTGCCTTGCACACAAACTTAATCTAGTTACCTCATTCTTTCCCAGAGAAATGTAAACATTTCAAGATTAAAAGTCAGTGTTTTCGGAGGGGAGGAGTCAAGATGGCGGAGAAGTAGAAGGCTGAGACTACTTCAGCTAGCAGGAGATCAGCTAGAGAGCTTATCTAAAGATCGCAAACACCTGCAAATCCATCGGCAGATCGAAGAGAAGAAGAACAGCAATTCTAGAAACAGAAAAACAACCACTTTCTGAAAGGTAGGACTGGCGGAGAAGTGAATCCAAAGCGACGGGAAGATAGACCCCGGGGGGAGGGGCCGGCTCCCGGCAAGCGGCGGAGCAATGGAGCACAAAATCAGGACTTTTAAAAGTCTGTTCCGCTGAGGGACATCGCTCCGGAGGCTAAACCGGGGCGAAGCCCACACGGGGTCGGCGTGACCTCAGGTCCCGCGGGGTCACAGAAGGATCAGGGGTGTCTGAGTGTCGCAGAGCTTGCGGATATTGGAACGGGAAAGCCAGCTGCAGAGACAGAGCCGACAGTAAGCTCGCAGCTTGGAGTTGCCTTGAACCGGTTGCACGCTCAGTGAGCTCGGAGCGCGGCTGGAGGTTAGGCAGACGCGAGTTACTAAGAGCTGTTCGCTGAGGGCGCACAGGGGAGCGGGGCCCCGGGCTCTCGGCTCCTCCAGGCCGGAGACCAGGAGGCCGCCATTTGTATTCCCGTCCTCCGGAACTCTACGGAAAGCGCTCAGGGAACAAAAGCTCCTGAAAGCAAAGCCGAGCAGATCACTCAGCACGGCCCCTGGTAAGGGCGGTGTAATTCCGCCTGGGGCAAAGACACTTGAGAATCACTACAACAGGCCCCTCCCCCAGAAGATCAACAAGAAATCCAGGCAAGACCAAGTTCACCTACCAAGGAGTACAGTTTCAATACCAAGGAGAGAGCAGCAGAATTCCAGAGGAGGAGAAAACAAACCATGGAACTCATGGCTTTCTGCCTGTGATTTTTTAGTCTTGCAGTTAATTTATTTTTTTTTTCTTTTTCATTTTTTTTCTCTTCTTCTGCTAAAATTTTTTATAACTTTTACCCTTTTCTTTTTTAACGTTTTTTAACTAGATTATCTAATATATATATATTTTGCTTTTTTATAATTTTCTTTATTCATTTTCTTTTTTTTTAATTCTTTTTTTTTCTTTTTTTTTCATTCTTTCTTTTTGAACCTCTTTTTATCCCCAAATCAGAAGAGATCCTAATCTCTTCAATCTTTTTTTTTCTTAATTCTTTTTTAAATTCTTGATTGAATTTTTAATTCAATCTCTCTCTTTTTAATTATTTTTTTCCTTTTTTTCTTTCTTTCTTTTTGAACCTCTTTTTATCCCCAAATCAGAAGAGATCCCAATAAGAAGAGATTGGGAGATCCCAATCAGAAGAGATTGGGAGATCCAAATCAAAGAAGATCCCAATCAGAGGAGATCCCTCACTCAATCGTGAGGGGGGATTTCTCCCCCCTCATGATTTGGGATCTCTTCTGATTTGGTTAAAGCATATTTTCCTGGGATTGTTGCCACCCTTTTAGTATTTTACTTGCTCCTTCATATACTCTTAGCTGGACAAAATGACAAGGCGGAAAAATTCACAACAAAAAAAAGAACAAGAGGCAGTACCGAAGGCTAGGGACCTAATCAATACAGACATTGGTAATATGTCAGATCTAGAGTTCAAAATGACAATTCTCAAGGTTCTAGCCGGGCTTGAAAAAGGCATGGAAGATATTAGAGAAACCCTCTCCAGAGATATAAAAGCCCTTTCTGGAGAAATAAAAGAACTAAAATCTAACCAAGTTGAAATCAAAAAAGCTATTAATGAAGTTCAATCAAAAATGGAGGCTCTCACTGCTAGGATAAATGAGGCAGAAGAAAGAATTAGCGATATAGAAGACCAAATGACAGAGAATAAAGAAGCTGAGCAAAAGAGGGACAAACAGCTACTGGACCATGAGGGGAGAATTCGAGAGATAAGTGACACCATAAGACGAAACAACATTAGAATAATTGGGATTCCAGAAGAAGAAGAGAGAGAGAGGGGAGCAGAAGGTATACTGGAGAGAATCATTGGGGAGAATTTCCCCAATATGGCAAAGGGAACGAGCATCAAAATTCAGGAGGTTCAGAGAATGCCCCTCAAAATCAATAAGAATAGGCCCACACCCCGTCACCTAATAGTAAAATTTACAAGCCTTAGTGACAAAGAAAAAATCCTGAAAGCAGCCCGGGAAAAGAAGTCTGTAACATACAATGGTAAAAGTATTAGATTGGCAGCTGACTTATCCACAGAGACCTGGCAGGCCAGAAAGAGCTGGCATGACATTTTCAGAGCACTAAACGAGAAAAACATGCAGCCAAGAATACTATATCCAGCTAGGCTATCATTGAAAATAGAAGGAGAGATTAAAAGCTTCCAGGACAAACAAAAACTGAAAGAATTTGCAAACACCAAACCAGCTCTACAGGAAATACTGAAAGGGGTCCTCTAAGCAAAGAGAGAGCCTACAAGTGGTAGATCAGAAAGGAACAGAGACAATATACAGTAACAGTCACCTTACAGGCAATACAATGGCACTAAAAACATATCTCTCAATAGTTACCCTGAATGTTAATGGGCTAAATGCCCCAATCAAAAGACACAGGGTATCAGAATGGATAAAAAAACAAAACCCATCTATATGTTGCCTCCAAGAAACTCATTTTAAACCCGAAGACACCTCCAGACTTAAAGTGAGGGGGTGGAAAAGAATTTACCATGCTAATGGACATCAGAAAAAAGCAGGAGTGGCAATCCTTATATCAGATCAATTAGATTTTAAACCAAAGACTATAAACAGAGATGAGGAAGGACACTATATCATACTCAAAGGGTCTGTCCAACAAGAAGATCTAACAATTTTAAATATCTATGCCCCCAACGTGGGCGCAGCAAACTATATAAACCAATTAATAACAAAATCAAAGAAACACATCAACAATAATACAATAATAGTAGGGGACTTTAACACTCCCCTCACTGAAATGGACAGATCATCCAAGCAAAAGATCAACAGGGAAATAAAGGCCTTAAATGATACACTGGATGAGATGGACATCACAGATATATTCAGAACATTTCATCCCAAAGCAACAGAATACACATTCTTCTCTAGTGCACATGGAACATTCTCCAGAATAGATCACATCCTCGGTCCTAAATCAGGACTCAACCGGTATCAAAAGATTGGGATCATTCCCTGCATATTTTCAGACCACAGTGCTCTGAAGCTAGAACTCAACCACAAGAGGAAGTTTGGAAAGAACACAAATACATGGAGACTAAACAGCATCCTTCTAAAGAATGAATGGGTCAACCGGGAAATTAAAGAAGAATTGAAAAAAATCATGGAAACAAATGATAATGAAAATACAACGGTTCAAAATCTGTGGGACACAACAAAGGCAGTCCTGAGAGGAAAATATATAGCGGTACAAGCTTTTCTCAAGAAACAAGAAAGGTCTCAGGTACACAACCTGACCCTACACCTAAAGGAGCTGGAGAAAGAACAAGAAATAAACCCCAAGCCCAGCAGGAGAAGAGAAATCATAAAGATCAGAGCAGAAATCAATGAAATAGAAACCAAAAAAAACAATAGAACAAATCAACCAAACTAGGAGCTGGTTCTTTGAAAAAATTAATAAAATTGATAAACCCTTGGCCAGATTTATCAAAAAGAAAAGAGAAAGGACCCAAATAAATAAAATCATGAATGAAAGAGGAGAGATCACAACTAACACCAAAGAAATACAAACTATTATAAGAACATACTATGAGCAACTCTACGCCAACAAATTTGACAATCTGGAAGAAATGGATGCATTCCTAGAAACATATAAACTACCAAAATTGAACCAGGAAGAAATAGAAAGCCTGAACAGACCCATAACCAGTAAGGAGATTGAAACAGTCATTAAAAATCTCCAAACAAACAAAAGCCCAGGGCCAGACGGCTTCCCGGGGGAATTCTACCAAACATTTAAAGAAGAACTAATTCCTGTTCTCCTGAAACTGTTCCAAAAAAATAGAAATGGAAGGAAAACTCCCAAACTCATTTTATGAGGCCAGCATCACCTTGATCCCAAAACCAGACAAGGATCCCATCTATAAAGAGAGCTATAGACCAATATCCTTGATGAACACAGATGCAAAAATTCTCACCAAAATACTAGCCAATAGGATTCAACAGTACATTAAAAGGATTATTCACCACGACCAAGTGGGATTTATCCCAGGGCTGCAAGGTTGGTTCAACATCCGCAAATCAGTCAATGTGATACAACACATCAATAAAAGAAAGAACAAGAACCATATGATACTCTCAATAGATTCTGAAAAAGCATTTGACAAAGTACAGCATCCCTTCCTGATCAAAACCCTTCAAAGTGTAGGGATAGAGGGCACATACCTCAATATCATCAAAGCCATCTATGAAAAACCCACTGCAAATATCGTTCTCAATGGAGAAAAACTGAAAGTCTTTCCACTAAGGTCAGGAACACGGCAGGGATGTCCATTATCACCACTGCTATTCAACATAGTACTAGAAGTCCTAGCCTCAGCAATCAGACAACAAAAGGAAATTAAAGGCATGCAAATCGACAAAGAAGAAGTCAAATTATCACTCTTCGCAGATGATATGATACTCTATGTGGAAAACCCAAAAGACTCCACTCCAAAACTGCTAGAACTTATACAGGAATTCAGTAAAGTGTCAGGATATAAGATCAATGCACAGAAATCAGTTGCATTTCTCTACACCAACAACAAGACAGAAGAAAGAGAAATTAAGGAGTCAATCCCATTTACAATTGCACCCCAAACCATAAGATACCTAGGAATAAACCTAACCAAAGAGGCTAAGAATCTATACTCAGAAAACTATAAAGTACTCATGAAAGAAATAGAGGAAGACACAAAGAAATGGAAAAATGTTCCATGCTCCTGGATTGGAAGAATAAATATTGTGAAAATGTCTATGCTACCTAAAGCAATCTACACATTTAATGCAATTCCTATCAAAGTACCATCCATCTTTTTCAAAGAAATGGAACAAATAATTTTAAAATTTATATGGAACCAGAAAAGACCTCGCATAGCCAAAGGGATATTGAAAAACAAAGCCAAAGTTGGTGGCATCACAATTCCGGACTTCAAGCTTTATTACAAAGCTGTCATCATCAAGACAGCATGGTACTGGCACAAAAACAGACACATAGACCAATGGAACAGAATAGAGAGCCCAGAAATAGACCCTCAACTCTATGGTCAACTAATCTTTGACAAAGCAGGAAAGTATGTCCAATGGAAAAAAGACAGCCTCTTCAATAAATGGTGTTGGGAAAATTGGACAGCCACGTGCAGAAAAATGAAATTGGACCATTTCCTTACACCACACACAAAAATAGATTCAAAATGGATTAAGGACCTCAATGTGAGAAAGGAATCCATCAAAATCCTTGAGGAGAACACAGGCAGCAACCTCTTCGACCTTAGCCGCAGCAACATCTTCCTAGGAACATCGCCAAAGGCAAGGGAAGCAAGGGCAAAAATGAACTTTTGGGATTTCATCAAAATCAAAAGCTTTTGCACAGCAAAGGAAACAGTTAACAAAACCAAAAGACAACTGACAGAATGGGAGAAGATATTTGCAAACGACATATCAGATAAAGGACTAGTGTCCAAAATCTATAAAGAACTTAACAAACTCAACACCCAAAGAACAAATAATCCAATCAAGAAATGGGCAGAGGACATGAACAGACGTTTCTGCAAAGAAGACATCCAGATGGCCAACAGACACATGAAAAAGTGCTCCATATCACTCGGCATCAGGGAAATACAAATCAAAACCACAATGAGATATCACCTCACACCAGTCAGAATGGCTAAAATCAACAAGTCAGGAAATGACAGATGCTGGAGGGGATGCGGAGAAAGGGGAACCCTCCTACACTGTTGGTGGGAATGCAAGCTGGTGCAACCACTCTGGAAAACAGCATGGAGGTTCCTCAAAAGGCTGAAGATAGAACTGCCCTATGACCCAGCAATTGCACTACTGGGAATTTACCCTAAAGATACAAACGTAGTGATCCAAAGGGGCACGTGCACCCGAATGTTTATAGCAGCAATGTCCACAATAGCCAAACTATGGAAAGAACCTAGATGTCCATCAACAGATGAATGGATCAAGAAGAGGTGGTATATATACACAATGGAATACTATGCAGCCATCAAAAGAAACGAAATCTTGCCATTTGCGACAATATGGGTGGAACTAGAGCGTATCATGCTTAGCGAAATAAGTCAAGCGGAGAAAGACAACTATCATATGATCTCCCTGATATGAGGGAGTGGTGATGCAACATGGGGGCTTAAGTGGGTAGGAAAAGAATCCATGAAACAAGATGGGATAGGGAGGGAGACAAACCATAAGTGACTCTTAATCTCACGAAACATACTGTGGGTTGCTGGGGGGAGGGGGTTGGGAGAAGGGGGGTAGGGTTATGGACATTGGGGAGGGTATGTGCTTTTGGGTAAATTGGAAGGGGAGATGAACCATGAGAGACTATGGACTCTGAAAAAAAATCTGAGGGGTTTGAAGTGGCGGGGGGGGTGGGAGGTTGGGGTACCAGGTGGTGGGTATTATAGAGGGCACAGCTTGCATGGAGCACTGGGTGTGGTGAAAAAATAATGAATACTGTTTTTCTGAAAATAAATAAATTGAAAAAAAAAACACAGTAGTAGTATAAGATATAAAGTATTATTTATAAGCACATTGGAATAATGTATTATAATGTATATATTCAATATAAATAAAGTAAAATGCCCCTGGAGTGTGTAATTGGGGAAGCCACCAAAAAAAAAAAAAAAAAAAAAGTCAGTGTTTTCTCCTGCCTACCCTCTTTTTCTGGATAGGCGATCTCTGATATCCCAGGGCGGAGGTGAAAGACAGGGCTCTGAATCTCACTGAATCTTGGCATGGTGGAGGCAGTGGACCCACAGTGACTCTGACATCCACATATCTCCTTTAGACCCAAAAGTCCTCTCCCAGCTATTTCCAGATTCACATACAGAAGTGCTTTTCCTTGTCACTTGTTGGGGGACTCTTTCAGGCACCTTAGTAACTAGACATTTGCTCCTTCTGGTAAGTATTGCTGCACCAAATTGGGGTAGGGATGCTTGGGTATCCCCCAGACCCATCTGGGAAATAAGTCTAGCTCCCCTCTGTAGCCTGTCCCTTCAAACCCATTAGAGGTCTCCATAGTTATCATCCAGGTCAGAGTCAAGAACCAAATAGACTTCATCTCTGTCCTGTGGAACTAGTGACAAAAGAAAAACAGTAAAGTCAACTCATAAATGAATATAGGATTACAAATTGAGAAAGTGTTATAAAGATAATAAACAAAAGGTAGTGGTAGAAGAAAACCTTGTTGGGGGGGGTGCCTGCTTATATACAATGATCAGAATCAGGTAAGGATGTCTGGTGAGGTGATAGATAAGCTAAGACCTAAAGGAAGGGAAGGAGCCCACATGTGAAAATTAGGATTAGGGTGATGGGACTGACACTCCAGGCATAGAAACAGATATGGGGAAAGATCCTCAGGAGCATCCAAGCTTGATGTAGCACTGGAATACATAGAGTAGTTGAAACACATCCAAAAGTTATGTTGAAGAGTTAGAATTTATGCTAATTAAAGTGTTGTCATAGAAACATTCACTTTTAGTTACTTTTTTTAATCATTAAATGATTTTGAACAAGGATAAGATGGATTTTTCCCCCTAAAATATTATGTCGACCATAATTCTCAATAGATACAATATGGCTGCCCCCATGCAGGGACATTTCAGGTTGGCACAATGATTTGAGTATACTAGTACCATTTAAGGAGGTCCAGGGATGCTAAACACCCTGCAATATACAGGACAGGTCTACTCAATGAAGAATTGCTCCCCCCCAAGTCCATTTCCCTAGAAAGATTTAGAGGGTGTCTGGCAGCTGTGTAGAGGCAAGAGTGGGAAAAAGACAAACATGTTAGCAGGGACATAATTAGGATTGCGCTGACATTGTCCAGATGGGAAAAGATGATGGCAAGTGTAGTACCGGGACCTCAGGGATCAAGAAGAGTGAAAAAGTGGGCAGATTTGAGCAGGCATCACATATTGGCCACACTGTATTTTTATTAATTGAGACACAGTCCCAGAGTCTTTCTCAACATCACTCCTGGTAGACATTAACAATTGTTTCCTGTTAACAGTTGAGGCAAACCTATTTGGAAAACATCTGGTTTGGGTAGTCACTCAGAAATGGAGCAAAAAGGATATGAAGGGAAGAAATAGGGACTAAGTCTGGAAAAGAATGTTATTGAATAATGTAATATTCATGCAAGCCTTAAATGCCCAGATGAGCTTCTTAAATAAAAAGGGCAATAGCTCTTCCCTATTTTAGAGGATTCCTCCTAGAAGCCCACCAGATTTTTCCCTCTCTCTATTCCCTACCAAAACCTCACAGCTGCAATTTGAGTGTTCTCCAAAATTAAAAAAAAAAAAAAATCCTTAAAGACTTGCCTATCACTCAGAAAATTAGCTGTCATGTGTAATTAGGTTAATTCAGCATGATATTCATCTGAAATGTGAACATGCCATTAGTAATGAAAGCAAACATATGGAGCAAGTGTCCTTGATCTGCTGAGAGAGTGGGGCTAAGCCATGGGCTCCACACACAAATTATCACTATGCCTTTCCCAGAAAAGAAGGTGACATGATTAAAAAGACATCATAGAGGGGCACCCGGGTGACTCAGTTGATTAAACATCTTCCTTTGGCTCAGGTCATGATCCCAGGGTCCTAAGATTGAGCCCCATGCCAGGCTTCCTACTCAGTGGAGAGTCTGCTTCTCTCTATCCCTTTGCCCCTCATATATGTGATCACATATATGTGCACTCTCTCACATACTCTATCTCTCAAATAAATAAATAAAAATCTTAAAAAGAAAAAGACATCACAGAGCCCCAGAATCTCAGAAAAGTCCCCACACAGTGAATTTATAATTCTGTAGGAAGAGTTAGGTGACCACAGTAGATGACCCTATCTTGGGTCAATTAGCAACAATTACCATTCAGAATCAGTTAACACTTACTGAATCTCCTCTCTGCCTCCTGATCAACCCCAACCTACATGTTTTTGTGGACAAAGATTACAGACGGAGTCCTAGAATTAGGTCAACTCAAGTTTTTGATTCGTGGAGTTGAAAGAAATATAGTAGGTAGGAAATAGGAGATGTACATGGTCTACTTGTTTAAAAAAAACACTGACTTCATTAGAATCTCTACCAACTGCAGCTTCATTGCATCACAAAGGGTCCCACACTGTCATAACTCATCCTGGAGGCTGGCTGCCCTTTACCTCCAGGCAATGTGGCACTGTGTGTGTATGTATACTAGGTAAACATACTCATGTGAACATGAAGATATCAAGAAAAGTGTTTAAAACAAGCCTACCTAAATCCAAGATATTGAAAATAGACCATAAGGATAGACCACAGTGGGAAAGCAAACTATGTTCTCTCTCCAGCCCCCCTGATTAATCCATTATGGAAATTGGGTCTATCTTTCATACTAAATCACCTGAGAAGGTTTGTTTGTCACAAACCAGGCTTTCTTGGGGCATCTGGGTGGCTTAGTTGTTTAAGTGTCTGACTTCAACACAGCTCATGATCTCAGGATCCCGGAATTGAGCCTTGTGTCAGACTCCTCCTCCTCCCTCTGCCCCTCCCCAACCCTGGACATAGTTGCTCACTCACGCTCAAGTAAAATCGTTAAAAAAAAAAAAAAAAGACTTTCTTTTAATTTTGCTAAAGGATCCAAAAGCTTCCCTATGTTCACCTATAATAGAAAATGGAATGGGGTATCCATGCATCGAAAGGCAATCTTTCAATGATTTTTGACTAGAAGGTACTAAAGACATGATACTGGACATGTTTCTAAACCAAAGCCAAGGGGCAGGAGCCCCAGCACTAGAGAAGGGCCCACAGTCCTGCTGGTCACAGATTGGCAACTAAAAAAGCATTCCTTTGACTACTGAGAGAAAAAAAAAAATGGTATAACTGGGCAAAATGCTCAAATCCCTATGTATTTTCGGATGGTAACATCATATATCTGGCTAGTATGAAATCTGAAATTGACCTTCAATCCAAATGCCATCATCCAAAACTAGCTTGTGGAAATCTACATAAATTATTTTCCTATTTCAATATATTTGGAGACTTGAGTTTTTCTAGAATCACTTACAAGGTTATAGCAGATATTGTTGATGGCTCAATTCCCTCAGTTCACTTGAGGTCACCTGAAACTGTGACAGATGGTTTCCAAAATGGTGACTGTAGGGGCCTGGTTAGCCAGAGGGAGCCCTTTGGTTGTAAACTTAGATTGACCCCGCCCCTCCCAGTGGAACTTAGTTGCAAACCCCGGATATAGGGGCAGGCCAGGCTGGATGGAGACATCCAATCAGTGGGGCACGCATATATTTACTGTGGTGAGTTGAAATCCCATTGGCCACCTATGTGTGGGCCGGGCTCAACCACCTCTATAAGGGTTAGTCTGTGAGGCTGGGTAGGGGGAGTAGTAGGAGGAGTTAGAATAGCTGTTAGACCAGTAGGAGGAGTTAGAATAGCCGTTGGGATAGCTGATAGAATAGCTGTTGGGATAGTCGTTAGAATAGCTGTGGGGAGCCATTAGGGTAGTTGTGGGTTAATAGTCACGGGGAGCAGCGCCAATCGGCCTCGCCACCGTAAGTGGCCTCATCAGCGAGCAGCCTCGCAGGGGAGCAGTCTCGTCTGGGGAGCGGCCTCAGCCTGGGAGTGGGCTCCTCCAGAGCAGCCTTGTCCAGAGCGGCCTCGTTGGCAAGTGGCCTCATCCAGGGTGGCTTTGTCTGGGTCATCGTCGTCGCCTCTTCGAGTGGCCTCCTCTGGGGAGCGGCCTCATCCGGAGTGGCCTCGTCTGCGGAGCAGCCTCGTCCAGAGCGGCCTCATCCCCAGCGGCCTTCTTGGGAGCAGCCTTGTCGGGGTCATTGTCATTGTCTCTTCATAAGAGATGGCCCCTACCAGTCAGTTTGATTTTTGATGCTTGGTGCGAAATAAAGCTTTGTTTGATTTTCGCTTTGTGTCAGTCTCGTTCCTTTGATCACGAACCCTAACAGTGACAGCCTCCTGTCTCAAGCATTTGCACCTCTCTTCTTTGCCTGAGGACTTTCTCCAGCAACACCAGAACTAACTCCACCAAATGAGAGTATAAGCTGGATACGCAAGTGGCAGAGCACAAAAGATATGCATCAACAAACCGAGATGAAAAGGAATAAATTCCTCAAGTTCCCTGTCTTCTGGTGGACAAGTCTAGGTATATTCCATACAGTTTCTTACAGGGCCCTTGGAAAGAGGGATCCCTAATAACCCATTCATTTATATATCTCTGTCTCACTTTTCTTGTCACTCCCTTTGTGATTTCTGGATTCATCTCCCAAATAAAATGCCAGCACATGTCCTTGAATTAGAGTTTGCTTCTGCAGAAAACCAAACCAAGACAAAAACAGGTATTTTTAATCATTCCCTAATTAATATGGCTTATAATATAGTACTTTCTTATGTATATTTGGAAATATATATATTTTTTGGATTTTGGAAATGTATTATATTTTATACATATTTATATATTATACATTATACTACATATTATATATTATAGATTTATAGGTATTATATTTGTTATGCAGGTATTTACATAAAAGTTTTTAGTGAATAAGATCACGTTATGTGATAAACACAAAGATATACCACACAGATGTCCCACAGAGAAAGGAGATTTGCCTCAGATGTTGGAAGTGCTGTCAAGGTCATCTTCCAGTTGTCAGTCCATTCAGAAAATGCTCGCATACAGAGTGTGCCTGACTCCTGGGTGAGTCCAAACCCATATTGGGGCCTTGGTATTAGGGATAGGAGAGATCATATTCATCAAGGATATTGTTCTGAAATTCTCCTTTTTGGTGGGGTCTTTTCCTGGCTTGGGGATCAGGGTAATGTTGGCTTCATAGAAAGAGTCTGAGAGTTTTCCTTCTGTTTCTTTTTTTTTTTTTTTTGAAACAGCTTCAGGGGAGTGGTATTATTTCTTCTTTGAAAGTTTGGTAGAATTCCCCCAGGGAATCCATCAGGTCCTGGGCTCTTGATTTTTTAGGAGGTTTTTGATTGCTGCTTCAATCTTGTTACTAGATATTAGTCTATTCAGTTTCTCAATTTCTTCCTGTCTTGGAAGCTTATAGGTTTCCAGGAATGCATCCATGTCTTCTAGATTGCTTAACTAATTGGCATGTAGCTGTTGATAATAATTTCTGATTATTGTTTCTATTTCCTTAGCGTTAGTAGTGATCTCTCCTCTTTCACTATTTTATTAATTTTGGCTTTCTCTCTTTTCTATTGGATTAGTTTGGCCATTAGTGGTTTATTGATCTTATTGATTTTTTCAAAGAACCAGCTTCTAGTTTTGTTGATGCGTTCTACTATATCTCTAGTTTCTATCTCATTGATCTCTGCTCTAATCTTATTTCCCTTCTTGTGCATGGGATTGGCTTAATTTGTTGCTACTTTTCCAGTTCTTTAGGGTGCACAGAGAGTTGGTGTATTCTGGGTTTTTTTTTTCAATTTTTTGACTGAGGTTTGGATGGCTATGTATTTCCCCCTTATGACCACCATTGCCATATCCCATAGGTTTTGGACTGAGGTGTCTTCATTCTCAGTGGTTTCCATGAATTGTTTGAATGTTTGGTCTTCTTTGATTTCCTGTTCTTTTTTTATTTCCTAGTTGATCCAAGCATTCTTTGTTTATATATAATTTTTTATTTTTTTAATTTCTTTTCAGTGTACAAGAATTCATTGTTTATGCACCACACCCAGTTCTCCATGCAACACGTGCCCTCCATAATACCCACCACCATAATAGGCTCACCCTCAGATTGTTTTTCAGAGTCCATAGTCTCTCATGGTTCAACTCCCCCTCCAATTTCCCCCAACTCCGTTCTCCTCTCCCTCTCCCCATGTCCTCCATGTTATTTCTTATGCTCCACAAAGAACCATATGATAATTGACTTTTTCTGCTTGACTTATTTCACTCAGCATAATCTCTTCCAGGCTTGTCCATGTTGATACAAAAGTTAGGTATTCATCCTTTCTGATGGAGGCATAATACTCCATAGCGTATATGGACCACATCTTCCTTATCCATTCGTCTGTCTTTGTTCTTTCCACAGTTTGGTGACCATGGCCAATGCTGCTATCAACATTGAGGTAGAGATGGCTCTTCTTTTCACTACATCTATATCTTTGGGGTAAATACCCAGTAGTGTAATTTCAGGGTCACATGTAAGCTCTATTTTGAATTTCTTAAGGAATCTGCACACTGTTTTCCAAAGTGGCTGCACCAACATCCATTCTCACCAACAGTGTAAGGATGTTCCCCTTTCTCTACATCCTCTTCAGCACATGTTGTTTCCTGTCTTGCTAATTTTGGCCAATCTAACTGGTGTAATGTAGTATTTCAGTATACTTTTTATTTGAATCTCCCTGGTGGCTAGTGATGATGAACAATTTTTCATATGTCTGATAGCCATTTGAGTGTTTTCATTGAAGAAGTGTCTGTTCATGTCTTCTGCACATTTTTTTTGACATGATTATCTGTTTTGGGTGTGTTGAGTTTGAGAAGTTCTTCATAGATCCTGAATAGTTCTTTATAGATCCTTTTGTCTATAGTGTCATTTGCAAACATCTTCTCTCATTCCCTGGATGGCCCCTTTGTTTTGTTGACTCTTTCCTTTGCTGAGCAGAAGGTTTGATCTTGATGAAGTCCCAAAAGTTCATTTTCATTTTTGTTTCCTTTGCCCTTGGAGACATATCTTGAAAGAAGTTGCTGTGGCTAATATCAAAGAGGTTACTGCCTGTCTTCTCCTCTATGATTCTGATGGATTCCTGCCTCATGTTGAGCTCTGGTGTCCATTTCAAGTCTATCCTTGTGTATGGTGTAAGACAATGGCTGAGTTTCATTTTTCTAAGCATAGCGGTCCAATTTTCCCAGCACCATTTATTGAAAAGACTGTCTTTTTCCACTGTATATTTTTTCCTGTTTTGTTGAAAATTATTCGACCATAAAGTTGAGAGTCCATATGTGGGCTCTCTACTCTGTTCCACTGGTCTATGTGTCGGTTTTTGTGCCAGTACCATGCTGTCTTGGTGATCACAGCTTTGTAGTAAAGCGTGAAATCAGACAGTGTGATGCAACCAGTTTTGTTTTCTTTTACAACATTTCCGTAGCAATTCCAGTCTCTTCTGATTCCATACAAATTTTTGGTTTCCTTGCTCCATCTCTTTGAAAAATACTGGTAGAATTTTGCTACAAAAGTTGGGTATTCATCCTTTCTGATAGAAGCATATTACTCCATAGTGTATATGGACCACATCTTCCTTATCCATTCATCCATTGAAGGGCATCTTGGTTCTTTCCACAGTTTGGTGATCATGCCAATTGCTGCTATAAACATTGGGGTACAGATGGCCCTTCTTTTCACGACTTCTGTATCTTTGGGGTAAATACCCAGGAGTGCAATTGCAGGGTCGTAGGGAAGCTCTATTTTTAATTTCTTGAGGAATCTCCACACTGTTCTCCAAAGTGGCTGCACCAACTTGCATTTTCACCAACAGTGTAAGAGGGTTCCCCTTTCTCCACATCCCCTCCAACACATGTTGTTTCCTGTCTTGCTAATTTTGGCCATTCTAACTGGTGTAAGGTGGTATCTCAATGTGGTTTTCATTTGAATCTCCCTTATGGCTAGTGATGGTGAACATTTTTTCATGTGTCTGATAGCCATTTGTATGTCTTCATTGGAGAAGTGTCTTTTCATATCTTCTGCCCATTTTTTTATATGATTGTCTGTTTTGTGTGTGTTGAGTTTGAGGAGTTCTTTATAGATCCTGGATATCAACCTTTTGTCTGTACTGTCATTTGCAAATATCTTCTCCCATTCTGTGGGTTGCCTCTATGTTTTGTTGACTGTTTCCTTTGCCGTGCAGAAGCTTTGGATCTTGATGAAGTCCCAAAAGTTCATCTTGGCTTTTGCTTCCGTTGCCTTTGGAGACATATCTTGAAAGAAGTTGCTGTGGCTGATATTG
Source organism: Neogale vison (assembly GCF_020171115.1). Taxonomy (NCBI): domain Eukaryota; kingdom Metazoa; phylum Chordata; class Mammalia; order Carnivora; family Mustelidae; genus Neogale; species Neogale vison. Next base: position 36,236,919 of record NC_058097.1, on the reverse strand, counting down.
AAGAGGTTATTGCCTATGTTCTCCTCTAGGATTCTGATGGATTCCTGTCTCAAATTAAGGTCTTTTTTTTAAGATTTTATTTATTTATTTGACAGAGAGAGATCACAATTAGATGGAGAGGCAGGCAGAGAGAGAAAGAGAGGGAAGCAGGCTCCCTGCTGAGCAGGGAGCCCAATGAGGGACTCAATCTCAGGACCCTGAAATCATGACCTGAGCCAGAGGTAGAAGCTTAACCCACTGAGCCACACAGGCACCCCTCACATTAAGGTCTTTTATCCATTTTGAGTTTATCTTTGTGTACGGTGTAAGAGAATGGTCGAGTTTCATTCTTCTACATATAGCTGTCCAGTTTTCCCAGCACCATTTATTGAAGAGACTGTCTTTTTTCCACTGTATATTTTTTCCTGTTTTGTCAAAGATTATTTGACCATAGAGTTGAGGGTCCATATCTGGGCTCTCTACTCTGTTTCACTGGTCTGTGTGTCTGTTTTTATGCCAGTACCATGCTGTCTCGGTGATCACAGCTTTGTAGTAAAGCTTGAAAGCAGGTAACGTGATGCCCCCAGGTTTATTTTTGATTTTCAACACTTCCTTAGCAATTCAGGGTCTCTTCTGATTCCATACAAATTTTAGGATTATTTGCTCCAGCTCTCTGAAAAATACCGGTAGAATTTTTATCAGAATGTCATTAAAAGTATAGATTGCTCTAGGCAGTATAGACATTTTAACAATGTTTATTCTTCAGATCCAAGAGCGTGGAATGGTCTTCCATCTTTTTATGTCTTCTTCAATTTCTTTCATGAGTGTTCTGTAGTTCCTCGAGTACAGTTCCTTTACTCCTTTGGTTAGGTTTATTCCCAGGTATTTTACGGTTCTTGGCGCTATAGTAAATGGAATCAATTCTCTAATTTCCCTTTCTGTATTTTCATTGTTAGTGTATAAGAAAGCCACTGATTTCTGCACATTGACTTTGTATCCTGCCACGTTGCTGAATTGCTGTATGAGTTCTAGTAGTTTCAGGGTGGAGTCTTTTGGATTTTCCATATAAAGAATTATGTCATCTGTGAAGAGAGAAAGCTTGACTTCTTCATTGCTAATTTGGATACCTTTTATTTCTCTTTGTTGTCTGATTGCTGTTGCTAGGACTTCTAATACTATGTTGAACAAGAGTGGTGAGAGTTCCTTGTCGTGTTCCTGATCTCAACAGGAAGGCTGCAAGCATTTTCCCATTGAGGATGATATTTGCTGTGGGTCTTTCATAGATAGATTTTATGAAGTTCTGGAATGTTTCCTCTATCCTTATATTTTGAACCGTTTTAATCAGAAACGGATGCTGGATTTTGTCAAATGATTTTTCTGCATCAATAGAGAGGACCATGTGGTTCTTCTCTCTTCTTTTATTGATTTGTTCTATCACACTGATTGCTTTGTGAATGTTGAACCATCCTTGTAACCCAGGGATGAATCCCTCCTGGTCATGGTGGATAATCTTCTTTATGTACTGTTGGTTCCTGTTTGCTAGGATCTTGTTGAGAATCAGAGCATCCATATTCATCAGTGATATTGGTCTGAAATTTTCCTTTTTTGAAGGGTCTTCGCCTGGTTTGGGGATCAGGGTAATGCTGGCTTCGTAGAAAGAGTCTGAAAGTTTTCCTTCAGTTTCTATTTTTTTGAAACAGTTTCAGGGGAGTGGTATTATTTCTTCTTTGAAAGTTTGGTAGAATTCCCCAGGGAATCCATCAGGTCCTGGGTTCTTGTTTTTTAGGAGGTTTTTGATCACTGCTTCAATCTCATTACTAGATATGGTCTATTCACATTGTCAATTTATTCCTGATTCAGTTTTGGAAGTTTATAGTTTTCCAGGAATCCATCCATTTCATCTAGGTTGCTTAACTTATTGGCATATAACTGTTGATAAAAATTTTTGATGATTTTTCTATTTCCTTGGTGTTAGTTGTGATCTCTCCCTTTTCATTCAAACTTTTATTAATTTGGGATTTCCCTCTTTGATTAGTTTGGCCAATGGCTTATCATCTTATTGATTCTTCCAAAAAACCAGCTTCTAGTTTCATTGATGCTTTCTACTGTATCTCTAGTTTCTATCTCATTGATCTCTGCTCTAATCTTGATTATTTCCCTTCTTATGTGTGGAGTTGGCTTAATTTGTTGTTGATTCTCCAGTTCTTTAAGGTATACAGACAGCTTGTGTATTCTGAATTTTTCAGGTTTTTTTGAGGGAGGCTTGGATGGCTATGTATTTCTCCCTTATGACCACCTTTGCATTATCTTATAGGTTTTGGACCGAATTGTCTTCATTCTCATTGGTTTCCATGAATTGCTTAAGCTCTTTGATCTCCTGGTTGATCCAAGCATTTTTAAGCATGATGGTCTTTAGCTTCCATGTGTTTGAATTCCTTCCAAACTTTTCCTTGTGGATGAGCTCCAGTTTCAAAGCATTATGATCTGAGAATATTCAGGGAATAATCTCAATCTTATGGTATCAGTTGAGTCCTGATTTTGACTCAGTTTGTGATCTATTCTGGAGAAGGTTCCGGGTGCACTTGAGATGAATGACTAGTCTATTGTTTTTGTTTTAGGGTGGAATGTTCTATATATATCTATGAGGTCCATCTGGTCCAATGAGTCACTCAATGCTCTCTTTTCTTTATTGATATTCTGCTTGGATGATCTGTCTGTTACTGAGAATGGTGTGTTAAGATCCCCCACAATTAATGTATTCATATCAATATGGCCTTTCATTTTCATTAACAGTTGGCTTATGTAGTTGGCTGCTTCCTTATTGTGGGCATAAATATTTACAATTGTTAGATCTTCTTGGTGAATAGTCTCTTGAAGAATTATGTAGTGTCCTTCTGTATCTCTGACTACAGTCTTTAATTTAAAATCTAATTTATCTGATATAAGAATCTCAACCCCAGCTTTCTTTTGAGGCCCATTGGCATGCAAGATGCTTCTCCATCCTTTCACTTACAGTCTGGATGAATCCTTAAGTTCAAAACCTGTCTCTTATAGACAACATATGGAAGGGTCCTGTCGTTTTATCCAATCTGCAACCCTGTGTTGTTTTATGGGTGCATTTAAGCCATTCACATTGGGAGTGATTATTGAGAGATACCTTTTTATTGACATTGTGTTTGTTACCTGTGTAGTCTTTGTTTCTATAGATTGTCTGCATATCTTTCTGTTCAATTATATTCTTGGACTTTTTCCTTTTATAGGTCTCACCCTTAATATTTCTTGTAGTGCTAGCTTGGTGGTCACATACTCTTTTAAACCTTGCCAGTCTTGGAAACTCTTTATCTCTCCATCTATTTTGAATGTCAGCCTTGCTGGATAAAGTATTCTTGGCTGCATGTTCTTCTCATTTAGTGCCCTGAGTATATCTTGCCAGGCTTTTCTGGCTTGCCAGGTTTCTGTGGATAGGTCTGATGTTATTCTGATGGGCTTTCCTTTGTATGTAAGGAATTTCTTCAACCTAGCTGCTTCCAAGAGCTCCTGTCTACAATTATGATTCATCATTTTCACAATGACGTGTCTTGAGATCTTTCTAGATTCTATGATCTTGAAGGGAGACCTTTCTGCCTCTAGGACATGAATGTTGGTTCCCTTCACCAGATTGGGAAAATTTTCATTGGGAAAATTGTTCAACTGTATCTTCTCATCTTCTTTCTTTCTCCTTCCCCTCAGGGATTCCAATAATTCTGACGTTGGAACCTTTCATGGCATCATTTATTTCCTTAATTCTGTTTTCATGATTTCTAAGCTGTTTATTCCAGGCTTCCTTCTGATCCTTTTTCTCTATCTATTTGTCCTCCAGGGCACTAATTCTATCTTCTGCCTCAGTTACCCTAGCTTTTAGAGAATTTAGATCCAATTGGAACTCATTGAGAGCATTGTTAACGTCATCCCTGGTAGCTTTCACTTCTGCCCTAATGAATTCCATTTTGTCATCAAAGGCTTTCTCCAACCTAGCCAATGCCTGGATAATTGTTAGCCTGAATTCCCTTTCCGACATACTGTCTATGTCCAAATCCAATAGCTCTGACGGAGAGGACCCAGTCTCTGAATTTTCCTTCTCTTGGGCATTTCTCCTTCTAGTCGTTTTGGTGAGAGATGGCTGAACGAATGTGTAGTTGAACGTATCAACCATGTTTCAGGCAAGATGCACCCTGGTACACTTCTGAGCAGTTGAGAGTCCTCACTGTAAGGACCTATTTAGCCAGAGTGCTTCTATCTGTAAAAATAACCTTGTTGTTTAACCCTTAAACTGTCCCTGCCTTCCTTCCCACAGGGGACTTACTTAAACACAAGTCCTGGAAACCAGTCCCAGGTAACAAAGCCCAAATAGACGGGTGGGTCAGGCCAGGTGGAGACATCTGATCAGTGGAGGAGCGCATACTGTCTCCCTAGTTACCAAGGAGTATGGGCCCTGCCCTTTGGGCTCCTTTTGAGCGCCAATTCTGACTAAGGTGATAGACTGGTTCAAATATCTCCTAGGGTAAATTGTAATTCATTTGGTCACTTCTGTGTGACCAAACATGACTGTGCAGCTTTCTCTGTGTGTTACAATTTCATTGGTCACCTGTGCGTGGCCAGGCCCAGCGCATGGTTTTTGCCCTTAAAAGTTAGTCTGTGAAGCAGAGAGAGGTCGCCCTCTCTGTAAGTGGTGTGGCCCCAAACGTTCAGTCTGATTCTTGATGCTTGATGCGGAATAAAGCTTTGCTTGACCTTTGCTTTATATCAGTCTCACTCCTTTAATCATGGGCCCATTATTGGGGGACCTAACACCCAACAAAAAGAAAGAAAAAAGAAAAGAGAGAGAGAGACAGGAAAAAAAAAATATTAAAAAGAAAAAAAAAAAAAAAAAAAAAAAGAAGGCCCAGACCAAATGGGCTCCAAAGGTAAGATTTATGAAGTATACACGCAAAAAGAGAAAAACAAAAAGACCGACAGAAGTAGATGACAAAAGAAAAATAAATAAATAAAAGAACCCTGTCAAAATCAACCCCAAGTATAAGATTTATATACTACCAGAACAAAAACAAATACAAAGAAACACTGACAGAAGAAAAAGATGGGAGGGTGGTTATAAATTCTCAGTGTGGGAGAGGAAGGTTATTTTGATTCTTCCTGGATATATCTTGATATCTTTTTTAAAGGACTCAACTTTCCTCAGATAAAGGGGGATTAAAACTGGTTTACCTATAGGGGTAGCATTAATTGGGGAAAGGGAATTACCTTGAAGCTTATCTCTATATGAATATTAAAAAATATTATAATTAATTTAATTTAATTTAATTTAATTTAAAAAATTAAAAAATAGAAAAGCAAAAGAGAAACACAGGTATATGTATCAAAAACGTTCAGGTTAAAAGGTTATTATGGAATTTGATGTACTGGACATCTCATTGTGATGGTAAGTATGTTAAAAAAAATTATATAAAAAAAAAATGAAAGGAACCAGAATAGTGGGAACGAATCAAAAATAAAAGTTGTATCTATGAAGTAGTGGTGGTTATCCTCTTGTGGTTTTTCTTTGTTTGTTTGTTTCTTTGTTTGGTTTGGTTTTGGTTTTGGGGGCGTTTTTGGCTGCCTTTCTGGGGGAGGGGCCTACCTGGTGGTTTTCAGGTAGTGTTGCTAGAATTAAGTCTTTCTGCCCCCATCAAGAGGGTTCTGAGGAAACCGATTTTTCAGGCTTTTGTTCTCTGGAGGCTTTTTTGTTTGTTGGTTGGTTTGTTTTCTCTCCCTTTGGCAACTTTTGGTGGTTCTTTGAAGGTTTAGAGGAAAGCAAACTACACCCAGATGTTCCTCTCAGAAGTCTCAGTCTGTTCCCCTCTGGGTGCTCCAGAGTACATAAATTCCCCCTCTGCTGCTGGCAGAGCACATTCCTAATCACGGTCTCTGGAGTCACAGCAACTCCCGCTTGTACCCAAAACCACATGGAATACTGGCCATGGCTGTCTGGGCAGCTCCAGACTGCCCAAGAGGTCCCAAGCAGAGATATCGCACTGAGATTTTCACGCTGGCCCTGGCTGAGAGTGCTCAGACTCTCCAGATTCTAGAGAGTGCAGGCTGGCTGGTGCCTGCACAGACCTCTCTCAGGGGAGGGTGTAGGGCATGACTCAGACTCTGGTCGTGCAGAGTGTGTGCGAGTACAGAGTGCAAAATGCTGTGGTTCTGCCAGCTGGCAAGGCTCACTCACCCTCAGGGGCTCTCAGGCATGCGAGGGGCTCAGTGACCAAGACCTGGCTTCTTCACAGCACTGTCTCTGGCTCAGTGGCTGTCCTGGGTCAGCGGTCTTAAGTCCCTGCCCCTAACCGCGTTATTCTCCCAATTTCCTTTGCTCTTTTTGAGTGCTTTCAACCAGACTCCAAGTTAATGCTGGTCCCCAATCACAGGGCACTCTCATATTTAAGTATTACTTTCCAATGGGTCCCTTCTGGTGGCTCCCTCCCCCTTTTATCTTCTGACATAAGTCCAATGTTCCCACTCCACTTTACCTGCCCACTGGTGTCTTCTGCCCCCATAGAGATCCAGAAATGTATAATTCTAATCTCAGGCTGGTTTCATGGGTGATCAGAGTTCTTTGGTAGGTAATCAGCTTACTTTAGGGGACAGGTTGAAATGGCGCCTCCTCCTACTTCTCCACCATCTTGTCTCTGATCCCAGCATTCTTGAGCAGGATAGTCTTTAGCTTTCAAGTGTTGAATTCCTTCCAAAGTTTTCTTGTGGTTGAGTTCCAGTTTCAAAGCATTGTGCTCTATTATTTGCATATACAGCAAATAATCTCAATCTTTTGGTATTGGCCGAGCCCTGATTTGTGACCCAGTATGTGGTCTTTTCTGGAGAATGTTCCATGTGTGCTTGAGAAAGAGTATTCATTTTCTCTAGGGTGGAATGTTCTGTATATATCAATGAGGTCCATCTGGTCCAATGTGTCATTCAATGCTCTTGTTTCTTTATTGATTTTCTGCTTAGTGGCATGTTAAGATCCCCTAATATTAATGTATTCATATCAATATGACTATGTTGATTAACATTTGTCTTATGTAGTTGGCTGCTCCCGTATTGAGGGCATAAATATTTACCATTGTTAGATCTTGTTAGTAGATAGACCCTTGAAGAATTATATAGTGTTCTTCTTTATCTCTGACTATAGTTCTTAGTTTAAAATCTTATTTATCTGATATGAGAATCTCTACCCCAGCTTTCTCTTGAGGCCCACTGGAATGAAAGATGTTTCTCCATCCTTTCACTTTCAGTCTGGATGTATCTTTAGGTTCCAGATGTATCTCTTGTAGACAGCATATGGACAGGTCCTGTCATTTTAGCCAATCTGCAACCCTGTGCCATTTTATGGGAGCATTTAGGCCATTCACATTGAGAATGATTATTGAAAGATATGTATTTATTGACATCATGTTGCCTGTGAGGTCCTTGTTTCTATGGATTGTCTCTGTAAATTTCTGTTCTATGTCACTCTTGGGTTCTTTATTCTTTTATATAACCCCCCTTAATATTTCTTGTAGTACCAGCTTGGTGGTCACAAACTATTTTAAACTGTGCCGGTCTCAGAAGCCCTTTATCTCTCCATCCATTTTGAATGTCAACCTTGCTGGATAAAATATTCTTAGCTGTATGTTCTTCTCACTTAGTGCCCTGAATATGTCTTGCCAGCCCTTCCTGGTTTGCCAGGTTTCTGTGGACAGGTCTGACATTATTCTGATGGTCCTTCTTCTTTACATGAGGAATCTCCTCCCCGTGGTTGCCCTTAAGACTTCCTGGCTGAAATTTTGATTCATCATCTTCACAATCACGTGTCTTGAGGCCTTTCTAGATTCATTGATCATGGGGGTAGTCCTTTCTGCCTCTAGGACACAAACACTTGTTCCATTCCCCAGAATGGGGAAATTTTCATCCAGAATTTATTCAACTATATCTTCTAGCCTTATCTCTTTCTCCACTCCCTGAGGGATCCCAATAATTCTGACTTTAGAATGTTTTATGGCATGATTTATTTCCCTAATTCTGCTTTCATGGCTTCTAAGCTGTTTCTTCCATGCCTTCCCCTGATCCTTCTTTCCATCAGTTTGTCCTCTAAATCACTAATTCTACCTTCTGTCTTGGTTACCCTAGCTATTAGAGTATTTAGATTAGATTGGACCTCGTTGGTAGCATTTTTACTTCTGTCTGGGTGGCTCTCACTTCTGCCCTTAGAGATTCTGTTGTCACTAATGGTCTTCTCCAACCTAGCCATTGCCTAAAAAACTGTTACCCTGAATTCCCTTTCTAACATACTGTTTATGTCCATATCCAATAGTTCTGTGGCAGAAGGCACAGTCTCTGAATTTTCCTCTGTTGGGTGTTCCTCCTCTTAGTCATTTTGGTGGCAGGTGGTTGATAGGAATGTATAGCTGAATATATCAATCATGATCCAGGCAAGGTGCACCCTGGAAAGTTTTGGAACAATTGGAAGTCACCACCAAAAAGAAAGAAAAAAGAAAAAGAGAGAGAAAGAGGAAAAAAAGAGAGAGTCCAACCAATATAAGCCCAGAAGTAAGATTTATAAAATACAGAAACAAATATAAACAAATAAAAACACCAAAGAGAGTAAATGACAAGAAAAAAAAAGAAAAGAAAAACCCAGCCAAAATGAATCCCAGGAATAAGATTTATATAATAGCAGCACAAAAAAAAAAAAAAAAAAAAGAAAAGAAAAGAAATACACAGAAACACTGATTGAAGAATAAGATGGGAGAGTAGTTATAAATCCTTGATGTTGGCAAGGAAGATTATATTGGGTTCTCCCTGGGTGTATCTTGTTATCTTTGTTGAAGGACTCAACTTTCCAGAGATACAGGGAGATAAAAACTGGTTTATATATAGGGGTAGAGACGCAGGCAGAGAGAGAGAGGAGGAAGCATATATATAGGGGTAGTATTGAATAGGGAAAAGGATTACCTTGAAGCTTATATCTATATGTATATTAAAGAAAAAGAAAAGAAACACATGTATATGTATGAAAAAATTTCAAATTAAAAAGTTATTATGGAATATGTTTATTAAACCTCTAGTTGTAATGGTAAGTAGGTTAACAAAATTAAAAGAACAAAAATCATGAGGGAGAAGTAGCAGGCTGAGACTACCTCATCTAGCAGGAGATCAGCTAGAGAGCTTATCTAAAGATTGCAAACATCTACAAATCCATCGGCAGATCGAAGAGTAGAAGAACAGCAATTCTAGAAACAGAAAAACAACCACTTTCTGAAAGGTAGGACTGGCGGAGAAGTGAATCCAAAGCGACGGGAAGATAGACCCCGGGGGAAGGGGCCGGCTCCCGGCAAGCGGCGGAGCAATGGAGCACAAAATCAGGACTTTTAAAAGTCTGTTCCGCTGAGGGACATCGCTCCGGAGGCTAAACCGGGGCGAAGCCCACACGGGGTCGGCGTGACCTCAGGTCCCGCGGGGTCACAGAAGGATCAGGGGTGTCTGAGTGTCGCAGAGCTTGCGGATATTGGAACGGGAAAGCCAGCTGCAGAGACAGAGCCGACAGTAAGCTCGCAGCTTGGAGTTGCCTTGAACCGGTCGCAAGATGGGTGAGCTCGGAGCGCGGCCGGGGGTTAGGCAGACGCGAGTTACTGGGAGCTGTTCGCTGAGGGCGCACTGGGGAGCGGGGCCCCGGGCTCTCGGCTCCTCCGGGCCGGAGACCAGGAGGCCGCCATTTGTATTCCCGTCCTCCGGAACTCTACGGAAAGCGCTCAGGGAACAAAAGCTCCTGAAAGCAAAGCCGAACAGATCACTCAGCCCGGCCCCTGGTAAGGGTGGTGTAATTCCGCCTGGGGCAAAGACACTTGAGAATCACTACAACAGGCCCCTCCCCCAGAAGATCAACAAGAAATCCAGGCAAGACCAAGTTCACCTACCAAGGAATGCAGTTTCAATACCAAGGAGAGCAGCAGAATTCCAGAGGAGGAGAAAACAAACCATGGAACTCATGGCTTTCTGCCTGTGATTTTTTAGTCTTGCAGTTAATTTAATTTTTTTCTTTTTCATTTTTTTTCTCTTCTTCTGCTAAAATTTTTTATAACTTTTACCCTTTTCTTTTTTAACGTTTTTTTAACTAAATTATCTAATATATATATATTTTTCTTTTTATACTTTTCTTTATTCATTTTCTTTTTTTTTAATTCTTTTTTTTTCTTTCTTTGTTTTTGAACCTCTTTTTATCCCCAAATCAGAAGAGATCCTAATCTCTTCAATCTTTTTTTTTCTTAATTCTTTTTTAAATTCTTGATTGAATTTTTAATTCAATCTCTTTTTTTTAATTCTTTTTTTCTTTTTTTTCTTTCTTTCTTTTTGAACCTCTTTTTATCCCCAAGTCAGAAGAGATCCCAATCAGAAGAGATTGGGTGATCCCAATCAGAAGAGATTGGGAGATCCCAATCAAAGAAGATCCCAATCAGAGGAGATTTCTCCCCCCTCACGATTTGGGATCTCTTCTGATTTGGTTAAAGCATATTTTCCTGGAATTGTTGCCACCCTTTTAGTATTTTACTTGCTCCTTCATATACTCTTAGCTGGACAAAATGACAAGGCGGAAAAATTCACAACAAAAAAAAGAACAAGAGGCAGTACCGAAGGCTAGGGACCTAATCAATACAGACATTGGTAATATGTCAGATCTAGAGTTCAAAATGACAATTCTCAAGGTTCTAGCCGGGCTTGAAAAAGGCATGGAAGATATTAGAGAAACCCTCTCCAGAGATATAAAAGCCCTTTCTGGAGAAATAAAAGAACTAAAATCTAACCAAGTTGAAATCAAAAAAGCTATTAATGAAGTTCAATCAAAAATGGAGGCTCTCACTGCTAGGATAAATGAGGCAGAAGAAAGAATTAGCGATATAGAAGACCAAATGACAGAGAATAAAGAAGCTGAGCAAAAGAGGGACAAACAGCTACTGGACCATGAGGGGAGAATTCGAGAGATAAGTAACACCATAAGACGAAACAACATTAGAATAATTGGGATTCCAGAAGAAGAAGAAAGAGAGAGGGGAGCAGAAGGTATACTGGAGAGAATCATTGGGGAGAATTTCCCCAATATGGCAAAGGGAACGAGCATCAAAATTCAGGAGGTTCAGAGAATGCCCCTCAAAATCAATAAGAATAGGCCCCCACCCCGTCACCTAATAGTAAAATTTACAAGCCTTAGTGACAAAGAGAAAAACCTGAAAGCAGCCCGGGAAAAGTAGTCTGTAACATACAATGGTAAAAGTATTAGATTGGCAGCTGACTTATCCACAGAGACCTGGCAGGCCAGAAAGAGCTGGCATGATATTTTCAGAGCACTAAACGAGAAAAACATGCAGCCAAGAATACTATATCCAGCTAGGCTATCATTGAAAATAGAAGGAGAGATTAAAAGCTTCCAGGACAAACAAAAACTGAAAGAATTTGCAAACACCAAACCAGCTCTACAGGAAATACTGAAAGGGGTCCTCTAAGCAAAGAGAGAGCCTACAAGTGGTAGATCAGAAAGGAACAGAGACAATATACAGTAACAGTCACCTTACAGGCAATACAATGGCACTAAAATCATATCTCTCAATAGTTACCCTGAATGTTAATGGGCTAAATGCCCCAATCAAAAGACACAGGGTATCAGAATGGATAAAAAAACAAAACCCATCTATATGTTGCCTCCAAGAAACTCATTTTAAACCCGAAGACACCTCCAGACTTAAAGTGAGGGGGTGGAAAAGAATTTACCATGCTAATGGACATCAGAAAAAAGCAGGAGTGGCAATCCTTATATCAGATCAATTAGATTTTAAGCCAAAGACTATAATAAGAGATGAGGAAGGACACTATATCATACTCAAAGGGTCTGTCCAACAAGAAGATGTAACAATTTTAAATATCTATGCCCCCAAAGTGGGCGCAGCAAACTATATAAACCAATTAATAACAAAATCAAAGAAACACATCAACAATAATACAATAATAGTAGGGGACTTTAACACTCCCCTCGCTGAAATGGACAGATCATCCAAGCAAAAGATCAACAGGGAAATAAAGGCCTTAAATGATACACTGGATGAGATGGACATCACAGATATATTCAGAACATTGCATCCCAAAGCAACAGAATACACATTCTTCTCTAGTGCACATGGAACATTCTCCAGAATAGATCACATCCTCGGTCCTAAATCAGGACTCAACCGGTATCAAAAGATTGGGATCATTCCCTGCATATTTTCAGACCACAATGCTCTGAAGCTAGAACTCAACCACAAGAGGAAGTTTGGAAGGAACACAAATACATGGAGACTAAACAGCATCCTTCTAAAGAATGAATGGGTCAACCGGGAAATTAAAGAAGAATTGAAAAAAATCATGGAAACAAATGATAATGAAAATACAACGGTTCAAAATCTGTGGGACACAACAAAGGCAGTCCTGAGAGGAAAATATATAGCGGTACAAGCTTTTCTCAAGAAACAAGAAAGGTCTCAGGTACACAACCTGACCCTACACCTAAAGGAGCTGGAGAAAGAACAAGAAATAAACCCCAAGCCCAGCAGGAGAAGAGAAATCATAAAGATCAGAGCAGAAATCAATGAAATAGAAACCAAAAAAACAATAGAACAAATCAACCAAACTAGGAGCTGGTTCTTTGAAAGAATTAATAAAATTGATAAACCCTTGGCTAGACTTATCAAAAAGAAAAGAGAAAGGACCCAAATAAATAAAATCATGAATGAAAGAGGAGAGATCACAACTAACACCAAAGAAATACAAACTATTATAAGAACATACTATGAGCAACTCTACGCCAACAAATGTGACAATCTGGAAGAAATGGATGCATTCCTAGAAACATATAAACTACCAAAATTGAACCAGGAAGAAATAGAAAGCCTGAACAGACCCATAACCAGTAAGGAGATTGAAACAGTCATTAAAAATCTCCAAACAAACAAAAGCCCAGGGCCAGACGGCTTCCCGGGGGAATTCTACCAAACATTTAAAGAAGAACTAATTCCTATTCTCCTGAAACTGTTCCAAAAAATAGAAATGGAAGGAAAACTCCCAAACTCATTTTATGAGGGCAGCATCACCTTGATCCCAAAACCAGACAAGGATCCCATCAAAAAAGAGAGCTATAGACCAATATCCTTGATGAACACAGATGCGAAAATTCTCACCAAAATACTAGCCAATAGGATTCAACAGTACATTAAAAGGATTATTCACCACGACCAAGTGGGATTTATCCCAGGGCTGCAAGTTTGGTTCAACATCCGCAAATCAGTCAATGTGATACAACACATCAATAAAAGAAAGAACAAGAACCATATGATACTCTCAATAGATGCTGAAAAAGCACTTGACAAAGTACAGCATCCCTTCCTGATCAAAACCCTTCAAAGTGTAGGGATAGAGGGCACATACCTCAATATCATCAAAGCCATCTATGAAAAACCCACTGCAAATATCATTCTCAATGGAGAAAAACTGAAAGCTTTTCCACTAAGGTCAGGAACACGGCAGGGATGTCCATTATCACCACTGCTATTCAACATAGTACTAGAAGTCCTAGCCTCAGCAATCAGACAACAAAAGGAAATTAAAGGCATCCAAATCGGCAAAGAAGAAGTCAAATTATCACTCTTCGCAGATGATATGATACTCTATGTGGAAAACCCAAAAGACTCCACTCCAAAACTGCTAGAACTTGTACAGGAATTCAGTAAAGTGTCAGGATATAAGATCAATGCACAGAAATCAGTTGCATTTCTCTACACCAACAACAAGACAGAAGAAAGAGAAATTAAGGAGTCAATCCCATTTACAATTGCACCCCAAACCATAAGATACCTAGGAATAAACCTAACCAAAGAGGCTAGGAATCTATACTCAGGAAACTATAAAGTACTCATGAAAGAAATTGAGGAAGACACAAAGAAATGGAAAAATGTTCCATGCTCCTGGATTGGAAGAATAAATATTGTCAAAATGTCTATGCTACCTAAAGCAATCTACACATTTAATGCAATTCCTATCAAAGTACCATCCATCTTTTTCAAAGAAATGGAACAAATAATTTTAAAATTTATATGGAACCAGAAAAGACCTCGAATAGCCAAAGAGATATTGAAAAACAAAGCCAAAGTTGGTGGCATCACAATTCCGGACTTCAAGCTTTATTACAAAGCTGTCATCATCAAGACAGCATGGTACTGGCACAAAAACAGACACATAGACCAATGGAATAGAATAGAGAGCCCGGAAATAGACCCTCAACTCTATGGTCAACTAATCTTTGACAAAGCAGGAAAGAATGTCCAATGGAAAAAAGACAGCCTCTTCAATAAATGGTGTTGGGAAAATTGGACAGCCACGTGCAGAAAAATGAAATTGGACCATTTCCTTACACCACACACAAAAATAGATTCAAAATGGATTAAGGACCTCAATGTGAGAAAGGAATCCATCCAAATCCTTGAGGAGAACACAGGCAGCAACCTCTTCGACCTCTGCCGCAGCAACATCTTCCTAGGAACATCGCCAAAGGCAAGGGAAGCAAAGGCAAAAATGAACTTTTGGGATTTCATCAAGATCAAAAGCTTTTGCACAGCAAAGGAAACAGTTAACAAAACCAAAAGACAACTGACAGAATGGGAGAAGATATTTGCAAACGACATATCAGATAAAGGACTAGTGTCCAAAATCTATAAAGAACTTAACAAACTCAACACCCAAAGAACAAATAATCCAATCAAGAAATGGGCAGAGGATATGAACAGACGTTTCTGCAAAGAAGACATCCAGATGGCCAACAGACACATGAAAAAGTGCTCCATATCACTCGGCATCAGGGAAATACAAATCAAAACCACAATGAGATATCACCTCACACCAGTCAAAATGGCTAAAGTCAACAAGTCAGGAAATGACAGATGCTGGCGAGGATGCGGAGAAAGGGGAACCCTCCTACACTGTTGGTGGGAATGCAAGCTGGTGCAACCACTCTGGAAAACAGCATGGAGGTTCCTCAAAAGGCTGAAAATAGAACTGCCCTCTGACCCAGCAATTGCACTACTGGGAATTTACCCTAAAGATACAAACGTAGTGATCCAAAGGGGCACGTGCACCCGAATGTTTATAGCAGCAATGTCCACAATAGCCAAACTATGGAAAGAACCTAGATGTCCATCAACAGATGAATGGATCAAGAAGAGGTGGTATATATACACAATGGAATACTATGCGGCCATCAAAAGAAACGAAATCTTGCCATTTGCGACAACATGGATGGAACTAGAGCGTATCATGCTTAGCGAAATAAGTCAAGCGGAGAAAGACAACTATCATATGATCTCCCTGATATGAGGGAGTGGTGATGCAACATGGGGGCTTAAGTGGGTAGGAGAAGTATCCATGAAACAAGATGGGATAGGGAGGGAGACAAACCATAAGTGACTCTTAATCTCACGAAACAAACTGTGGGTTGCTGGGGGGAGGGGGGTTGGGAGAAGGGGGGTAGGGTTATGGACATTGGGGAGGGTATGTGCTTTTGGGTAAATTGGAAGGGGAGATGAACCATGAGAGACTATGGACTCTGAAAAACAATCTGAGGGGTTTGAAGTGGCGGGGGGGTGGGAGGTTGGGGTACCAGGTGGTGGGTATTATAGAGGGCACAGCTTGCATGGAGCACTGGGTGTGGTGAAAAAATAATGAATACTGTTTTTCTGAAAATAAATAAATTGAAAAAAAAAAAAAGAACAAAAATCATGAGAATGATTTTTAAAAAGTAGAAAGAAATGTTGCATCCATGAAATATACAGATTTGGGGGCAATATCGAAAGGTTAATATTTGTTTTTCCCTGATGATGGGGTTTTACAGTTTTATGGGGACCCTGTGGTGGTAGTCCTCTTGTTCTTTTGGCTTGTCTTCTTGGGGAGGGGCCTGCTGTGTTGTTTTCCAGTCAATCTTGCTTGGGTTGAGTTGCTCTGCCCCCTATGAAGGGACTGTGCTCTATTGGAAAATTCTGGTTTTTCAGGCTTTTGTTCTCTGGAAGTTTTTGTTCTTTGGTTGCTTTTTTTTGGCTTTTCAGAGGATCAGAGCAAAGAAAGTATCTGTCTGCACCCAGACCTCTGCCTCAGAGAGAAGCTTCCCCCTCTAGGTAGCCCAGAGCAAACAGACTGTCCTTTTGCAAATTCTGCCTTACAGTGTAACCTCCCACAGGTGGTGTATAGTCCCTAGCCACTGTCCCAGTATCACCTGAGGCCCCTGCTTGTCTCTGCATCTCCATGCCACTAAAAACGCAGGCAATGTTGGTCCAAGGAGCCCACTTCTGGTGACATTTGTTGGGACTTCTCTGTGGAGTCCAGGCCCATGCCAGGTACACTGAGAACCTGCGTCCATGCAGGTCATAGAAGGCTATTGGCCCAGGGATCCTGACAAGATCCCAACCAGAGATCACACTGGGTTGTCTCAGGCAAAGTCTGAGTGCTCTCAGACCGTGCCTCTGGTCAGAGAAGGCTGTGGTCACCAGCAGTAATTGTCCTGGGGCCATGGGCTTAGGGCCATGCCCATGACCACCCAATTCCACCAGTTACCCATTAAGATCTTTTGCTCTTTTCAAGTGCTTTTAACTAGACTTCAAGTTAATGCTGGTCCCCAGTCACAGGGCACTTTCTTATTGGGGTATTACTTTCCAATGGGTTGCTTCTGGTGTCTCCCTCTGCTTCTGTTTATCCTCTGATATCAGTCTGAGCATTCCCCCTCTGCTTTACCTCTCCACTGATGTCTTCTGTCCCCGTGGAGATCCAGAAGTGTATAATCTTACATCTCGGGCTGATTTCATGGGTGTTCAGAGTGTTCTGGTAGATATTTAACTCATTTTAGGGGACCAGTTGAAACAGGGTCTCCTGCTTCTCCACCATCTTGCCCCTCCCACCTCCATTCCTCTTGATGGCATTTTTGTCTCTGGTTCTTCCAGAAACAAATGCTGAGACAAGGATTCAAGAGTAAGAAAATTATTCAGAAGTTAATCCCAGGAAACATAAGGAAGGGAGTAGAAAAGTAAGATAGAGCAGACAGTAACCAATAAAAGGTGAGTTAATAAGCTAATTACTGCTACAGGCAACTAGAGCTTGACCCTTCTGGGGAATACCAAGAGCCAGTGTAGAACACCACTGTCAGAATTACCTACTAGAGGGAAAAAGGGACTGTAACATTTCTACACCTACTCAAGGCAGCCTTCATTGTCAGATTTACTGAAGGGCATTATCTTGCTCATTTGGCCTTCCAAAGTGCAGGAAGAGTAAACTCTGGTCTCCAGAAAAATAACTTTAGCTGTTAGAAGGCTGTACTATGATGTTAAGACCCAAGCGGATATTTTGTCTGCAAAGGAACAGTTAAATTTCAGCTGATAAGAAGGACTGAGTGAGAAGGAATTTAGATCTTGGGACAGGGCTTTTAAGAACTTTAGGTCAAGTCCCCACCCAAAGATTGTATTTGTTGTCCAAAATGGTCCATTCACACATTCACAGACTTCCCCAGATCTCTGAAAGCAAAGAGAGACTTAAAAACTGTTTCAGGTTAATCAGAAGTAAAATGTTTCACCATAATAAAATCATTGTGGATGGAAATTGGAGCTACTCCATGAAAGAGAGTATGTGCTTGAGTTCAGAGTTGTCAATATACACTTTATTGGTGCTGGGAAGAGGTAATTGAAGCAGAGCAGTTCCTCACTAATAGTGGGTAAATGGGTTTTAGCAACCATGGCAGGAAGCTAATTATCACCAGGGAACTCTCCAGGCATGCTACATGAAAGAGACCATCTGTGGTCATTTGTGAGGATATGTACGCAACACTGGGTAGCCTCCACAGAGAGGGTCATGGCATCATCTCTGAGTTCCCCCATCCCTCTCTGACTTCTATCCCTCCCTTGAATTATGCTAAGAGCTCTCTTCCTTGTCACCACTCAACTACAGGGCAGTCAGGGACAATCCCATTTCTCAAGGTAGACTCTCCACCTCGAGAGGTTCCAAGACTTAGTCTGGGAGAGCTGTCGCAGAAAAATGGAGCCCTGGAGGAAGGGGAGGAATACCTGACAGTTCCAAACTAAGAGCAAGGAGATAATTTTAAAATTCATGAACCAAGTCATTAGTTCATAACTCGTCTTATCATCCCAGCTTTGGTCCCAGCAATGGACATGAAGGAATGTTCATGGAGCAGCTGTCACTGCTCTGAATGGGAAGGTGGGCAATTCTGGCCACAGGGCTGCTAGGGGTGAGATTCCTTGGCTGATCGATTAGCCACCATCTTCTATCAAGCTATTCTGTGTTGAGAGGCTCCCTTTTGCACATTGGTCGTGCACTTCATTTGAAAGAAAATCTTCTAGGTAGAAAGGAGGAGACAGGCATGCAATTTATTAACTACTTGAGAGAGCAGCAAATCTGCTTCAAACTCTCTGCATACTTTTGCCTGCTGTCTGTGCCTGGTGTACCTCATAAAATGGGAGTCAGGTAATCAGGAAGCAGAAGACAAGGTGGGCAGATTCTGACATTTGATGGAACTTCTGAACCCTCCCATTCCCCATCCAGTGATATTTTCACAACATGCAGAAGTGATTAGGAGATGACTGAGGGAAAAGAACAACAATAGAAGCATAAACTTTGCTCTTTGAAAGAATAGAAACACCATTAGTCCTATGTGCCAGGGAACATGCAATCACTGTTTCCATGGAAAAAGAGAGGCTTTTGCCAAAGCTCTTTCCAAAGATAAATTAACATGCTTCTTCATGGGGCCTCTGCTTTTGTAAGGCCCAGGATCCCTGCAGGGTGTTAGTCCCCAAAATATGTCACCTACCACTCTACACATCTGCATGCAGATCTCCTCCTTTTCCTTCTCCCCCCAAAGATGGTATTGAAGGCCTTTTATAAGTAAGTCTCACAGCCTGCCATGTTCACCATGGCCCCTGATGCTTTCTTTTCTGACCAGTGAGGCTGTAGCCAAAATGAATTACTTTTGGTCCTTGAAATTACCTTGCATGTTCTGTTGTCTCCTCTAACTGGAATGATTGACCTCTCAGATCTCCGCTTGTGCCAAGGGAGCTCTTCAAGACTCAGCTCAACTGCCTCTTCCCCACAAAACCATTCCAGACTCTCCCCTTGTGTTCTCATTGTGCTTCCTTATCCCTCTTGTAGAGTGACCAAGAGACTCTGCTTTGTGTTTTACCTACTGATGCACATCCAAGCTTCCTCCACTGGGATCCACAGAGCCTAGATACAGGTATCACACTGTTCAACCCTCTGTGTGTGTGTTGTGTAATGCATATGTGTACGCATATGCACACATACATAAACAGAAGGAACTCAATAATTTCTTATTGAACAGATAAGTATATCAACATTTGCCTGAGATTTCTAGGACATAAAATTCTTTATCTTCGCTAAAATTCCATGCATGTAGTGGAAACCAGAAGTGGGGAGGTAAGGATGTGTGGGTAATCTTAGCAGCCTGAACCCTGACCCACCTGCCAACATGCTCTGCCAAACAACCATCTTTAACAGGTTCAATTGTACTTGCCAAGCTCTGGGCTATGTGCTTACATTTATTATCTCTTGTTAACTCTTGCTTCAATTCTGTGAAGATACACTATTGGTATCCAGATTAGATTAATTTCCAGATTAGAAAAGCAACTACAAGGAGATAAATAAGTTGCTTGAAGTGTCAAAACTAGTGTCAGTGCTGAAATCTGAATCCAGGTTCGCACATATGCTGTTCAATTATATGAAACCCAACTTCTAATGTTAGCCTTTTCTCCCAAGTTTTTGGATATTTATACCTCTCCTCTTCATGGGGCTTATCCCTGTGCTGAGGAGGAACTTGCTGAAGTTATCATCTTGACGTCATTCTAAAATGCTAAGGGAGGTTACCTTTCCCAGAAGCTTATTACTTCTCTCAAGAGCTCTCTATCTCCTTCCTTTAAGTAGGAAATATACATGAAACAAGACCTTTAATTAGCCCTCACTATTAGCTCCTACATCCTCTAATTATTATCTTTGGCGATGTCAACTTGAATCCTTAGGGTAGCATAGATATTATGGATTATTAGAGGCTGTTCTGAAAGTTGGCTGTCAGTCTGATTCATATTAGGCCAATTACTTTAACTAAAATTAAAATTTGTCAAGGATAGTTTGATGATGAGTCTTGGCAGCTAAAGAGAGCCGTTAACCAGCCATTCAGCACTCTTTGGCAGAAACACAATGCTTTCATCTCAAGGTTAAGGTCTGGTTGTTAGTGAAAGTGCCAGAGATCAAAAGGACAAACTTTTCTGGATTTGTAGATTTAGACAGACTCCCTGGCTTGCTGTCACTGAAATCTACCCAGCCAATAAGTGTTTAGTTTTCTTCTATGGTACCTGGGGGTTCTCAATAAAGACCAAAGTAGAAAACATGGACTCAGTGGCCACAGAATTTAGAGCTTACTTGGTATAACAAATCTATTACTTGCCTATTTAATATCTATTTCCCTTATTTTAATAGAACCCTGGTTTTTTGGAGCACAAACATGATCTGCTAAAAATAATCTTTTGGCCAGACTCCTTTGTGTGAAAGCCAATCTTATAACACAGTTATGGTTAATTAGACCTAAAAGGAAGTCTGCTTCAGGGTTTCTGGGAAAAAAATTTTTTTCCTAGTAAAAGGTAATGGATATGGTTATTATTCTTCTTTTATCTTTTCTCACTTCCTCTTCTTTGGAATAAGCATTCAATTTCTGGAAGAATATCTGTTATCTTTAAAAAAATGAGATGATAAGCTTAAGGATGAAATCCAACCTAAGAATGATAGACCAGGGACACCTGGGTGGCTCAGTTGGTTAAGCAGCTGCCTTCGGCTCAGGTCATGATCCCAGCGTCCTGGGATCGAGTCCCACATCGGGCTCCTTGCTCGGCGGGGAGCCTGCTTCTCCCTCTGCCTCTGCCTGCCATTCTGTCTGCCTGTGCTCGCTCACTTCTCCCTCTCTCTCTCTCTGATAAATAAATAAAATCTTAAAAAAAAAAAAAAAGAATGAAAGACCAGAGCTGAAGAAGAGCCTGGATTCTTTTTTTTTTTTTTTAAGATTTTTTTAAAATTTATTTATTTGTCAGAGAGAGTAAACACAGGCAGACAGAGAGGCAGAGGGAGAAGCAGACTCCCCAATGAACAAGGAGCCCAATGTGGGACTCGATCCCAGGACACCAGGATCATGACCTGAGCTGAAGGCAGCTGCTCAACCAACTGAGCCACGCTTATTGTAAAATCCTCAGGTTGTTCACCTCCAAATTCACCTCCAAGTTAGGTTTTTCTGTAACTTGCTGATGCAAATGTTCCCAGTAGGTGGAGTTGGGGAGATGAGCAGAGAAGGATACATAATTATATCAGTTGAGCAGGGAAAATGAAATAGTGTGGCCAGCAGTCCTATCTAAAAACACCTTAAGGCAATGACTGAGTGTGGAAAGCAGATAAAATCAATGTGGGCTATCACAGTCTTCTCTGCATGTGCCTTTTAGAGCAATATTCACTCATTTATTCATTCTCATGTATGGGGCTCCTGCTATGCTTCTGTGTTAGACATTGGCAATATATAAATAAAAATATAAATGGCAACATATAAATATAAATAAAATAATAAATATTAATAGAAATTATAAATGTAATATAACTATTCTACAGTTGTTTAAAAACATGAATATTTGTAGATTCAACATCTACGAAGTATACAATGTCCCACTCTGACCACCATAGCCAGGTGAGCCCTCTCTGCCTAAGCCCCTGAAAAGGTTCTTCTCTGTTGCATGGAAATTACCTGTGGTGTGTGGTCATCATTGTACTGAGTATAAGAGCAGAACATTCTAGAACAGAAGGACATCTCCACCAAGGTACTGAAGCAGTGAGTGCCACAGCTCTCACCAAATGCTGCTCAGCCTCATCTTTACTTTCTTTGGCTGACCTTCATATAATAAATGTGTTTCTAAGAACTTATGTTAAATTGGTTCACATTCTAGATATCCTATGAGAGTTTACCATTTCACTATTTAAATCAACTTGAATCTAAAATTTCTGAAAAGTGAATAATATTTCCTTAATAGCTCTGATTTTTGAAAATAGGTAACTATCAAACCTTTATGCAAAAGAAGTCTGAGACAATGTCAATAAAGTAGTATGTAAAATTATCCTGTAATAAAGTCAATATTGTGCTTCCAATTCCCACTCTACTGGCAGGCTACTCCACCTACACTAAAGGGAATTATTCTTCTAGGTATTCAGGCAAAAAAAAAAAAAAAAAGTGCCATCTTTCTTTTCCTTTTCCTTTTCCTTTACATCCACATATAATCCTTTAGCAAATACTGTTGATTCCACTTTCAAATACACATGGATTCCAGACTCCCACCTCTCCTGCCACTATGCTGGTCATCTCTTGCCTAAATTATTGCAACAGCCTCCTCACTATCTACTCTCATCCTCACCTCCCTATGTCTATTCTCCATACAGTGACCTGAGTGGTTCTTTCATTTTTTTTTTCATTTTCTTAATTGAAGTACAGTTCACACACAATGTTACATTAGTTTAAGGTGTACAGCATAGTGACTCAACAAATTTATGTTACACTATGCTTACCACAAGTGTACCTACCATCTGTCCCCATACATTATTACAATACATTAATTATATTCTCTATGCTGTGCTTTTTATTCCCATGACTTATTCATTCTGTGACTGGAAGACTGTATCTCCCACTGCTCTCCACCTATCCTCCCATACAACTCCCCCTTCAACAAGAAGTTTGTTGTCTGTATTTATAGTTTGTTTCTGCTTTCTGTTTGATTGTTTGTTTGTTTATTTATTCTGTCCAACTGATCATTTTAGGGTACAAGTCCAATCAGGTAACAACTATGCTCAGAACCCTTCAATGGCTCCCATCTCACTTATAGTGAAAGCTAAAGCATCCCCAATGTCTATGAAGGTCCTAAATGATCAAGCCAGGTCCCTTCCCTGACTGCTGTCTCACAACACTCCCCTCTTCTCAGTTTGCTCAATCAACACTGGCTTCCCAGCTGCTCCTCAAACCTCTCCAGCTCCTAGGGTCTGTGTACCGAGTGTTACTTCTATCTGGAATATTGTTCTCCTCGATATCTTTGGGACTGAATGTTCCTCCTCACTCATCTCTTTGCTCATGTCTTCTTCTGAGATGGACAAAGGCCAGGGTGTGGGGGACAGGTGGGCAGAAGGAGTTCAATATCCTCCACTCTCCTCTTTTTAGCTAGAGTAGTTTCAATTTTGTGTACTTTATAATTAGAGTTTCACGTAAGATTTGATGTGAACAAAGGATTCCATTGCCTCAACAGAAAGCCTTAAAAAATACCAAATTAAAAGAGGGAAAATTGGTGATTGGGAGATTTATTAGACATGATTGCTGTAATTCAGATGATAAATGATAAGGGAGGGACCAGAGTGGTAGTTATCTGAGTAGAAAGAAATTAATGGACTTGAGAACTATCTATGAAAGGAAATTCACCAAATACCTTAATTGAATGGCTGTGAGGCATAAGTAAAAGTACATTCTCATGTTTCTGAACTGAATGCTGGGTATGTGGTGATCATTTACATAAAATAAGTGTGAATCTTAGATGAGAAATGCAATTGTATTGAGTTTGAGGTGTTGGAGACATTTATCAGGAGTTTGCCAAAAGTCAAGAGTAAGGTCAGGTAGGACTGGAATGCAGGAGTCATTATTAAAAATAAGAATAGCTGCTGTTTGCTGAGGACTGGTTGTATGCTAAGCATTGTGCTATCCACTTCCATTTCATAGGCTTATTATAAGGACCCCATAAACATAAAGCACATTTGTTTCAAGTTAGACCTCTACTCCTCCCATCATTAAAGTTAGTGTAAAATAGAATGTTGATGAAGAAAGAGAGTTACCTTGTAGAAAAGTTACCTTGGGCAAGGAAGCTGCATAACCTCTAGGAAGAAATGGAACCACACCTGAACACTCTCAGAACTGTTCTTTCTCCTCTTGTCTGTCCTCCTCTCCAAAGTTCAGCTTCACTGTGCTTCACAGCAGTAGAGCAGCTCACTGTGGGCCTAGTTCATCTAGTGGAACATGACCACCAACAACTCCCAAGCTTGACATGTGTCAGCACTATTTCTCTGTCCCAAGTATGAATTCTTAGGCAAATGATTCAATTGGCCCAGCTTGTGGTGCCCATCTCTGAACCAATCACCTATAACTGGGGGACAGGGACACACAGAGAAATCATGTGGTTGGAAGGAAGATAAAGCAACAATTTCCAGAATATGGAGGGCAGATAGGGTAGTTCCCAGAAAAGATAAAGAGCTAGACACATGAATCAAGATGTGTCTCCTACAGGAAGCTGTCATCACCCCATTTTACAGATGGGCAATTGTGACTGAAGTGTCCCAGTGAGAGGAGTACAACAGTAGGAAGGGACCAAGGAATTCTGTTCAGGCCTGTGTTCATGGGATAATTGGAAGATGAGAAGCCAGAGGAAGATTCATAATAAACCCTGTTGGTGCCGCAATTGTATCTTCTCAACAGGTCCAAGAGGATGTTTACGAACAGATCCAGTTCATGCTGGTAGCTCCTTGGGTCTCACTCTAAGAATGTTCTCTGACCACTGAACTGTGTGCTGGCCCAACACAAGGAAAGCCAGAAGGGCCAGAGAATTAATCAATAGGAAATGATAAATAAATACTCTGGCTTCCTCAGTCATTTGGGAACAATTCTTAGGTATATTCTAAAAAGTCATTAGACTTCCCAGTGGGATGAACCCCAATTGCCCACAATGGTAACTACAGCACAACACATATTTTTGGTCTTACTTTTCTTGCTTGTCTCACTCTCTTATTCCTTCATTGTACTTCCTTGGAAAATATTCCTGCATCAACCCTTGTCTCAGGGTCTGCCTGTGAGGGAGCTCAAACTAAGGGAATATGAGGGGTTCTCAAGGACTGTGCATGTAGAGAGACCAGAGTAAAATTCATGAGAAAAACCAAAGAATGGAGACCAGAAGCCAACACCTCTCCAGGAGATGCCCACCCCTCAAACTTGGCCTTGAGGCAGATCAGCATTTTGGCAGCCACTAACCACAACCATTCATCAGCAACGCTCCAACAGATAGCCTGAAGGGAACCTTTTAATTATGCTCCAGATCAGTTGATAGATCAAATGTATAAATGAACAGCCCACTCCTTCCTTATTATTACTGCTACTGCTCCAGCCCTGCCCATAATCCTGGGCCCAAATACAGGGCTTTGTTTTGTTTGAAAACAGCAAAAGAAACATGATTTCTCTGTTGCAAAGAAAAAAAAAAAAAAGACACTCCACTAAGCTATTTTTATTTTCTGGCTGACAGTCCTTTCATAATCTCCAGTGGGTAGGAAATTAATTGGGGCTTGAAAATATAATTTTCCATAGGTAATTACTATAAGCTATTGGGTTGCCTTGCAGAGAAGGGACCACTTCCAATTGCAGACTAGGAAAATTCAATGTAATTTTTTGCATTGTCTCTAAGACATCATTTGCCAATTACCTTTGAAATGCTTCACTGGCAGCTCTCCAAAAACAAGCCCTCTGCTTGCTAACAGGGTACATGGGGGAGTCCTAGCTAAATCATTAAGAGAGCTTTATAGGCACAATCTCCCCTAACACAAGCACTCCCTAAAGGATTAGAGAATAGCTTCTTGGACTAATAATGATTTCCTGATATCACAGGTGAATAATTACCTGTTCTTCTTCCTTGAAAAAGGAAGAATAGAAAATGGTAAAGGGCCAGAAGTACCTGGAAGAAAAAAGAAAGGAAACAGGACTATTACTAGTCCATTCAGAGAGCATTAGGTTAGAATCCCTTTCTCTCTCTCTCTCTCTCTCTCTCATATACACAAGGCATATGTCTATGTCAGATAAAATTTCCAATTTCTTGCCAAAATGACTTTTCAATAAATTGACTGGATTCACAGAATTTGACTAAAAGTATGTATGTCAGTCTTGCCAAACACTGGAACTCCAAGATTCACACCCATTAAATAGTTTAGGGCACTACACAGCAGAATATGAAATCAGGTACAAAATGAACAATCATGAGTAGGAAATGTTTCAGAAAAAGGAGAGAGGAAGGGGGAGAAGTGTGATAATAATGTCTGGACACATCTATTCATGGGAGAACCTTGGAGATTCCTCCCACCCCATGCTGGTTTACTCACTACCTCACCTGTTCAGGCCCTTGTTGTGTAATGCTTATACTAACAGAAAGATCCTCTGAAAACTGGCTCCTAAAAGCTCTAGTTCTCCTTCCTTTTAGAAGATACTTCTAAGTTTATTTCTTCTTCCACAATATATACAAAGGCAGTTCACATGAACTCTCAAATCTTTTCTTTCATGAGCTATAACTCTAAGGGAAGTGTTTTTAATGAGCAGATTAATATCACATGGCACCCAATTTTTTAACCTTATTTTCAAGTGAGAGAAAACAGACATGTTTTAGGATTTAAGCTTGACAAAACCAACCCCACCTCAAAAGAACTGAAAGCAAAGACTCAAGCAAATATTTGCACACCCATGTTCATAGCAGCATTATTCACAATAACCAAAATATAGAAATAAACCAAGTGTCCTTTGAATGAATGGATAAGCAAAATGTGATATATACATACAAAGGAATATTATTCAGCCTTAAAAAGGAATGAAATTTTCACACATGTCACAACATGGATGACCTTTGAGGACATTATGCTAAGTGAAATACTATTGCACTCAAGAACAAATCCTGTATGATTTCACTTATATAATGTAAGTAGTCAAATTCATAGAGACAGAAAGTAAAGGGGAAATGAGGACTTGATGTTTAAAGGGTACAGACTTTCAGTTTGAGTGATGAGAAAGTTCTAGAGATGGGTAGTGGTGATGGTTACACAACAATGTGAGTATACTTAATACCACAGACCTGTACACTTTAAAGTGGAAAAAATCATTAAAATGATAAATTTTACATCATGAATTTTTTACCACAATAAAAAAAGTCCAATGTGTACTCAGTAGAATCCTTTTTGACCCTCTCAATCTAGTTTTTTGAATTGATTGTAATCCATTCAGACTACACCAACAAAATATATATGACTATCTCTTGGCACTTTGCTGAAGCAAGCATCCAGAATGCTCATCCCACAACTTCCTATACTTTCTACCATGTCCCCTGTCCTCTCATGAGTCATATCCACTGTGGTGGTGCTGTGATCTGGGCCAGAGTTGGCAGTCCACAGGGAGGGGGTTGGAAGATGAGAACCAGTGTTTATGCAGAGATGGTGGAGGGGTGGAATGTTAGAGCAGTACTAAAATCAGAGGATATTACACACAAAGCCAGAGAGGAAGAAGTTTGCCCAAGGTCCCAGGAAAAATTAGATTATTTTAATTAGCACTCAGGAGTGTGTTGATCCTAATATCACTCTTGATGGCATATCTGGCACCACCCTCCCCTTCTGGTGCATCCCAGAGAGAGTGCAAAAGCATATGATCCTGAGTGTTTGTTGTCTTGAGTCTATGTGGTTACAAGATTCCAAATGCAAACAAATGATCAACTCTTTAATAACCTGACCACTTTTAAAACTGTTTGACAAGAATCTCCTGACCCACTTAGAAGCTCACACCCCAAACCAGTCACATCAGCTAGGGACTGCTTACAGAAGCTCCAGGATTATCAGATATGGCAGGTGCCTGCCAATATGATGCAAATGCAATGCAAATCACTTGCCAAATGAAACTGAGAAATCCTGCATCTACAGCTAGATTTACAAAGTCAGTGAAAGTGACAAGAGAGACTGCCTTGAATCTCACTTAAATCATTGACAAATGAGGATAAGGCAGAGTTAGGACAGATAATGCTGAAGAAAAAAACCACAAAGTGATGATTTTACCAGATAAAAGCTTCAGAAGAGAAAGATGTCTTCAGAAGCTCTCAGAAAAATTGAAAACTCTTCAAACTTTTTGGCAGAACTTGATCTTAGGACGTTTACTGTAGTTAGTCGATTAGTTAGATTTTCAGAAAAATTAAATAATTCTTCCATGCATGATTATATCTAAAACAAAGACTGTATAAATAAAAGATAAATTTGCTTTCAGTTTGTATTTCATAAAATAATGTTTCAATCAATCAAATATTTTGGATGCATTTAGTGTGGAATGTTGGTACCACTTTAAATGAATTCCCTTTAAGATTTTGTTCAGTGCCGTAGCCTGATAATGTGAGCCTGCTGGGTGTGTACACATGTCAGGTGCCTTCCTATGTGCAGTCCTGGAGGCAGCAAAGCCCCTTCCTCCTAGAAACATACCCTCAAGACATGGGCCAAATTTACCAGATACATGTTGAACAAATCAGTAAATGGAGATATTGCCCACATCATGTCCTTTCTCAGCCACCATCCTCAGAATAGTATTTTGCATTATATTTCCAGGAATGGGAAATACATTTTCAGGGAGTACTTTTCCTCCTACCCAGCGCCCCTTGTAACAATCGTGCCTTACGTTTGTACCTGTAGTTTCAGCTTTGGTAAAGGACTTTCATATCATTATCTATTTTTAACTTTACAACAACCACCTTATAAGAGTTTAGAGCAAGAATTATCAGGCCCATTTAGGAGGCTGAGGTGAAGAAAAGCTCTGCCCTGTACACTCTGACTGCCATCCCAAGGGCCTCTACCTCCCAAACCAAGCAGCTGGTCTCTGATCTGCTGTTCCTGTACTTCCTGTACTTAAATCTGCTCTGACATTTTGGCATTCCAACACTTTTAGGATGGGGGCAAAGAGAACCTAACCATGCAGGAATTGTGAATTCTGCCAGTAGTGAGTAAGAGGATATTAGGGTTCAGTACTGAACAAGAAGCTAGAAACCTAAGGTTCAAATTTCAGCCTTACTCTGCATTAGTTGTGTCATTTTAGAGGGCAAGCTATTTAATTAAACACCTGAGCCACAGTTGCATTTAAATTGAAATTTTTTTTTAATGTATTCTTAGTTCCAGAATAGGCCAAGGATTCAAATCTTTTCCCTGCCATGAATTATGCAAGAGTGTTTGAAGGGCAAAGAGCTCATGGAAATCTTTTAAACTATGACCCTACAAAAAGTGTGATTGTAGATCACTGATGATCTATGGATCTCAGACATCCATGAATGTCCACCAATACCTCATTTATGACAAAATAATCAATTTTTCTTTAAGCATAAGTTACATAAGACTCAATTATTTTAGTAGAATAATGAAAATCAAGTGAAAAGAAAACTTCCATAGTCCTACCAACCCAATAAATCCATTCATTACTTTGTGTGTGTTTTGTTTTGTTCCCTGTTCATAAGCTAATCTGTCTTAATATAATTGTAATCACATTGTGACATCTACATTTATTCATGTGGTTATATCACCCACTACCAAAAACAAAAGCAAGGCCAAATATGTCACTAATCATTTCTCCTTTTTCACACCCTATACCCAACCTCTTTGCATAAACAAAGAATAAATGGCTTTGGAATTGATGTCATATAAAATGAAGATACAGAGAATGGCCTGGGTAACCCATGAAACCCATGAAATTCAATCTATTGGCATGTTCTGAAATTACAGAAATATTCCTGTCCTGACCAGTTTGGTAGGCACTAACCATACGTGGTTCTAAAGCATTTGAAAAGTATTATAATGCAAAGAGGAAACTAAATGTTTAACTTTATTCACCTTTAATTAATTTACATTTAAATAGTCACATGTGGCTTGTTGTTAGTGTATTTGTATAGCACAGTAATGGTTAGGCTAAGTAGGGACTGGGCTGAACTTCAGTAATAAATCATAGCATGTCTCCCACTCAGGGCTGAGGCCCCTGAGGCCCAGAATTCTGTCTATAATTAAGCTTGTTGGTCCTTTCTCATTTTTTGGCTCCCTAGGGTTCATTTCCCCTCTTAAAAGCATCCCAATTTTCTACAAATCAAAGCCACAATAAGATACCACTTCATACCAGTCAGAATGACTACAATTAATGACTAAAGAAACAGATCTTGGTGAAGATGTGAAGAAAGGGAAACCCTCTTACACAGTTGGTGGGAATGCAAACTGGTACAGCCACTCTGGTAAACAGTATGGAGGTTTCTCAAAAAGTTAAAAATGGAGCTACATTATGACCCAGCAATTGCACTACTAGGTATTTATCCTAAGGATACAATCAAAGTGATTTGAAAGGGCACATGCACCCTGATGTTTATAGAAACAACGTTTACAATAGCATAAGTAGGGAAAGAGCTCAGATGTCCATCAGCGGACAAATGGATAAAGGAGATGTGGTATATGTATACAATGGAATATTACTCAGCCATCATAAAGAATGGACTCTTGCCATTTGCAACAATGTGGATGGAACTAGAGGGTATTTTGCTCAGTGAAATAAGTCAGAGAAAGGCTAATACCAGATGATGTCACTCTGTGTGGAATTTAAGAAACAAAACAGATGAACATATGGGAAGAGAAGGAAAAATAAAATAAGATAAAACAGAGAGGGAGAAAAGCCATAAGAGACTCTTAACTATAGGGAACAAACTGAACGTTGCTGGAGGGGATAAGATGGGGATGGGGTAATTGGGTGATGGGCATTAAGGAGGGCTTTTGATGCAATGAGTACTGGTATATGCAACTAATGAATATTAAATTCTATCTCTGAAACTAATAATACACTGTGTGTTAATTAAACTGAATTTAAATTTAAAACATCTAGGGGGAACAAGATGGCGGGGGAGTAGGAGGAGGCGCCTTTTCAATCGGTACCCCAAAGTGAGCTGATTACCTACCAAAGAACTCCGATCACCCATGAAATCAGCTTGAGATCAGAATTATACACGTCTGGGGCGCCTGGGTGGCTCAGTGGGTTAAAGCCGCTGCCTTCAGCTCAGGTCATGATCTCAGGGTCCTGGGATCGAGTCCCGCATCGGGCTCTCTGCTCAGCAGGGAGCCTGCTTCCTTCTCTCTCTCTGCCCGCTCTCTGCCTACTTGTGATCTGCGTCTGTCAAATAAATAAATAAAATACTAAAAAAAAAAAAAAAGAATTATACACGTCTGGATCTCTACAGGGGCAGAAGACGCCAGTGGGCAGGTAAAGCGGAATGGGAATGATGGACTGATATCAGAAGATAAACAAAAGGGGGAAGGAGCCACCATTGGCAACCGGTTGGAAAGTAATACCCCAATATGAGCGAGAGTGGCCTGCATCTGGGGACCAGCATTAACTTGGAGACTGGTTGAAAGCACTCCAAAAGAGCAAAGGATCGCGTGGGGAAATTGTGGGAATCGGGGCGGCTAGGGACAGGGGCTTAAATCCCCGGTCCCAGGACAGCCTCCCCAGCACTGAGACAGAGGGAGTGTGGCGGAGAAACCAGCTCTTGGTCCCTAAGACGCCAGCGCGCCCGAGATTGCGTGGGTTCTAGTTCCTGTGAGGGGATGGGAGCCGCGACCATTGGCAGAACGCGCGCTAGCCCTACCACAAAGTTCGAGATATGCGCGCACGTCCCTCATGCTCCCCTGAGTTACAAAGGCCCGGCCGGTGCTCTTTGACCCACGCCATTGTTTCAAAGCCTAAGCCCCGCGCCCCAAACTCTCCCGTGACAGAGGTGCGCAAAAGCCCAGCCTGGTGCTTACAAACCTGCGCCCCGTTCTCAGTGCCCGAGACACGCACCGAACCCATAGCCGCCTCTGAAAGAGGTGTGTGCAAGCTGGGCACTCCCAGCCCCGGCCAGCGGCAAAATCTCCGTGTGCGATCGCTGCTTGGAACCTCTCTGATGGTCGGGAGCTCCCAGACAGCCGCCACTGTCTTGGCTTTGGGTACGAGCAAAAGATCCTGCACCCCCAGGGTCTGCAACTTGGAACCTGCTCTGCCAGAGGCCAAGGGGGAACTTATTCAGGCTCTGCACCCAGACTGAGGCTTCTCTCTGAGAGGGAGATCAGGGTGCGGTTTGATTTCTTCTAATACTACAAAAACCATCAAAGGAGGTCAAGGTGAGAGAAAAAAAAAAGTGAACAAGCATAAAAACCGCCAGAGAACAAAAGCCTGAAAAAAACTAGTTTCCTCAGAGCCCACCCCCTTGAGGGGGGCGAGAGGACTCAACTCAGGAAACATCATTGACTGACAACCCACGTGGCAGGCCCCTCCCCCAGAAAACAAACCAAGAAAGAAAAAAAAAAAGAGAGAGAGAGAGAGAAAAAAAAAACTACAAGATAACAACCACTACTTCATAGGAAAACTTGTATTGTTCACTCGTTCCCACTATTCCGGTTCATTTTTTGTTTTTTTACACATAGGTAATTTTTTTTAACCTATTTACCATCACAGCGAGCTGTACAGTACATCAAATTCCATAATACCTTTCTAAACTGAACTTTTGGATAATTACACCTATGTTTTTCATTTGCATTTATATTTTTTGAGGTCCTTTTGTTAAATTTTACTTTAGTTTAATCTAGTTTATTCCTTTTTATTTTTATCCTCTAATATTCCTATAGAGTCAAACTTCAAAGTAATCCCCTTTCCCCAATCAATACTACCCCTATAGGTAAACCAATTTTTAATCCCCTTTATCATAGGAAAGTTGAGTCCTTTAACAAAGATATCAAGATACATCCAGGAAGAATCAAAACAATCTTCCTCGCACACACTGAGAATTTATAAGAACTCTCCCACCTTCTTCCACCAGTGTTTCTGTGTTTTTTGTGTTTGTCCTGATAGCATAGAAATTTTACACTTGGGGTTCTTTTTGATGAGGTTCTTTCTTTATTTGCATATATATATATATATTTTTTGTCATATACTTGTATCAGTCTTTTTATCTCTTTTTGTTTGTCTACTTCATAAATCTTACCTTGGGGCCCATCTGGACTGAACCTTCTTTTTCATCTTCCCATTCTTTCCTCTCTCTCTCTCTTTCTTTCTCTTTTTTTTTTTCTTTTTCTTTTTCTTTTCTTTTGTCTCTCGTTTGGGTGGGGAATCCTGATTGCTCAGAAGTGTTCCGGGGTGCACCTTGACTGCACCACAGTTGATACATCCAGCTACATCTGTTCAGTCATCTCCCACCAAAATGACTAGGAGGAGGAATGCCCAACAGAAGAAAAATACAGAGGATGGACCTTCTGTAACAGAGCTAATGGCTATCAACATAGACAATATGTCGGAAAGAGAATTCAGGCTAACAATTATCCAGGCAATAGCTAGGTTGGAGAAAGCCATGGATGACCAAACAGAATTGATTAGGGCTGAACTGAAAGCGACCAGACAGGATGTTCACAATGTTAGGGCGGAGCTTAAAGCTACCAGGGAGGAGGTCCACAATGCTCTCAATGACTTCCAATCTAATCTAAACTCTCTCAAAACTAGGGTAAGTGAAACAGAAGATAGAATTAGTGATCTGGAAGACAGATAAAGAGAAAGGATCAGGAGGAAGCCTGGAACAAACAGCTTAGAAACCACAAAAACAGAATCAGGGAAATAAATGACGTCATGAAGCATTCCAACGTCAGAATTATTGGAATCCCTGAAGGGGAGGAGAAAGAAAGAAGTCTAGAAGATATAGTGGAACAAGTCCTTCATGAAAATTTTCCCAATCTCGTGAATGGAACCAGCGTTCATGTACTAGAGGCTGAACGGTCTCCACCCAAGATTCTACATTCCAAAAAAAATCACACCTGATAGTCAAATTGAGGAATTATAATTGTAGGTATAATCTCTTGAAAGCCGCCAGGGCAAAGAGGCTCCTTACTTACAGAGTGAAGCCCATCAGAATAACGTCAGACCTGTCCACAGAGACCTGGCAAGCCAGAAGAGGCTGGCAAGATATATTCAGGGCACTAAATGAGAAGAACATGCAGCCAAGAATACTTTATCCAGCAAGACTTACATTCAAAATGGATGCAGAGATAAAGAGTTTTCAAGACCGGCAAGGCTTAAAAGACTATGCAACCACCAAGCCGACACTGCAGGAAATATTAAGGGGGGTTCTATAAAAGAGGAAAAATCCCAAGAATAGCATTGAACAGAAATATAGAGACAGTCTACAGAAAGAAAGACTTCAAAGGTAACTCGATGTCAATAAAAACGTATCTATCAATAATCACTCTCAATGTGAATGGCCTAAATGCACCCATTAAACAGCACAGGGTTGCAGATTGGATAAAACGACAGGACCCATCCATATGTTGTCTACAAGAGACCCATTTTGAACCTAAAGATACACCCATCCTGAAAGTGAAGGGATGGAGAAGCATCTTTCATGCCAATGGGCCTCAAAAGAAGGCTGGGGTAGCGATTCTCATATCAGATAAATTAGACTTCAAACTAAAGACTCTAGTCAGAGATACAGAAGGACACTACATAATCCTTAAAGGGACTATCCACCAAGATGATCTAACAATTGTAAATATCAATGCTCCCAATATGGGAGCAGCCAATTACTGAAGAAAACTGTCAATCAAGATAAGGAGTCATATTGATATGAATACACTAATCGTAGGACATCTTAACATGCCTCTCTCAGAAATAGACAGATCATCGAAGCAGAAAATCAATAAAGAAACAAGAGCATTGAATGACACATTGGACCAGATGGACCTCATAGATATATACAGAACATTCCACCCTAAAACAACAGAATAATCATTCTTCTCAAGTGCACATGGAACCTTCTCCAGAATAGACCACATACTGGATCACATATCAGGACTCAACCGATACCAAAAGATTAAGATTATTCCCTGCATATTCTCAGATCACAATGCTTTGAAACTGGAGCTCAATCACAAGGAAAAGTTCCAAAGGAACTCAAACACCTGGAAGCTAAAGACCACCTTGCTTAAGGATGCTTGGATCAACCAGGAGATCACAGAAGAACTGAAACAATTCATGGAAGCCAATGAGAATGAAGACACTTCTGTCCAAAACCTATGGGATACAGCAAAGGCGGTCCTAAGGGGGAATTACATAGCCATCCAAGCCTCCCTCCAAAAAATTGAAAAATCCAGAACACACCACCTGTCTCTACACCTTAAAGAACTGGAGAATCAACAACAAATCAAACCAACTCCACACATAAGAAGGGAAATCATCAAGATTAGAGCTGAGATCAATGAGGTAGAAAGCAGAGATACAGTAGACCATATCAATGAAACTAGAAGCTGGTTTTTTGAAAGAATCAATAAGATCGATAAACCATTGGCCACACGAATCCAAAAGAAAAGAGAGAAAGCCCAAATTCATAAAATTATGAATGAAAAGGGAGAGATCACAACTAACACCAAGGAAGTAGAAACAATCATCAGAAGTTATTATCAACAGTTATAGGCCAATAAGCTTAGCAACCTAGATGAAATGGATGCATTCCTGGAAAAATATAAACTACCAAAATTGAACCAGGAAGAAATCGACAACCTGAATAGACAGATATCTAATAACAAGATTGAAGCAGTGATCAAAAACCTCCCAAAAAACAAGAGCCTGGGACCTGACGGATTCCCTGGAGAATTCTACCAAACCTTCAAAGAAGAAATAACACCTATTCTCCTGATGCTGTTTCAAAAATTGAAGCAGAAGGAAAACTTCCAGACTCTTCCTATGAAGCCAGCATTACCCTGATCCCCAAACCGGGCAAAGACCCTTCAAAAAAGGAGAATTTTAGACCAATATCACTGATGAATATGGATGCTAAGATTCTCAACAAGATCCTAGCCAACAGGATCCAACAGCACATTGAAAAGATTATCC
This sequence comes from Neogale vison, assembly GCF_020171115.1. Classification (NCBI taxonomy): domain Eukaryota; kingdom Metazoa; phylum Chordata; class Mammalia; order Carnivora; family Mustelidae; genus Neogale; species Neogale vison. The sequence goes on along the minus strand of NC_058097.1, from coordinate 36,201,047 downwards.
ACCATGATCAGGTGGGATTCATACCTGGGCTTCAAGGATGGTTCAACATTCGCAAATCAATCAATGTGATACAACTAATTAATATGAGAAGAGAGAAGAATCACATGGTCCTCTCAATTGATGCAGAAAAAGCATTTGACAAAATCCAGCATCCGTTCCTGATTAAAATGCTTCAAAGTATAGGGATAGAGGGAACATTCCTGAACCTCATCAAATCTATCTATGAAAGACCCACAGCAAATATCATCCTCAATGGGAAAAAGCTTGCAGCCTTCCCATTGAGATCAGGAACAAGACAAGGATGCCCACTCTCACCACTCTTGTTCAACATAGTATTAGAAGCCCTAGAAACAGCAATAAGACAACAAAGAGAAATAAAAGGTATCCAAATTGGTAATGAAGAAGTCAAACTCTCTCTCTTAGCAGATGACATGATTCTTTATATGGAAAACCCAAAAGACTCCACCCCCAAACTACTAGAACTCATACAGCAATTCAGCAACGTGGCAAGATACCAAGTCAATGTACAGAAATCAGTGGCTTTCTTATACACTAACAATGAAAATACAGAAATGGAAATTAGAGAATCGATTCCATTTACTATAGCACCAAGAACCATAAGCTACCTGGGAATAAACCTAACCAAAGAGGTAAAGGAACTGTACTCGAGTAACTACAGAACACTCATGAAAGAATTTGAAGAAGCCACAAAAAGATGGAAGACCATTCCATGCTCTTGGATCAGAAGAAGAAACATTGTTAAAATGTCTATACTGCCTAGAGCAATCTATACTTTTAATGCCATTCCGATCAAAATTCCACCAGTATTCTTCAAAGAGCTGGAGCAAATAATCCTAAAATTTGTATGGAATCCGAAGAGACCCCGAATCGCTAAGGAAATGTTGAAAAACAAAAATATAATGGGGGCATCACGTTACCTGATTTCAAGCTTTACTACAAAGCTGTGATCACCAAGACAGCATGGTACTGGCATAAAAACAGACACATAGACCAGTGGAACAGAGTAGAGAGCCCTGATATGGACCCTCAACTCTATGGTCAATTAATCTTCAACAAAACAGGAAAAAATATACAGTGGAATAAAGACAGTCTCTTCAATAAATGGTGCTGGGAAAACTGGACAGCTATATGTAGAAGAATGAAACTCGACCATTCTCTTACACTGTACACAAAGATAAACTCAAAATGGATAAAAGACCTCAATGTGAGACAGGAATCCATCAGAATCCTAGAGGAGAACATAGGCAGTAATCTCTTCGATATCAGCCACAGCAACTTCTTTCAAGATATGTCTCCAAAGGCAAAGGAAACAAAAGCGAAAATAAACTTTTGGGACTTCATCAAAATCAAAAGCTTCTGCACAGAAAAGGAAACAGTCAAAAAAACAAAGAGGCAACCCACGGAATGGGAGAAGATAATTGCAAATGACAGTACAGACAAAAGGTTGATCCAGGATCTATAATGAACTCCTCAAACTCAACACACACGAAACAGGCAAACATATCAAAAAATGGGCAGAAGATATGAAAAGACACTTCTCCAATGAAGACATACAAATGGCTATCAGACACATGAAAAAATGCTCATCATCATTAGCCTTCAGGGAGATACAAATTAAAACCACATTGAGATATCACCTTACACCAGTTAGCATGGCCAAAATTAACAAAACAGGAAACAACATGTGTTGGAGAGGATGTGGAGAAAGGGGAACTCTCTTACACTGTTGGTGGGAATGCAAGTTGGTGCAGCCTCTTTGGAGAACAGTGTGGAGATTCCTCAAGAAATTAAAAATAGAGCTTCCCTATGACCCTGCAATTGCACTCCTGGGTATTTACCCCAAAGATACAGATGTTGTGAAAAGAAGGGCCATCTGCACCCCAATGTTTATAGCAGCAATGGCCACGGTCGCCAAACTATGGAAAGAACCAAGATGCCCTTCAACGGACAAATGGATAAGGAAGATGTGGTCCATATACACTATGGAGTATTATGCCTCCATCAGAAAGGATGACTACCCAACTTTTGTAGCAACATGGACGGTTCTGGAAGAGATTATGCTGAGTGAAATAAGTCAAGCAGAGAGAGTCAATTATCATATGGTTTCACTTATTTGTGGAGCCTAACAAATAGCATGGATGACAAGGGGTGTTAGAGAGGAGAAGGGAGTTGGGGTAAATTGGAATCATGAGAGACTATGGACTCTGAAAAACAATCTGAGGGGTTTGAAGTGGCGGGGGTGTGGGAGGTTGGGGTACCAGGTGGTGGGTATTATAGAGGGCACGGATTGCATGGAGCACTGGGTGTAGTGAATAAATAATGAATAATGTTTTTCTGAAAATAAATAAATTGAAAAAATAAAAAGAAAATTTAAAACATCTAAAAAAAAAAAAAAAGCATCCCAATTTCCTTTGGCTACCTACTATTTCAGACAGTCTCCAAGAGGCAGTAAACCCAGGATCTCATCTCCCAGTCGAGTTAAAAGGCACAACTAATCAGATCACTCCTTTTACAATTTGGAATATTTAGAATCCAGAATCACTCAAGTTATCCATTGCAGTGGTAGCAGTGGACCAGATGTTGCTAGCCACATGGCAAAGACTACAATATTCACTTTTTAGGCATTTCTAACTCCCCCAGTCCTACTCATTCACAAACCTAGTTTTCAACTTCCATCATACTTCCCACAAATTCCTTTTTGAACAAATTAGTGACACACTGTTGTTTACACAATAGGAATCCTAGAAGGTCATAAGGATGAGCTGATAATGGGCCAGAGTCCTGACTATGTATCTTGAACCCAGGATGTGTTTCAAATGCTCCCTCACTGACAATTTTCCTTTGGTATGGTCCAGTCACGCAGAAGCTAATATCATAGCTATTATGTTTGCTACGTAAGCATATTGAAGATAAACAGTGCCACAGATTTTGTTCTCTTTCTGTGAAATAGGGCTGTCAATTTCTAATCTTAGCATGCCCATTGTCTGTCTAGAACCTGAATTACATGGATGGATGTACATGGAAGGTCCAGAGCCAGAGAAACCCATCTTGACCTCCAAAATCTTCTTACCTGAACCACAACCCTTCAACACTGGCATATAAACATTTTACCTGGGCACAGAAACTCTGTATCTGGAGCTTTCAGGAGCTTTTTTTTTTTTTTACTCATTCATTTTATTTTTTATTTAAATTCAATTATGTTTTGATATATTGTTCAATGATTCATTAGTTCTGTATAACATCCAGTGCTCATCATATCACATGCCCTCCTTATTTACCCATTCATTTTAAAGATAGATAGACAGATTGATTGATTGACTTGAGAGAATGGTGGGGGGCAGAGGGAGAATCTTCCAGCAAACTCCCCACTGAGCACAGAGCTCCATGTGGGACTCTACACAGGGCTCCTCTTCAGGACCTCCACCGGGGGCAGGGGAGTGTGCTGATTTCACAACCCATGAGGTCACAACCTGAGCTTAAACTGAGAGAGTCAGATGCTTAACTGACTTAGTCACCTAGGCATCCCTGGACGGATCTCTTAAAAAGCTTTCATGTCTACTGAAATGCTTAAAGATTCAGCCAGAACTAAAGTACGAGCCTCAAAGTATCCCTTCAAAGGAATTGAGGGATCAGAGAGGTAGAGCATTCCCAGTACTTCACTTAACTTGTTCATTAGTGGGACATAATCCACCCAAGTGAGCAGCTCTGCTTTTGATATTCTGACACTTTGAAGACAAGTGCTGATTATCAACAGTGCAACCATGAAATGGTACTATGGGGAACACTTTAACATATTTATCTAATTATCCCATTATAAAGTATAATGTGATTTCTTGCCATATCCTGTCATTAGTTTTATGAGAATCTTTAAGAAATAACAGAGTCATAAGGGAAAAGAAAGAGGCATATTGTGCCCAACTCCATATGCTTCCCAAATGGCCCACACCATCCTTGAATTTAACATGGTGCACAAGAAGCATCCCAGAGCTCAGCATAAGAACTTGACTGCTTTTCAGCTTGTGGGAGAGGCTCCCCCAAGCAATTTACATGCTCATGAAGATGATGTATAGAACCTAACCACTGCATATTCCATTCCAAAATAGCTTTGGAGAAATGAAAACTGATGTAGCAGTAAGGAAAATTAGGTTTCAATCTCAGATGTGTCTTTGACTGGTGAAATGACCCATTTCATTTAACCACTTGAGCCTCAGATGAATCTTCAGCACAATGGGAATAACAATACTCAGCAAGTCCATGGGTCTATAGCATCGTGACCAACCCATGAGATAATGGAGGTGGAAGTGTTTATTACAGTAATCACTAATATGTATTGTTCGCTCCATTCAAGACACCCTTGAAATGATTTCTCAATTGTACAATTAAAATGATCAAAAACTTTCATTTATTTTCATTTGAATTTCAGAGACAACTTTTTTAAAGCAATATCCTCAGAAAAGTCTTCTCTGATAACCCCCAAAATAGGCATCTTCTGCCACCTTCTCATAGCATCCCTTCTTTCTCTTTTTAGCCCTCAAAACACATACAGTTATAACCTGTGGTAATGTTCTGACTTGTTTAACTCCTTTCTCCCCCATAAGACTATAAATTCCATGAGGGCAGAGACCACATCCATTTTGTTTACCCAATTTCATAACATAAACCCTACCACATAAACAGTGCTCCATAAATATAGAAATGGCAACTGCCTCCCTTTTAGAAGAGAGTATTTTCTGGAGGCCCATATTACTGCAGATGGACTGTCTATATTTAAAAAGAGAGCTGCAAAACTACAGATTGACTAAACTAGCACCTTTCATTCCAGGTACTCTGCATCATGATCAGAGCCTCAAAGAGGACTCAGTCTATTGACTGAAGACTATACTAGTGGGAAAATCAAATGAATGTCTTTAAGTTATGTTAATTATTTTCCTTACAACTAACACATCTCATTATTAGATATTGCAATATGTGATATTGGTCATCTTAGATTAACACAAGGTATAGGGCACCTCAGTGGTTCAAACAGTTAAGGCTTCAGCTCAGGTCATGGTCTTGGGGTTCTGGGGTTGAGCCCAAATCAGGCTCCCTGCTCAGTGGGGAATCTGCTTTTTCCTCTCTTTCTGCTCCTCCCCCCCTGCATGCTTGCTTTCTTTCTCAAATAAATAAATAAAATCTTAAAAAAATAGAATTAACAAAGATATGAACAGCCTAGCATTGTCCTTATTTCATTCATTCAACACAGATTAATCAATTGCTTAGTATGTAGTAGGTGTTATGATGGTCCCTGGTTAATATTTCTAGAAAGAAGGACTAAACCTTATTCTTAGAGTTTTGGATAATAATATGAGCACCTATATTGCATATTTCTTGCTATTCTATCCCAACCCCATTCTCCTAAGTGCCCTTGATAAGAGTCCTAAGTGCAACATTTTTCTGTAGGAGGCATATAGCCATAATGAAGAAAGCTCTGTTCTGGCATGGAGTTGACAGGTTTGGGTTTGGTCCTGCCTCCAACACTGGCTCTCTGAATGAGTTACCTGCTCAAATAATTCCCTCAGCCTCAAATTCTTAAGCCAAGAGTTTCTCTAAAGCTCTTTCAGCTCTAACATCAGTGACCCTCTCTCTGTCCCCAACACTCAGCACTGTGTTTGTTGCAAAGCACCTGCCATACAGGAAAGCCCGATCACCCACAAATAGATCAGCACTCCTACCAGGCTGTTAACACTGGTTACCTGAAGGGAGGAGGAGTATTAAAATTAGTATTATTATTATTGTACTTAATCACATGTTTAATACATAATTAATATGTACTGTAATATTATTATGTACACTAATATTTTCATCATCATAAAAAGATAAAAGATTATGCCAAACTGAAAAGTACACATGGTATAATGTTAAATAAAAGTGCAGAAAATACCAGAAATAGACCCTCAACTCTATGGTCAACTAATCTTTGACAAAGCAGGAAAGAATGTCCAATAGAAAAAAGACAGCCTCTTTAATAAATGGTGTTGGGAAAATTGGACAGCCACATGCAGAAAAATGAAATTGGACCATTTCCTTACACCACACACAAAAATAGACTCAAAATGGATTAAGGACCTCTATGTGAGAAAGGAATCCTTCAAAATCCTTGAGGAGAACACAGGCAGCAACCTCTTCGACCTCAGCCGCAGCAACATCTTCCTAGGAACATCGCCAAAGGCAAGGGAAGCAAAGGCAAAAATGAACTATTGGGATTTCATCAAGATCAAAAGCTTTTGCACAGCAAAGGAAACAGTTAACAAAATCAAAAGACAACTGACAGAATGGGAGAAGATATTTGCAAACGACATATCAGATAAAGGACTAGTGTCCAAAATCTATAAAGAACTTAACAAACTCAACACCCAAAGAACAAATAATCCAATCAAGAAATGGGCAGAGGACATGAACAGACGTTTCTGCAAAGAAGACATCCAGATGGCCAACAGACACATGAAAAAGTGCTCCATATCACTCGGCATCAGGGAAATACAAATCAAAACCACAATGAGATATCACCTCACACCAGTCAGAATGGCTAAAATTAACAAGTCAGGAAGTGACAGATGCTGGCAAGGATGCGGAGAAAGGGGAACCCTCCTACACTGTTGGTGGGAATGCAAGCTGATGCAACCACTCTGGAAAACAGCATGGAGGTTCCTCAGAATGTTGAAAATAGAACTGCCCTATGACCCAGCAATTGCACTACTAGGTATTTACCCTAAAGATACAAACGTAGTGATCCAAAGGGGCATGTGCACCCGAATGTTTATAGCAGCAATGTCCACAATAGCCAAACTATGGAAAGAACCTAGATGTCCATCAACAGATGAATGGATAAAGAAGATGTGGTATATATACACAATGGAATACTATGCAGCCATCAAAAGAAACAAAATCTTGCCATTTGCGACAACATGGATGGAACTACAGCGTATCATGCTTAGCGAAATAAGTCAAACGGAGAAAGACAACTATCATATGATCTCCCTGATATGAGGAAGTGGTGATGCAACATGGGGGCTTAAGTGGGTAGGAGAAGAATCCATGAAACAAGACAGGATAGGGAGGGAGACAAACCATAAGTGACTCTTAATCTCACGAAACAAACTGTGGGTTGCTGGGGGGAGGGGGGTTGGGAGAAGAGGGTTATGGACATTGGGGAGGGCATGTGCTTTTGGGTAAATTGGAAGGGGAGGTGAACCATGAGAGACTATGGACTCTGAAAAACAATCTGAGGGGTTTGAAGTGGCGGGGGTGTGGGAGGCTGGGGTACCAGGTGGTGGGAAGTATAGAGGGCACGGCTTGCATGGAGCACTGGGTGTGGTGAAAAAAATAATGACTACTGTTTTTCTGAAAATAAATAAATTGGAATAAATAAATAAATAAATAAATAAAATACTGGCTGCTGTCAGAACTGTAAAAAAAAAAAAAGTACAGAATATAAAAATGCATCAATTCCAATACCACGGAAGAGTAAATATTACAAATAGGTGTATCAGCCTTACATTGTTGGCTATGCCATTATTGAAAGCAGCAGAAGACAATCAGGCTAATTTAAACAGAATAACAATTAAATAAGAGAATGTTGGGAAATTCACTGAAAAGTTCAGGGGCTTGGAGAACTGAGATTGGAAGCAAATCAAATGTTTCCCAAATCATACCACAGAATGGCTTTTCCCACCCACTGACCCTGGACACCAGTCATGGGATATCATCATCAGCACTGGTGCTGTTGCTGCTGCTGAGAACTGTTCTTGCTAAAACTGCCAAAGCTTCCACAGAGAGGGTATCCCTGGATCCACTGGTGCCTATATAGGAGCATCTGATTGGCAGAGCCCAAGATACTTGGCTGTGCTCTAGCTGCAAGGGAGGTGGGAAAGGAAGAAGCTGATGTGTTCAGTTTCCATGGTAGCATGCAGAGCCTGTTTTATAAGGTGGGGGAAAGCCCAGACAGCAGAAAGGAGCTTAGCTGTTGGCTGGGCAATGAGAATAACCAGTATTGATTGCATGGGCATATAGATAAAGACCAGAGGATCACAGGGCCAAATGTCAGCATTTATTTGATTAATTAATATGAATAGGGAAGAAGAGGTTGGGAAGATGGTGGAGTAGGAGGAACCTGAGCTCACCCTGTTCCATGTTTTCAACTAGATATCATCTAGTTGATAGAAGCTGCATCTGAGAGATTAAGGAGGTCAGAAAGGCAGAGGGAAGGTGCCTTCAGGAGGGAGGGAACTGGACCCGCACAGAGGACAGAGAAACAGGCCCTCACACAAGGGAGCTCACATGGGGAAGGCACAAGACTCCATAACATTCAGTTTTAAAAGCAGAGGGACTGTGTTCTACAAGTTTATATAACTGGTGGGACTTGGAACCTAGACCTTTAAAAGTCAGCTGACTTAGCACTGGGCAAGCAAAAATGCATGTGAGAGCTAGGCTGCCACCCTTAAAGAGACAGCAGCCTGCATGGAAAGGTAGCATAACCCTCCTACACTGTTGATGGGAACGCAAGCTGGTGCAGCCACTCTGAAAAACAGTATGGAATTTCCTCAAAGAGTTGAAAATAGAGCTACCCTATCACCCAATACTTGCACTACTGGGTGTTCACCCCAAAGATACAAATGTAGTGATCCAAAGGGGCACCTGCACCTCGATCTTTATAGCAAGACTGTCCACAATAGCCAAACTATGGAAAAAGCGCAAATGTCCTTCAATAGATAAAGGGATAAAGAAGAAGTATCACACACACACACACACACACACACACACACACACAAACACACACACTTTGCAGCCATCAAAATAAATCTTGCCATTGCAATGACATGGATGGACCTAGAGGGTATTACACTAAATGAAATAATACACTAAGAGAAATACAATTATCATATGATGTCACTGATATGTAGAATTTAAGAAACAAGACAGAGGATTATAGGGGAAGAGAGGAAAAAATAAAATGAGACAAAACCAGAGAGGGAGAGGCCGGGAGTCAAGATGGCGGAGAAGTAGCAGGCTGAGACTACCTCATCTAGCAGGAGATCAGCTAGAGAGCTTATCTAAAGATTGCAAACACCTGCAAATCCATCGGCAGATCGAAGAGAAGAAGAACAGCAATTCTAGAAACAGAAAAACAACCACTTTCTGAAAGGTAGGACTGGCGGAGAAGTGAATCCAAAGCGACGGGAAGATGGACCCCGGGGGGAGGGGCCGGCTCCCGGCAAGCGGCGGAGCAATGGAGCACAAAATCAGGACTTTTAAAAGTCTGTTCCGCTGAGGGACATTGCTCCAGAGGCTAAACCGGGGCGAAGCCCACGCGGGGTCGGCGTGACCTCAGGTCCCGTGGGGTCACAGAAGGATCGGGGGTGTCTGAGTGTCGCAGAGCTTGCGGATATTGGAACGGGAAAGCCGGCTGCAGAGACAGAGCCGACAGTAAGCTCGCAGCTCGGAGTTGCCTTGAACCGGTCGCAAGATGGGTGAGCTCGGAGCGCGGCCGGAGGTTAGGCAGACGCGAGTTACTGGGAGCTGTTCGCTGAGGGCGCACTGGGGAGCGGGGCCCCGGGCTCTCGGCTCCTCCGGGCCGGAGACCAGGAGGCCGCCATTTGTATTCCCGCCCTCCGGAACTCTACGGAAAGCGCTCAGGGAACAAAAGCTCCTGAAAGCAAAGCCGAACAGATCACTCAGCCCGGCCCCTGGTAAGGGTGGTGTAATTCCGCCTGGGGCAAAGACACTTGAGAATCACTACAACAGGCCTCTCCCCCAGAAGATCAACAAGAAATCCAGGCAAGACCAAGTTCAACTACCAAGGAGTGCAGTTTCAATACCAAGGAGAGAGCAGCAGAATTCCACAGGAGGAGAAAAAAAACCACGGAACTCATGGCTTTCTGCCAGTGATTTTTTAGTCTTGCAGTTAATTTAATTTTTTTCTTTTTCATTTTTTTTCTCTTCTTCTGCTAAAATTTTTTATAACTTTTACCGTTTTCTTTTTTAACGTTTTTTAACTAGATTATCTAATATATATATTTTTTTCTTTTTTATACTTTTCTTCATTCATTTTCTTTTTTTTTAATTCTTTTTTTTCCTTTTTTTTTCTTTCTTTCTTTTTGAACCTCTTTTTATCCCCTAATCAGAAGAGATCCTAATCTCTTCAATCTTTTTTTTCTTAATTCTTTTTTAAATTCTTGATTGAATTTTTAATTCAATCTCTTTTTTTTAATTCTTTTTTTCTTTTTTTTCTTTCTTTCTTTTTGAACCTCTTTTTATCCCCAAATCAGAAGAGATCCCAATCAGAAGAGATTGGGAGATCCCATCAGAAGAGATTGGGAGATCCCAATCAAAGGAGATCCCAATCAGAGGAGATCCCTCACCCAATCGTGAGGGGGGAGAAATCCCCCCTCATGATTTGGGATCTCTTCTGATTTGGTTAAAGCATATTTTCCTGGGATTGTTGCCACCCTTTTAGTATTTTACTTGCTCCTTCATATACTCTTAGCTGGACAAAATGACAAGGCGGAAAAATTCACAACAAAAAAAAGAACAAGAGGCAGTACCAAAGGCTAGGAACCTAATCAATACAGACATTGGTAATATGTCAGATCTAGAGTTCAAAATGACAATTCTCAAGGTTCTAGCTGGGCTTGAAAAAGGCATGGAAGATATTAGAGAAACCCTCTCCAGAGATATAAAAGCCCTTTCTGGAGAAATAAAAGAACTAAAATCTAACCAAGTTGAAATCAAAAAAGCTATTAATGAAGTTCAATCAAAAATGGAGGCTCTCACTGCTAGGATAAATGAGGCAGAAGAAAGAATTAGCGATATAGAAGACCAAATGACAGAGAATAAAGAAGCTGAGCAAAAGAGGGACAAACAGCTACTGGACCATGAGGGGAGAATTCGAGAGATAAGTGACACCATAAGACGAAACAACACTAGAAAAATTGGGATTCCAGAAGAAGAAGAAAGAGAGAGGGGAGCAGAAGGTATACTGGAGAGAATTATTGGGGAGAATTTCCCCAATATGGCAAAGGGAACGAGCATCAAAATTCAGGAGGTTTAGAGAACGCCCCTCAAAATCAATAAGAATAGGCCCACACCCCGTCACCTAATAGTAAAATTTACAAGCCTTAGTGACAAAGAGAAAATCCTGAAAGCAGCCCGGGAAAAGAAGTCTGTAACATACAATGGTAAAAGTATTAGATTGGCAGCTGACTTATCCACAGAGACCTGGCAGGCCAGAAAGAGCTGGCATGACATTTTCAGAGCACTAAACGAGAAAAACATGCAGCCAAGAATACTATATCCAGCTAGGCTATCATTGAAAATAGAAGGAGAGATTAAAAGCTTCCAGGACAAACAAAAACTGAAAGAATTTGCAAACACCAAACCAGCTCTACAGGAAATACTGAAAGGGGTCCTCTAAGCAAAGAGAGAGCCTACAAGTGGTAGATCAGAAAGGAACAGGGACAATATACAGTAACAGTCACCTTACAGGCAATACAATGGCACTAAAATCATATCTCTCAATAGTTACCCTGAATGTTAATGTGCTAAATGCCCCAATCAAAAGACACAGGGTATCAGAATGGATAAAAAAACAAAACCCATCTATATGTTGCCTCCAAGAAACTCATTTTAAACCCGAAGACACCTCCAGACTTAAAGTGAGGGGGTGGAAAAGAATTTACCATGCTAATGGACATCAGAAAAAAGCAGGAGTGGCAATCCTTATATCAGATCAATTAGATTTTAAGCCAAAGACTATAATAAGAGATGAGGAAGGACACTATATCATACTCAAAGGGTCTGTCCAACAAGAAGATTTATCAATTTTAAATATCTATGCCCCCAAAGTGGGCGCAGCAAACTATATAAACCAATTAATAACAAAATCAAAGAAACACATCAACAATAATACAATAATAGTAGGGGACTTTAACACTCCCCTCACTGAAATGGACAGATCATCCAAGCAAAAGATCAACAGGGAAATAAAGGCCTTAAATGATACACTGGATGAGATGGACATCACAGATATATTCAGAACATTTCATCCCAAAGCAACAGAATACACATTCTTCTCTAGTGCACATGGAACATTCTCCAAAATAGATCACATCCTCGGTCCTAAATCAGGACTCAACCGGTATCAAAAGATTGGGATCATTCCCTGCATATTTTCAGACCACAATGCTCTGAAGCTAGAACTCAACCACAAGAGGAAGTTTGGAAGGAACACAAATACATGGAGACTAAACAGCATCCTTCTAAAGAATGAATGGGTCAACCGGGAAATTAAAGAAGAATTGAAAAAAATCATGGAAACAAATGATAATGAAAATACAACGGTTCAAAATCTGTGGGACACAACAAAGGCAGTCCTGAGAGGAAAATATATAGCGGTACAAGCTTTTCTCAAGAAACAAGAAAGGTCTCAGGTACACAACCTAACCCTACACCTAAAGGAGCTGGAGAAAGAACAAGAAAGAAACCCTAAGCCCAGCAGGAGAAGAGAAATCATAAAGATCAGAGCAGAAATCAATGAAATAGAAACCAAAAAAACAATAGAACAAATCAACCAAACTAGGAGCTGGTTCTTTGAAAGAATTAATAAAATTGATAAACCCTTGGCCAGACTTATCAAAAAGAAAAGAGAAAGGACACAAATAAATAAATCATGAATGAAAGAGGAGAGATCACAACTAACACCAAAGAAATACAAACTATTATAAGAACATACTATGAGCAACTCTACGCCAACAAATTTGACAATCTGGAAGAAATGGATGCATTCCTAGAAACATATAAACTACCAAAATTGAACCAGGAAGGAATAGAAAGCCTGAACAGACCCATAACCAGTAAGGAGATTGAAACAGTCATTAAAAATCTCCAAACAAACAAAAGCCCAGGGCCAGATGGCTTCCCGGGGGAATTCTACCAAACATTTAAAGAAGAACTAATTCCTATTCTCCTGAAACTGTTCCAAAAAATAGAAATGGAAGGAAAACTCCCAAACTCATTTTATGAGGCCAGCATCACCTTGATCCCAAAACCAGACAAGGATCCCATCAGAAAAGAGAGCTATAGACCAATATCCTTGATGAACACAGATGCAAAAATTCTCACCAAAATACTAGCCAATAGGATTCAACAGTACATTAAAAGGATTATTCACCACGACCAAGTGGGATTTATCCCAGGGCTGCAAGGTTGGTTCAACATCCGCAAATCAGTCAATGTGATACAACACATCAATAAAAGAAAGAACAAGAACCATATGATACTCTCAATAGATGCTGAAAAAGCATTTGACAAAGTACAGCATCCCTTCCTGATCAAAACCCTTCAAAGTGTAGGGATAGAGGGCACATACCTCAATATCATCAAAGCCATCTATGAAAAACCCACTGCAAATATCATTCTCAATGGAGAAAAACTGAAAGCTTTTCCACTAAGGTCAGGAACACGGCAGGGATGTCCATTATCACCACTGCTATTCAACATAGTACTAGAAGTCCTAGCCTCAGCAATCAGACAACAAAAGGAAATTAAAGGCATCCAAATCGGCAAAGAAGAAGTCAAATTATCACTCTTCGCAGATGATATGATACTCTATGTGGAAAACCCAAAAGACTCCATTCCAAAACTGCTAGAACTTATACAGGAATTCAGTAAGGTGTCGGGATATAAGATCAATGCACAGAAATCAGTTGCATTTCTCTACACCAACAACAAGACAGAAGAAAGAGAAATTAAGGAGTCAATCCCATTTACAATTGCACCCCAAACCATAAGATACCTAGGAATAAACCTAACCAAGAGGCTAAGAATCTATACTCAGAAAACTATAAAGTACTCATGAAAGAAATTGAGGAAGACACAAAGAAATGGAAAAATGTTCCATGCTCCTGGATTGGAAGAATAAATATTGTGAAAATGTCTATGCTACCTAAAGCAATCTACACATTTAATGCAATTCCTATCAAAGTATCATCCAACTTTTTCAAAGAAATGGAACAAATAATTTTAAAATTTATATGGAACCAGAAAAGACCTCGAATAGCTAAAGGGATATTGAAAAACAAAGCCAAAGTTGGTGGCATCACAATTCCGGACTTCATGCTTTATTACAAAGCTGTCATAATCAAGACAGCATGGTACTGGCACAAAAACAGACATATAGACCAATGGAACAGAATAGAGAGCCCAGAAATAGACCCTCAACTCTATGGTCAACTAATCTTCGACAAAGCAGGAAAGAATGTCAATGGAATAAAGACAGCCTCTTCAATAAATGGTGTTGGGAAAATTGGACAGCCACGTGCAGAAAAATGAAATTGGACCATTTCCTTACACCACACACAAAAATAGATTCAAAATGGATTAAGGACCTCTATGTGAGAAAGGAATCCATCAAAATCCTTGAGGTGAACACAGGCAGCAACCTCTTTGACCTCAGCCGCAGCAACATCTTCCTAGGAACATCGCCAAAGGCAAGGGAAGCAAGGGCAAAAATGAACTTTTGGGATTTCATCAAAATCAAAAGCTTTTTCACAGCAAAGGAAACAGTTAACAAAACCAAAAGACAACTGACAGAATGGGAGAAGATATTTGCAAACGACATATCAGATAAAGGACTAGTGTCCAAAATCTATAAAGAACTTAACAAACTCAACACCCAAAGAACAAATAATCCAATCAAGAAATGGGCAGAGGACATGAACAGACGTTTCTGCAAAGAAGACATCCAGATGGCCAACAGACACATGAAAAAGTGCTCCATATCACTCGGCATCAGGGAAATACAAATCAAAACCACAATGAGATATCACCTCACACCAGTCAGAATGGCTAAAATCAACAAGTCAGGAAATGACAGATGCTGGCGAGGATGCGGAGAAAGGGGAACCCTCCTACACTGTTGGTGGGAATGCAAGCTGGTGCAACCACTCTGGAAAACAGCATGGAGGTTCCTCAAAATGTTGAAAATAGAACTGCCCTATGACCCAGCAATTGCACTACTGGGAATTTACCCTAAAGATACAAACGTAGTGATCCAAAGGGGCACGTGCACCCGAATGTTTATAGCAGCAATGTCCACAATAGCCAAACTATGGAAAGAACCTAGATGTCCATCAACCGATGAATGGATCAAGAAGAGGTGGTATATATACACAATGGAATATTATGCAGCCATCAAAAGAAACGAAATCTTGCCATTTGCGACAACATGGATGGAACTAGAGCGTATCATGCTTAGCGAAATAAGTCAAGCGGAGAAAGACAACTATCATATGATCTCCCTGTTATGAGGAAGTGGTGATGCAACATGGGGGGCTTAAGTGGGTAGGAGAAGAATCCATGAAACAAGATGGGATAGGGAGGGAGACAAACCATAAGTGACTCTTAATCTCACGAAACAATCTGTGGGTTGCTGGGGGGAGGGGGGTTGGGAGAAGGGGGGTAGGGTTAGGGACATTGGGGAGGGTATGTTCTTTTGGGTAAAGTGGAAGGGGAGATGAACCATGAGAGACTATGGACTCTGAAAAACAATCTGAGGGGTTTGAAGTGGCGGGGGGGGGGGGGGGTGGGAGGTTGGTCTACCAGGTGGTGGGTATTATAGAGGCACAGCTTGCATGAAGCACTGGGTGTGGTGAAAAAATAATGAATACTGTTATTCTGAAAATAAATAAATTGGAAAAAAAAAAAAACAGAGAGGGAGACAAGCCATAAGAGACTCTAAATCTCAAGAAACAAACTGAGGGTTGCTGGAGGGGAAGAGGGTGGAGGGATGGAGTAACTGGGTAATGGACACTAGGGAGGGTATGTTTTGTAATGAGCCCTGGGTATTATTTAAGACTGATGAATTATAGACCTGTACCTCTGAATCAAATAATACTTATATGTTCATTAAAAGAATACATTCAAATACATGTTCATGCAGTTTTTGAAAAAAAAAAAAGAAAAGAAAATGCTACTGAGCAGGGAGCTTCATCTTTCTGAATCTGATGACTATGCTTTTTGACATATAATTTATATTTTTTATTCATTAAATTAATGGATCTATTAGAAATCATAACTTTTAAATCAACAGTACTTTAATCTGTAACCATATGTAAGTTTTGGTGGATTCAGAAACAGAGAATGTATATATTGCAAAAAAGAAAAGCTCCAATTGCCTAAGGAATTAGTTCAATAAACAATAAACATGCATTATTCAGGTGGCATATATATAGATAGAGATAGATAGAGATGATAGAGATAGAGAGGAAATAGAGATATAAAAGGGCAGTTTACACAATGCCAGGAGCAAGCAGGAGACAGATCCATTCCTACTGATTTCTGAGCCCATTAGGGAACTTCTCAGAAAACAAGGGAACTGGCCAGTGCCATTTCCCTTCCCCACCCCCACCATAAACAGAGACACCTGTGAGAGGAGGAGCTATACAAACACTTGATACTTAATCTCTTAACAGTGCACTATGCTCCCAAGTTCTCCTAAGGACTTTTCCACTCCTGCTGGCTTTGGCCCAGGTCTCAGGTCAAATTTTGTTAAAGTCCTGAGGGTACCATGTCCAAGTACCTGGTGCATAGCTACCATCTCACCCTGCACACATCCATCTTGCACTCAGCTGGGTGCCCCAAGCCATGTTGCAGTCTGCTCCCACCTCCAGGTAAAGAGTTGCTACAGCTTGCCACAATCAGTGGTCACAGAGGGCCCAACTGCTGCTCCACACCCAGCCACATCTCATTAGCCACTATTGCACACTGTACCCAGCCTCATTCCCCCAGCCTCCCAGGTGCATAGCTCTCAGGTGTCACAGGATTTCAGACATCCAGCATAGGACTAGTGGCCCAGCACAAATTTTAATAACATGGACACTCCATTCCCAAGTTCCCATGGAACTTGGGAGTGGCATGCCCTGAGCAGAGTGGTCATGCCCTGAGCAGAGATGGCCTGACTGGGTTCCACTAACACCACAGAGAATAAGCATAGCCTACAACAGGCAGTTAGTGCAGAAGACTAAAGTGAAGTGAAAATTGATTTGGAAAAAAACAAAAACAAAAACAAACAAACAAACAAAATAATGGCAGGATGTAAGCAACATGCATAGGATACTATCCTGAAGGGCCAGATCCTGGTGAATACAGGACACTGCACTACAAGGCACTCTAGGACCATTTCTTCATAAAATCACTACTTTAAGAACAAAAAGTACAGCTGACTTTTTTGTTTTGTGTAAGTTTTTATTTAAATTCCAGTTAGTTAACATATAGTGTAATATTTGTTTCAGGTATACAGTTTAATGATTCAACACTTACATACAATACCCAGTACTCATCACAATAAGTCACTCCTTCATCCCTATCACCCACCTCTCCTCTGGTAACGATCAGTTTGTTTTCTATAATTAAGAATCTCTTTCTTAGTTTTCCTCTCTCTCTCTTTTATTTTCCTGTGATCACTTGTTTTGTTTCTTAAATTCTACATATGAGTGAAATCATATGGCATTTCTCTGACCGACTTATTTCACCTAGTGTAATAGTCTCTAGATCCATCTACTTCATTGCAATTGGCAAGATTTCATTCTTTTTTATGGCTGAGTAATAATCCATTTTATATGTATAAAATATATTTTATAATTATATATATACATATATACATATGTGTGTGTGTATTCTTCTTTATCCATTCATCAATAAATGCACACTGGGGCTGTTTACACAATTTGGCTATTGTAGGTAAATGCTACTATAAACTTTGGGGTGCATGTATCACTTTGAATTAGTACTTTTGTACCCTTTAGGTAAATACCTAGTAGAGCAATTGCTTGATCCTAGGGTACTTCTATTTTTAACTTTTTGAGGTACCTCCATACTGTTTTCCAGAGTGTCTGCACCAGTTTTCAATCCCACCAACAGTGCAGGAGGGTTCACCTTCCTCTACATCCTCACCAACATCACAGCTGACTTTCTTAACACACAGAAACAGATCCAGAGAGGGATACAAATGAAGAGGTAGAAATTTATCCAAAGTGAAAGAACAGAACAAGGCCATAGCCAGAGATCTAAGTGAAACAAATATAAGTAACATGCCTGATAGAGAATTTAAAGCAATGATTAAAAATATACTCACTGGTTATGAGGAAAGAAGAGAAAAAATGACTGAGACCCTTAACATAGAGATAAGGAATAATATAACAGAGGTAAAGGGCACAATAAGTGAAACAAGAACATGCTTGATGTAATGCACAGCAGGATGGAAGAAGCAGAGGAATGAATTAGTGGCCCTGAAGACAGGAATGGAGAACAATTTGACTGAACAAAAGAGAGAGAAAAGAATTATGCAAAATGAGGGGCTCCTGGGTGGCTCAGTGGGTTACAGCCTCTGCCTTTGGCTCAAATCATGATCTCAGGGTCCTGGGATTGAGCCCTGCATTGGGCTTTTTGTTCAGCAGGGACCCTGCTTTCCTTCCTCTCTCTCTGCCTGCCTCTCTACCTACTTGTGATCTCTGTCTGTCAAATGAATAAATAAAAAAAAAATTTTTTAAAAAAGAATTGTGCAAAATGAGAAAAGACCTAGGGGACCCTGATTCCACCAAATGTAGTAACATTCATAGTGTAGGAGTCCAAGAAGAAGAGAGACAAAGGTGGGGCAGAAAATTTATTTGAAGAAATAATAGCTGAAAACTTACCTAATCTGGGGAAGGAAACATATGCAGACATAAGAGGCACAGAGAACCCTCAATAGAATAAACAAAAGCAGACTGACCCAACACATATTGTAATTAAATTTGCAAAATATTTTGATAAAGAAAAAAATTTAATGTACCAAGACAAAAGAAGTTATTAACCTATAAGGGAAAATCCATAAGGCTAGCAGGAGATTTTTCAATAGAAACTTGGCAAGCCAGAAGGGCTTGATATATTCAGTGTGCCAAATGGAAAAACCCGAAGACAATAATACTCTATACAGAAAGGCTATCATTCAGAATAAAAGGAGAAATAAAGAGTTTCCCCAAACAAAAACTAAAGGAGTTCATGGTCAGCTGGCTTAAGCTCTGAAATACATATTAAAAGGGACACTTTGAATGGAAAGTGAGACCAAAAGTGACATTGTAGAAGTAGAAAACACAAATGCAGTAAAAATGAATTTTTCTGTAAAAAAAATTACTCACCAATGAACTCACCAAAAAAAATTAGTCAATGAACTCACCAAAAAAAAAGTGTGTGTGTGTATTTTGTATATATATATATACAAAATATAATAACATATACCTAAAATGTGGGGAGAAGAGGAGAAAAGAATGGGTTCAAACTTAAATGACCATCAACTTAATATAGACTGCTATATGCAGAAGAGATTATATGCAAACCTAATAGTAACTATATATCAAAACCACTAATAAACATGCAAAGAATAAAGAAAAATAAATCAAAATATATTACTAAAGAAAATCAGCAAAACATGAAACATGAAACATGAAAGACAGGAAGACAGGAAAAGATTAGAGAAATTCTTCAGAAACAACCACAAAACAAGTAATAAAATGGCATTAAATGTTATTTATATTTAATCTTTTAATAATTACTATTAATATATTAATGGTAATTAATCTATTAATAATTACTTTGAATGTAAATGCACTAAATGTTCCAATCATAAGGTTATAGAATGGATAGAGAAACAAGACCATCCATATACTGCCTGCAAAAGACCCATTTTAGATCTAAAGTCACCTATAGCCTTAAAGTGAGAGGATGGAGAAATATCTATCATTCAAATAGGTGTCAAAAGAAAGCCAAAGTAGCAATGCTTATATCAGAGAAAATAGAGTTTAAAATATAATCTTTTGGGGGGTGCCTGCACCAGGTTAAGCACCAGGATGGTTAAGCATCTGACTTGATTTCAGCTCAGGTCATGATCACAGGTTTGTGAGATCAAGCTCCATGTCAGTCTGGGCATGGAGCCTGTGTAAGATTCTCTCTCTCAGGGTGCCTGAGTGGCTCAGTCAATTAAGTGTCTGCCTTCAACTCAGGTCATGATCTCAGGGTCCTAGGATGGAGCCCCCACCAGGCTCCCTGCCCAGTAGAGTGTCCACTTATCCCTCTTGCTCTTCCCCTTACTCATGCTCCTCCTTTCTCTCTCTCTCTCAAATAAACAAATAAAATCCTTAAAAAAACACTCCCTCTGCCCCTCCACCCCACAGGGCGGGGTGGGGGGGGAGACTATAACAAAAGACAAAGGACATTATATAATAATAAAAGGGAGAATCTAAAGAGAAGATACAACAATTATAAATATTTATATACTCAATACAGGAACACCAATACATTAAACAGTTAATAACAAACATAAAACAAATAATTATTAAAAATACAATAATAGTAGGGGACTTTAACACCCCACTTATGAACATATCATCTAAAGAGTAAAATTAACATGGAAACAATAGCTTTAAATGACATATTGGAATAGATGGATTTAACAGCTATATTCAGAATATTCCATCCTAAAACAGGAGAATACATATTCTTTTCAAGTGCACACAGAACATTCTCCAGAACAGAGCACATAGTGACCCAAAAAACAAACCTCAAGAAATTTAAGATCAAAATCATATAATGCATATTTTCTGACCACAACATTATAAAATGAAGACAACCACAAGAAAAAATCTGGAAAGACCACAAATACATGAAGGTTAATAACATGCTAATAAACAATAAGTGGCTCAACCAGGAAATAAAAGAAAAATATCTAATATTCAATATTTTGTTGAGCCTTTTTAGTACATGGAAACAAATGCAAATGAAAACACAACAGTCCAAAAACCTCTGGAATGCAGCAAAACCAGTCATTAAAGGGAACTATATAACAATACAGGCCTACCTCAAGAAGAAAGAAAAATCTCAAACGATCTAACCTTACACCTAAAGGAGCTAGAAAAAGAAAAACAAATAAAGCCCAAAGACAGCAGAAAGAAGGAAATAATAAAGAGTATAGCAGAAATAAAGGATATAGAAACTGAAAATAAAATAGAACAGATCAATGAAACAGGAGCTGGTTCTTTGAAAAAATCAATAAAATAGATAAACTTGTAGCCAGACTTATGAAAAAGAGAACAGAAAGAACACAAGTAAATAAAATCACAAATGAAAGAAGAGAAATAACAATCAACATCACAGAAAAACAAACAATCCTAAAAGAATATTGTGAAAAACATATGCTAACAAATTGGACAGCCTAGAAGTGGATAAATTCCAAGAAACATATAAAGTATCAAAACTGAAACAGGAAGAAATAAAAAACTTGAACAGACTGATAACTAGCAAAGAAATTGAGTCAGTAATCAAAAAACTTGCAACAAACAAAACTCAAAGGGTAGATGACTTCATAGGCAAACCATTTAATAAAGAGTTTATACCTATTCTTCTCTAACTATTCCAAAAAATAGAAAAGGAAGAAAAATTTCAAAATTCATTCCATGAGACTAGCATGACCCTGATGCCACATCCAGATAAAGACACCACTATAAAAGAGAACTACAGACCAATACCTCTGATGAAGAGATGTAAAAATAAAGCACTAGCAAACTGAAATCAACATACATTTAAAAAGTCATTCACCACAATCAAGTGGGATTTATTCCTGGGTTGCAAGTGTGGTTCAATATTCACAAACCAATCAATGTGATATATCACATTCATAATAGAAAGGATAAGAATCATATGATCATTTCAGTAGACACAGAAAAAATATTTGACAAAGTACAACATCCATTCTTCATAAAAACTTCAACAAAATAGGTTTAGAGGGAACACACCTCAACATCATAAACACCATATACCAAAACAACAACAACAAAAAAAAAACCCACAGCTAACATCATCCTTGATGAGGGAAAACAGACAGTCTTCCCCCTAAAATCAGGAACAAGACAGGATGTCCACTCTCACCACTTTTGTTCAACATAGTACTGGAAGTCCTAGTGACAGCAATCAAACAAAAAGAAATAAAAGGTATCCAAACCAATAACAATAAAAAGGAAATCAAACTTACACTATTTGCAGATAATATGAATATATATGTGATACATATATTTGCAGATAATACAAATATATATGTGTTGCAGATAATATGAATATATATATACACATATATGTGTGTGTGTGTATATATATATATATATATCCTGTTGCTTCGCCAATAATGAAAGAGCAGAAAAAGAAGTTAAGAAAACAATCCCATTTAAATTGCACCCAAAATAACAAGATAACTAGGAATAAACCTAACCAAAGAGGTGAAAGTCCTGTACTCTGAAAACTAAAACACAAATGAAAAAAGTTTCAGACAACATAAAGAAATGGAAAGACATTCCATTCTCATGGATTAGAAGAAAAAATAAACATGTCTATACTACCCAAAGCAATCTATACATTTAATGCAATTCCTATCAAAATACATATGGTGGGGTGCCTGGGTGGCTCAGTGGGTTAAAGCCTCTGCCTTCAGCTCAGGGCATGATCCCAGGGTCATGGGATCAAGTCCTGCATTGGGGGGTCTCTGCTCAGCAGGGAGCCTGCTTCCCTTCCTCTCTTTCTGCCTGCCTCTCTGCCTGCTTGTGATCTCTGTCTGTCAAATGAATAAATAAAATCTTTTAAAAAATTAAATTAAATTAAAAATTTTAAGTAAGAATAGGAAAAATGTTTGCTTTATATTCCTATTGTTGTTATTTCTAATATTGGTTTTGCAAAACCACCTTTTTTAAAAGCTTAAAGTTATAGAAAAAGAAGAAAAATAACCATAAAAAGAAGCTCTGTGTTCCCTGTCCCTGAAGCCCAGTAACTGACACATGGCAGGTGCCCCGAGAATGCAGGCTGATTGCCCAATAGAAACATCACACTCAGAGGGCCAGAAATTTCACCTGTTCAAAGACTGCTTTTGAAGCCTGGTATGAAAGTTGTAGAATAGCAACAAAGAATCAGAAAGGGGAATTGGGAAAACATGGCAAATATCTTTCCATGCTCTCAAATACCCGAAAGTTCACTGAAATGGATTACTTTCTCTATTTCATCATGAAAACAGGGGTGAACTAGCCCAAAAGACATGTGGCAGCTCACTCTGTGTGTTTTGAGTGGCCTTTCCTGGAGTGGGCAGCTACCTCCTGGAACACAAATACCACCTCTATTGTCCTAGGTCAGCATTGTTGAGACCTGGGGACAAACTCCATTAACTTTCCTGACTGCATTGCCAAACAGAGCTTTTGGTCAACCTCCTTTAAGTCCTCTGCAAGTTCGATTCAGTGGCCTCTTAAGAACATTGCTTCTTCCAGCAATTTCCCCATTTGTAAATGGTCTTTAGAATCATCTGGAGGAAAGTGCTTTTATTAAACATGCATACAGCAAGAATATCTGAGACTTAGTCTAAAACTCAGTTAGAATAAAATATTTGAGAAAATGCTTATTATTTGAAAATAGGTATTATTACATAGGCATCTACTATATAGACACATAAGACTCGGCTGTGAACAAGAAACTCCATGAGGCAGTGGCTTTCTGTAACTGATTTAGATATCAATGCAGAGATTATGCCAAGAGACAGAGCTGAAGAAATATAAGGCAGTGGCAATTTGATCCACCCTTTCTCCTTCCAACCGCAGAGAAAGGAAAGGCTGGACAAAATTGTGAAGACAGGATGATTTTTCTCAGGTCCCCTGACTACATGAGCTGCTTTTCTAAAGACCCTAAAACCTCCTTCTGCATTTGAGGGCATCATATCCTCTCTCCTTGTTCCACTGCAAACTGCATCAGCCCAGGCTAGGGCAGCACCAACTCCAGATGAAACAGCTGCCAAGAGTTCCCCACTTGGATATCTGAGAACAGCTCAGAAGAGCAAATGTGGGATTCTGTGGCCTTGTGGGTTTCCAGACCAGTGATTTGTCTCCCCACACTACCTCCACAGCCCTCCAGGGCTAAGCAAAATCCATGTTTCATTAACGCAAGATATTCATAGTTCCCTAATTCATTCTGTAAGCCAAGGTGGCCTCACATTAAATCATGGAAAATGTGAGGGCAGAGCCTATGACTACAGTCAGGCTAGTCTTGGACAAGCAGCTCATAGGGAGGGGTTTAATTTCTTGATGCAAACCAAGGTTTCCTCTTTCTGAACCTTGATGACTGAAACTCTCCACTTGTATTTCCTTTGTGTCTGGTATCTCTAAGCCTTCTCTACTGAAGTACAAGTTTCAATGGAGGGGCTGCAAAATGGAAACATTATGAGCATAATTTTACAACCTGTAACAAAAGAAAGAGGTTCAGTAGGGGAGCCCAAGATCTGGGCTCATCAGCAGACTGTTTAACATGGTGCTCTTTGGACCCTCATTTCCTCATCCATAAGTAAAGAAAGGGGTAGTCATAAAGGTTTGCAAAACTAAATTCCCTGAGGACCAGGCAAGTGATGTAATGGCAAAGTTGACCTTTTTGGCTGGCTAAAGGGAATGTGTGATCCCACCTAAATTCTGAACTTACGCCTGAATTCTACTTTCAATTTGCACTGTCAAACACAGCATTTCTGCAGATGAAATTCAGCTGGCAGCCATCATTTATAATCCCTGGACTAGAAGCTTTCCACTTCTGACAATCCTTTCAATTGGCTTTCCTCTAAAAGCAATATTTTCTATACTGATTTGATCTTTGCTGTCACAGACAGGGGCCAGGGGCCTCCCAACGTGTTATGGAGAGTCCCACGGTGGGAGGAGGGGACATTTACGCAGCAGGCTGGGTGTCCCAAAGTTCACAGGACCTGGTACTTGAGCAAATAAACTCTAAACAGGCCCCATCTTATGCCAAACAGAAGTAGGAACTCAAATAGGGAACTCAAAGAGGGAGTTTAGGGTAAAAACAAAGAATGAACTTTATCAGATCTATCCCTTCCTCTCCATGGCAATACTCTGAAAGATCCCTCTCCTGAGTAATACAGGGAAATGTGTTAGGTCAAGTTATACCTTCTGTTCCTCCAGCCATCTGTTTCTTTTGAGATCAGCCTGACTTTCCATAAGTTCATCCATTACCGAGAAAGAAGAGTCAGTGTTTGGTCTAGGATGTATTAGTCAGGCAAGAGGACTGAGGAAGACATTAAGGGCTCTCTAGTCACCTTGTGGGGGCTCCTGCTAAAACAGGAATGGGGATCAACACTCTCCCCACAGCCTTCCACCATGGGTTACTAAGTGAAATCACCCTTGACTATCAGGAAGGTCTGCTGAAGCAAACATGCAGACACACACACACACACACACACACACACACACACCCCTACACACATGGGCACCATCCAGGAAGAAACATAAGAAGGAGGGCAATTTCCTAGTTATCCCGTGGATAAGCAGAAACAGATAAGGAGAGGCTTATGAAACAGATAAGGAGAGGCTGTGCCTATAATATAGGAAGGCTTTGGGCTTCATGGAAGAAAAGAAAATATGTCGAGGAGCTACAGTGGGGAACCTAAGCAAAGAAAGTGTTGTGAGACTGTAGAAGACAGAGACTTCATAGTGTATCACAGAAAACCTTGGAACTTTCCAGGGCTTTGGCCTGAGTTTGATGGACCAACTGGTCCGGTTGCTGGCCTCTTTAATCTCTCTTCTTAAGTTTAGCTGAGAAAAGAACATAAGTCTGCAAATCCCTTTACATATTTTCCTCATACCTGTGCTCTCAAGCTAGGGGTGATCATCACCTCTGCGGCCAGCCCCACAGGTACACCAGACCCATGACAAATCTCAGGCAGGCCTGCTGCTTTTCACACAGATAATGTCACCTCACCTCCACTCAAATAGATGATGTGGGAAACAAAGGCAAAAAGAAAAATTAAATTTCCTTACTATGTATAGCACTCTGACCAGTCCTCAAAACAGGCAGAGTGACATTCCTCTATAAACTCAGTGGTCTCAATGTTAATACTTTGCAAAGGACAAAAGGAAGAAGAAAATAAAGAAAAGAAAAATATCCTGCCCCCAGGATCCTGTTCAGTCTACCTTAAAATATTAAAATATAAAAATTCCTTTAGAAACTTCCTTTACCTCTACCTCCCAACATGCATGTTGATAATCATCCCTCAAGCATATGACCCACCAATATGCATATGAAGGGTCTCATGATGAAGGTTTTATTAGACAATAATAAATGACCTTTTCCCAATAATATCAAGAACCCTCAAGGTCCTAGAAAGCTCGCTTCCAAAATTCCTAAGAGACATGTTATCCTTAACCCCCTTCCAACTTGAAACTATATAATTGATGAGGGAGCAGGAGGCTGGCTGAGGACAGAGCAAAAGCTGGCGCCTTGCACCCCCTTCTCCACCCGCTCTCCTCCATAGTATGTGTAGCATTCCTCAGGCACCCCTGACTGCCATAAATGATAAACAAATAGTTAACTTGCAGAGATAACAATCCTGCAGAACAGGAATCTCCCTTGCTCTACAGATGTCCTAGAGATCTACACAGGGAGGTTACCTTATCAATAGCACAAGTTTCCAGAGGCAAATAACTCTCAGTTCCTCAAGCCCTAATGTCTCCCTCCCCATCATAAACGAAACTGGAAGAGGTTGAGGTAGAAGGGAATGTAAATGATAGCAGGATCATAGCACCCCACCAAGAATCTCCCAACTATCTTGATGTTAATGGCTGACCTAAAGACTTTGATCAAGCCACAAGGGCAAGGCCTCCTCCCGGCACCTTGTAGGCCCTCTTTAACATATGAAAACTTCGTTGAAACCTCCCTTCCCCTCACCTTCCCCCAACCGCAAGGTATATTACCTGCCATCCCTCACAACCAGGGGCAGCAGCTCTTCCTGCCCACGGGTCCTGTCCCCATGCTTTAATAAACCACCATTTTGCACCAAAGATGTCTCAAGAATTCTTTCTTGGTCATTGGCTCTGGAACTCAGCCTAGAACTCTAGGTTCTAGAACTTCATCAATAATGAGCCACTCCTCATGACCCTGGTGCAGTTCTTTCTGCCCAAAGGTCCTGTTCTCATGCTTAAACAAAACCACCTTTTTGTACAAAAGATGTCTCAAGAATTCTTTCTTGTCTTCTGGCTTTGAACCCCAACATTTTCCTATATTATACAGAGCATGAGGCTCCTGGACTAATTCAAAGGAAAACAAGCTGGAGGTGGCAGGATGGGTAGGATGGTAGAAGCTGCATCCTGGGTTCATGTGGGCTCTGTCTCTCAGGGCAAAGAGGAACCCTGCCATATCCTGAGACACATTTGCTTTCCTCCTGGAGAAAGAAATTTCCAGCAGTTGCTGCCTCTCCACCACAATCCAAACATGCAGTTCAGAAGGGCTCCACCCCAAGTTCCAAAAAGGAGCCTGACGTTCTGCATACTGAATCCCCCATAGCCCTTGGGACTGACTTGGGGAAAAGCACATGACCTGACAATCCAGGTATTGTGCAGTAAGAATCAGGGGTAAGAGATGTTCTTCCCTCTTTCTTCTGAAACTAACAGCAAAATGGTGGTGCTAAGATTAGAATCTATGTCTTCTAGCTGCCAAGAATCCCTCCATCTCACCATGGGAAATTGATGACTGAATGAAATTCCAAAACTTAACATCCAAAAGACAAAGACCAAATCGGGGTGGCCCAGGTTCTTGACCGACTTTGGTAAATTATCTATCAGGCTTTCAGATCTGGAGAGGGGACTAGGAATGCTGAGAATAATATTCATACACACCACACATACATCTACACATACACATATACATACGACACACATGTCTTCACATATATACATGCATATATATACTTACACACATGCATACATACATATACATACATATATATATACATGCAAATATACAGATGCATGCATCACACACATATACATGCACATGAATACACACACACCCCTTCCATGGCTCCAATACTTGGAAACTGAAATTTCATGTTTTACTCACTAATACATGCTTTCTCAAAAAAAGAGAAAGAAACACAAATACTTCCTGACTAAGAATTTAAGTAGAAAAAAAAATTAAAGTAGCACACTGCAGCTTCTAGGGTCAGAAGGAACCATTAATCTGGTAGGCAAAGACAGGAAATAAAATGTAAAGGAATGGATTAACAGCACCTTTTAAATTAGACAGTTGATTTCCTGAAAGGAAAGGGGGAGTTTGAAATCTGAGATGGCCTTGGCATAATGGAGCAGGAAAGCTTTTTTTTCTTTCTTTCTTTCTTTCTTTCTTTCTTTCTTTCTTTCTTTCTTTCTTTCTTTCTCTTAATCTCAGGTGACCTCCTTTCAGTTGTTTGTGCTGTAGCTGTTGCTGCTCCTCTTTGTGTGGGCTCTCAGGGTCTTTCTTGGGAGCACAGTCAGGTGGGGCAGACTTGGTGTGCTGCCGCTGAGACACAGGATCTCAGTCCTTCACTGTTTCCCAACACTTAATTTTCTTTCATGTGCAGAGGCTAGAGAATTTCAGCCCTGCTGCTGGTGACTGAGCATGGCAACAGAGAAAGCGGAAAGCAGTGCCAAGGATGGCTCCAATGCTTCAAAAGATGTTTGAGAATTTATCTGAAAACATGGATCCTACACAACTAATATGATAATTAGTGAGATGATTACTGTTGTGGGTTGAATTTCATCCCTGCCCCCCAAAAAAGTATGTTGAAGTCTTAACTCTTAATTTCTCTTAGTATCTAAATCTTAACTCTTATTAGGAAATAAGGCCATTGTAGATGTAATTAGTTAAAATGAGGCCATACTGAAATACGGTGGGCCCCCAGTCCAATGTGATTGGTCCTTATGAGAAGACAGCCATGTGAAGTCTGAGGCACAGGGAGAGCACTATGTGATGACAGAGGCAGGGATTAGTTATGCAGCTGTGAATCAAGGGACACAAAGATTGCAGCCAAACACGAGAAGCTACGAAGTGGGAGTAAGGATTCTTCTGAAGAATTCAGAGTGAGCGTGGCCTGCTAACACCTTATTTCAGACTCTCCCCTACAGACTGCGAGACAATAAATTTCTGATATTTGAACTCCTCCGGTTTGTGGTAGTTTATTACAAGGCCCTAGCAAACTGTGACTGTAGAATTTTTTTACACCTCTGACCAACTCTGAAGTCCATCTCCAGGGCCCTGCTCCACCCTGACACTGCACACACCATCACTCCAGAATGATGGGCCACAAGGGAAGTGAACAGTGGTGCATGTGAATAAGGTAAGGTCAAGCTGACTCCCTCACCTCCCATAAAGGAGCCTCTCAGGGAACACACTGTGGTGAACCTGGCAACAGCCCCAACTCCACTCCAGCTGGATGGTCCTTGCAACAGGTTAACAGCTCAAAACTGATCATGCCTGCTATTGTCAAAGGAGCCAGAGCACTTTTTATTTATTTGTTCATTTATTTATTTATTTCACAGAGAGAGAGCAGGTGGGGGCAGGAGCAGAGGGAGGAGAGAGAGAATCTCAAGTAGACTCCCTGATGAGTGGGGAGCCCCAAATGGGGCTTGATCTCACAACCCTGAGATCATGACCTGAGCTGAAATCAAGAGTACAATGCTTGGGACGCCTGGGTGGCGCAGTTGGTTAAACGACTGCCTCCGGCTCAGGGTGTGATCCTGGAGTCCCGGGATCGAGTCCCACATCAGGCTCCCAGCTCCATGGGGAGTCTGCTTCTCCCTCTGACCTTCTCCTCGCTCATGCTCTCTCTCACTGTCTCTCTCTCTCAAATAAATAAAATAAAATCTTAAAAAAAAAAAAAAAAAAAAAAGAGTACAATGCTTAACTGACTGAGCCATGCAGGTTCCCCAAAGCCAGAATACTCTTTTTCTTTCTTTCTTTCTTTCTTTCTTTCTTTATTTATTTATTTATTAAGAGCACTCTTAAAGCCTGGCAAAGCCTGAAGGGGACAGGAACTAAAGCTGCTTTGGCTTTGAACCAGAATTGGACACCCCAGGGCCACAGGGCCCCTCACCATGCTCCCAATTTGCTAATGAACAATCGAGGAGACCACCTAAGCACCAAAAGGACTGGCAGTCCTGGGGTGGCAAAGCCTCAGCTATACATTCCTGCAGTGGGTGTGAGGGGAAAACTGGACAAGAAGACCCTAAGGGTCCATCCTTCTGAGGTTCCCTAATTCTCCTACCAATTTGCAGAGTTCCATGCCTTAATGTTCCTACAAAAGCACTGAAATATTGGATCCTCTAAGTTGAAGGCAATTTTAAATTACATTCCCAAACATCTGGGAGGTCAGAAGTCAGTTCTTTGTGGCTCATCACTCCATCACTTGTTTTCACCATCTGTCCTACAGTCTGGGCTGCTCCAGAGATAACCTAGAAGTAGAAGCCAAGGTTCCCGCACCAGTTTATAAACTGACACTCAAAAAACAAACATAAACTCTGACATTTATGCTTTCCACCAATGTGGACATGCATCCATAGGCTCACACTTAGACATATTCACAAAGCATCACATTTATACATGGGTTGCCACTCACATTTTCCAACATACAGTCACGCACTTTCAAATAGGCACAATCATACATACCCAGCACAAATTCACACACATGCACACATTCATAATTCTGTTTTCCAAGACACAGAGGTACACATCCTCTCTTTGCCTCTTTCTGACACACACGGTCACACACCCCATACACACCACAGTACTCAGTAAATCAACATAGACCTTTATAATAGACCCAGAAAGCTTTTCTCAGTCAGGATCTTCAGACTTCAAACAAAACCAATTAAGGCTACAAATAAATGACTACAAATAAATCTGTTTAGTGTAGAGTTTTACTTGGTGTTGATTTTTTGAGAGCAGGGAAAATATAGTTTGATGTGGGAAACAAAGGTGTTAGGTCCCCCCAAAAATGGGTACCCCAATAATGATTGGGGTGATTAAAGGAGTGAGACTGATAAAAGCGAAGGTCAAGCAAAGCTTTATTTCGTGCCAAGCATCAAGAATCAGACCGTCAAACAGACCAGCTGGGGACTCCCCTTACAGAGGAGGACCCCTCCCTGCTTTCCAGACTTTTATAGAGCAAAGGCCATGTGGTTGGGCCTGGCTACACACAGGTGGCTAACTGAATTACAATTCACCCCACAGTAGTCATGGAAACTAATCCATCACTTGGGAGCTAGGAGACAGTATGTGCCCCCACTGATTGGATGTCTCCACCTGGCCTGACCCACCCTTGTATTTGGGCTTTGTTACCTGGAGCTGGTTTTCCAGGACTTGTTTTGAAGTCCTGTGGAGGAAGGGGAGCAGGGACAGTTTAAGGGTTAAACAACAAAGTTATTGTTTAACCTCAATGGAAGCCTCTGGCTAAAATAAAAATATAAAATAGGTCCTTACATTCCCCCCTTTTCTTTGGAGATTAGTCAAATCTTTGACTCTTCTGCCAGTTTCATACCCCCTTTTAATGGCTGCTAGGCTGTTTTAATGACTCCAGTGTGATTTATCCAGAAACAGTATGTTAAGCCACCCCTGCTTTGTTATTTTGCACTTGCTTATACCTCCCTCCTATACCTTAACAACAGGGGCAACAATGAATTTAATGAACTCATTGTTTTTTGGGGTTTTGTTTTGTTTTGTTTTTTGAGTCTTAGTTTCAGCCCACGATCGGCAGGGTCCATCGGCAATGGCATCCACCTCTGGGGCTCATTTGACGTGACCTGCATGAATCCAGGCCTGATGCCTTCTACTTTTATTGCCATCGGGGTGGTCAGGATGGCAGTAACCAGTCCCTTCCAGCGAGGCTCCAGGTTTCCCACTTGGTGGCAGTGTATCCAAACCAAGTCCCCAGGTTGGTAAAGATATGGCTCCATCTCCGTCTCCATCCCAGTGTGGGCAGTCCAGATCCTTGCATGGGCTTTTTTAAGACAGACCGTAATGCCTGCAGTGACTGGAGTACAGACTGATCAGTCATTTCTGATATAGCAACCTCTTATAATCAAGGGTGGGGGGGATCTCCCAAACATTATTTTAAATGGGGTCACCTTATTCAAGTAGGGTGTACATCGCACCTGGAGGAGGGCGAAGGGAAAGAGATCTACCCACCCACCGCCAGTCTCCAGAATTAACTTTGTCAAGGTCTCTTCAAGAGTCCGATTTATTCTTTTTACTTGCCCTGAGCTCCAGGGCCGGAAGGCACAATGTAGTTTCCAATTAGTTCCTACAGATTTGGCCAATACCTGTGAGACTGAACTCACAAATGCAAGGTCATTGTCTGACCCGATCACAAGAAGTAACCCAACCTCTATCTCTTTTCCCTCTTCCCATTTAGTTCTTCTCACATTTACCACCTGACATTTAGTACATCTATTAGCCATATCTTGAGCCATATGCCCTAATTTAGAAACCTGGAACTGCTTGCCCATAAGCTTGAAAAGGGTTTTCTCCCTCCCTTTCCCCCTCCTTCCCCCTTCTCTTTGCTTAGCCAACACCCCCTTCTCCCACTCCCTTAAACATTCCTCCCATGTTGTAAAAAGTGATAAGATACTACAAGGAATGTTGAAAGGTCAGTCTACATGCTAATAAGGGATTGTGGTCTGGCCAATGCCAATGGTCAGTCTACATGCTAATGAAGGATTGAAATCTAGCCAATACTGTCTGTTTCCCTTTTGTTAACGACCAATGAAAGTAACTTCCCACTATGTAAATGAAGGATGCTGAGCGAACCAATCAGGGGTATTCCCGCGCACCAAGTATGCCTTTACATTCAAACCAGCCAATGAAAACTTTGTAACCGTGCTTCTGCTTCTGTACGTATGCTTTCGCTTCCCCAAACCCCATAAAAAGGCCCTGAACTAAGGACTGGCGCGCGAGTCCTCCTAAGACTTGACCGCCCGCAGGTACCTGTGTCTACTCAATAAACCTCGTGCTGTTTGCATCTGACCAGTGGACTCGGCTCGGTTTTTGGGTCCAGGGGTCTCCTCCTGAGAAGGGGTCCATTCCGGGGTGCTTGGAGCCCCGGGGGGATCTTTCAAGCTCTTTAAGCTTGCATGTCTCCAAATGAGTGCCCTGATGTATTTGGCTTACTAATTTTCTTCCTAGTCTTCGAGGAAGAATTAATTTTCCTGTTCTAGTCTTAGCCCAATCCCCTTTATAGTCTAATTTAGTCCATTTCTGTAAATATACCTGCATCTTTGACAAGAAGGGCCATGGCAGCAATTATGCGGAGGCAAGGGGGAACCCAGCCACTACTAGATCTAGTTTCTTGTGAAGATAATTTATTGGCCTTTGCCAAGGCCTCAGAGTCTGAGTCAAAACTCTTTCAGTCACCCCTGCCTTTTCTTCTGCATACAGGTGGAAGGGCTTGGTAACATCTTGGATGGCCAATGCTGGGGCACTCAGTAAGACTGATTGTCTAGGTCTGACTGACTGGCAAAGACAAGATCGTTAACACGAGTTATCATGCAACTTCTCAGAAGTTCACCTTAAGCTGTCTAGCTTAAGTAAATAAACGTTTAATAACAATCTAATTTAGAATTTAACACCCATAAAGGGTGTTAAAATTATTAAAACATAATTTTTCTAAAATAACCCTCATTTCCAGAGATATCCAAATCAGGACTAATTCATTTGAAAAACAAGTCCAGTTTTAACAAACTTAACCTAATTATTTACATAAGCTCAGCAAGAACAGTGAGTGTGATCATATAGATCTTTTAGAATCTGCTTTGCTGGAACTTCTTATAAGGAATCTCTAGGTTGAACTTTTAGTAGTCTCTCCGAGCCAGAAGGGGAGCCACGTAGTTGCCATCAGACATGCCTGCAATACCTGTCGACTTGGGCAAATTCTTCTTCCTGAGGTCCTGCCCCTGCCAGGGAGTGACATTCTTTACTCACCTGGTGAGGCTGCTGGGAACTCTGAAAGCAAGGTATCAGGCCAAGAGTTCCAAAGGACTTTACGGCTCCAGGTTTCATAAAGTCAACCTTAGTCCCTTTAAACTGTCTGGTCATATCTGAGTCTTTTCAAATATGACATCCCAGTCAAAGCCTTGGTAAAATAACCAGTTTCCAATGCTGTCCTGTTACAAGAACAGATTCTTATTGAACTTATGCAAATGACTGATTGCCAAGGAAGAAAGAATACTTGCTGAGACCTTTTGGTTTCAGAGGGTTCAGATAGAGAGAAAAGTTGAATGCCTTGATTCGTTTACAAATGAATACCTTTATATCTCTATAAGTTACAGGTAACTTAAGAAAAAGTTTTTCTAATCTAGAGTAGCAAACATTACAGAACCAGTCATGTTTAAAGTAAGACAAAACATTAAGAAACACAACATTACAACTTTTCAGTTCAACTAGTCCCATGTTACTAATTCTGGTTTAGTCTGAATGTAGCCCTTACATCTATAAATCTTTACCCATTTCAGTATCCAGGACTTTAACATATCAAAGACCTGTATTTGTCCTGAAAGCCTTCCCATATGAATTTCCTTTAGGGCGGAATTCATCTTGTAAGAGAATTAAAACAATTGCAAGTGACAAAAACTCAGAATAGATATGGTTAAATATCAAGTGATGACCCTTATCAAAACATTAAAATGTTAGGAAATGTATAGAACCTCTAGAATAATTACAGCATTTACCCAAGGTTTATCATTGGTTTAGCAGTACTCCCTGAGTAACTTAGCATATCAAGGAAGCCTTATGAGCCAAAGAGATCTCATTTACAACTCTGGGCAGGCAAGGAGAAAACCATTTACATTTCAATTAACCTAAAAATTTGCCCTTTTAAACAGAGAGAAAACCAGCTTTTCTATACCAGTCTCTTTCCTTTCTTTTTTAATTTTTAAGCATGCAGTCTTAAGATACGAGTTTTCTGGGTTTCCCTCCCATCGTGAATGATGTCGCAGACAAAGGGAGAGGGACCTTTCAGATTCTCTCCTGCTCACATTCCTCACGGGAACTTAGGAGCATCTTAGCTAAGGTCTGTCTGTATAAACCCCGGACCAGGCTACTCCATGGAGTTGATGACCGTTATGCCATATGATGCCCCGTGAGACTCAGGGTGCAGTGCACTCAGACTCCATAGCCGAAGCGGTGGAGCCATACAGACACATTCACATAGTCAGGCGCTCTTCAGATTCAAACAGATTGGACACCTCCCTGCACCAGGTCTCTCCTTCCATTCTTTAGGAATGGATCTGGCACAGACAGTGGTCCTGGGACTGTTTTTCTTTCTTTCTTATTCAAACAGGATTAGGCATCAGGTTTTTCTCTCTTTTTACATATCCCCTGCTTTTTACATACAGAGTTGCTTCCCTTATTTCCAGCAGTTTTAATTACACTTAACAGAATTTTGTACTCTTAGAAATACCTTAACCTCTACTGAAGATTAAATATAAACCAATTGTGCACTGTTACAGCAGAATTCTTTAGATGGCAAATTTATCAATCAGTTAAGCACAAAACATGTTTACCAACAGATTTCAAAAGCAAAAATCTAGTTCCAGTAACTAGCGCTCAAGCATTTTATCTAATTTGGTTTAGAGTTTCAGGTTAGCAAAGACTTTGAAAGCTACTTTAGTAATTACCCATTAAAACTTTGAGACAGACAATTAACCATCAGTTTAGTCATCTCTTTGCTAACAGATTTCAACAGATTTTAACAAATAATACGAGCTTATTTGACTTTAAGTAAAAACTCTGAAGTCTCACATTTACTACTGATAACTCAAAAGACATGTTCATCCTAGTTAACCCATCAAACTTAACTTAGTTCAAATACTGATTTATGTTAAACCTGGGCCCACTCCGTTTTGAATGTCTATCTGAGACCCGGGTGGGAAGATCCGGAGTGGGGGTGTTAGGTCCACGGGGCGCTCTTTTTGTTTCCCGACAGTGAAGAACAGAACAAAAGGCCACCAGAATGCAGAGAAAGGGTTCCCAGTTCTAAGGCTCATCAGCTCCAGAAGAGGAAGAGGAGACGACGCCATGCTTTCCCGCCAGCAAGGGGGAGGGGCTAGGCAGTACACGTCCGGCCAGAGAAGGCAAGGAATGGTCCGAAACAAAGTTTGTTTGGGCAAATGCTTGGGAATATTCCTTAAAGTGAAAGATCCCCCGGGGCTCCAAGCACCCCGGAATGGACCCCTTCTCAGGAGGAGACCCCCGGACCCAAAAACCAAGCCGAGTCCACTGATCAGATGCAAACAGCACGAGGTTTATTGAGTTGACACAGGTACCTGCGGGCGGTCAAGTCTTAGGAAGACTCGCGCGCCAGCCCTTTGTTCAGGGCCTTTTTATGGGGTTTGGGGAAGCGAAAGCATACGTACAGAAGCAGAAACATAGTTACAAGGTTCTTATTGGCTGGTTTGAATGTAAGGCATACTCGGTGTTTGTAGATTGGCTTTGAAGGACCCCGGCACGCGAAGAGAAAGGTGGGGAGGGGGAGTGAGGAGGGGGAGTTGGACCTTATTACTCAGCAGAGAAGCATCCTGCCTACGTGACTAGGCCCACGTACCTAGGCGACCCCCCTTGCCTACATGACTATGCACATAAGGTATCCTGTTTAAACAGGAGACCAGTATCACCCCCTAAAAGCCAAGCGGTTACAGAAAGGCAAGAGAGCGGTTAAACAATTAACTGGGGGAAGGGTCTAACAGGGGAAGGGCGAAGCCAAACGATTACAGAAAAGCCAAGAAGCAGTTAGTTAATCAATGGCTGGGGGGGGGGGTGTCTATATGCGGAGTCTTTCATAAGTCTCTGTCCCGAGTTAGACTAATCCCACTTGGCTCCAGTTATAGCACTTAACACATGAAATGAGTGAGGGAGAAGCCCCGCATCTATTAGTCGAAATGGAGAGATGAAAGTCAGAGTCCCCTTACTCTCTGCTTGCCCCATTCCTTCAAACACAACAAACACCACAACAGACTACAAAGAGACAAGACAAAGACAACTGCAAACCCAGCGGCCATAGGTGGGGGTTTTTTCGGCCCCCTATAGATCCTCACCAGTGGGGATTTCTTGATCCCCTAGAGACACTCTCTGAGACAAGCCACAGAACAGAACCAGACCCAGCGGCCCTCTCCCAGACCCTGCCACTGGCGGGAGATCCCGGCCCCCCTACAGATGCTCCCTGGGCCAAGCCACAGAACAGAACCAGACCAAGCAGCTCTCACCTGCTGGTGGGGGTTTTCCCGGCCCCCTACAGACCCAGATGACTGCCTACGGGGGCTTGGACCACTAGACGATCTATCAGAAGAGGGATGGGGCTTCCCCACATCCACTCCAGCCCTGGGGAGCATGGCTACATCCAGCTTCTCCCCAGTGGGCCATACCTGGAGCTCCACAACCAGACAGACAGATTCAGACCCAGAAATTCCGATGCTGGCTCAGTTCTCGTCATTTAATCCCAGCAAGACCCCATATGTTAGGTCCCCCCAAAAATGGATACCCCAGTAATGGGTCCATGATTAAAGGAGCGAGACTGATAAAAGCGAAGGTCAAGCAAAGTTTTATTTCACGCCAAGCATCAAGAATCAGACTGACCGTCAAACAGACCTGTGGGGGATGCCCCTTAAAGAGGATGACCCCTCCCTGCTTTCCAGACTAACTTTTATAGAGCAAAGGCTATGTGGTTGGGCCTGGCCACACACAGGTGGCTAATTGAATTACAATTCACCCTACAGTAGCCATGGAAACTAGTCCATCACCTTGGGAGCTAGGAGACATTATGTGCCCCCACTGATTGGATGTCTCCACCTGGCCTGACCCACCCTTGTATTTGGGTTTTGTTACCTGGAGCTGGTTTTCCAGGACTTGTTTTGAAGTCCTGTGGAGGAAGGGGAGCAGGGACAGTTTAAGGGTTGAACAACAAAGTTATTGTTTAACCTCAATGGAAGCCTCTGGCTAAAATAAAAATACAAAATATGTCCTTACAAAAGGCAGAAGAAAAATTACATTTCCTTACTACCTACAGCCCATTAACAGCCTATGTACTACCTACAGATCAGTACTACCACTCAGCCCACAGCAGAGTTACATTCCTCTAGGGACTCAACTGCCCTCAATATTGATGCTTGATTAAGGGCAAAAAACAATTTTATCCTGACACCTCCCCCCCCGCAAGGATCCTGTAAGTCTACTTTAACAAATAAAAATTCCTATAAAAAAATGTCCTTTATGTCTAAACTCGAAATGGATAAAAGACCTCAATGTGAGACAGGAATCCATCAGAATCCTAGAGGAAAACATAGGCAGAAACCTCTTTGATATCAGCCACAGCAACTTCTTTCAAGATATGTCTCCAAAGGCAAAGGAAACAAAAATGAAGATGAACTTTTGGGACTTCAACAAGATCAAAAACTTCTTCACAGCAAAGGAGACAGTCAACAAAACAAAGAGGCAACCTACAGAATGGGAGAAGATATTTGCCAATGACAGTACAGACAAAAGGTTGATATCCAGGATCAATAAAGAACTCCTCAAACTCAACACACACAAAACATAATCATATCAAAAAATGAGCAGGAGATATGAACAGACACTTCTCCAATGAAGACATACAAATGGCTATCAGACACATGAAAAAATGTTCATCATCACTAGCCATCAGGGAGATTCAAATGAAAACCACATTGAGATACCATCTTACACCAGTTAGAATGGCCAAAATTAGCAAGACAGGAAACAACATGTGTTTTGTTGGTGGGAATGCAAGTTGGTGCAGCCACTTTGGAAAACAGTGTGGAGATTCCTCAAGAAATTAAAAATAGAGCTTCCCTATGACCTGCAATTGCACTACTGGGTATTTACCCCAAAGATACAGGTGTAGTGAAAAGAAGGGCCACCTGTACCCCAATGGTTATAACAGCAATGGCCACGGTAGCCAAACTGTGGAAAGAACCAAGATGCCCTTCAACAGACGAATGGATAAGGAAGATATGGTCCATATACACTATGGAGTATTATGCTTCTATCGGAAAGGATGAATACCCAACTTCTGTAGCAACATGGACGGGACTGGAAGAGATTATGCTGAGTGAAATAAGTCAAGCAGAGAGAGTCAATTATTATACGGTTTTACTTATTTGTGGAACATAACAAATAGCATGGAGGACATGGGGAGATGGAGAGGAGAAGGAAGTTGAGGGAAATTGGAAGGGGAGGTGAACCATGAGAGACTATGGACTCTGAAAAACAACCTGAGGGTCTTGAAGGGGCGGGAGGTGGGAGGTTAAGGGAACAAGGTGGTGGGTATTAGGGAGGGTAGTATTGCATGGAGCACTGGATGTGGTGCAAAAACTATGAATATTCTTAGGCTGAAAAGAAATTAAAAATTAAAAAAAAACAGCAAAAAAAAAAGTCCTTTATTTCTAAACACCCCAAGATATATGTTTAAAATCACCCCCTCCCCAAGTGTATGGCCTACTGATTGTTGGGTTGGCGGGCTCTGGGAGTACAGGAGGAACAATGGAAATGACCGCTACCAGGTCTGCCATCTTCCAACCTACATTTGGATGAGAGGCAAGGGTGCCTTTCCTTCACCCTTGCCTCTCATCCAAATGTATGCCCAGGTCAAGTCTCCACAGGTAACCTGATACCTATGTAGGAAACAGATAAAATACCCCTGCCAACTCCCTCCCAGTGAGACTTCCCCCACTCTGCTTTCCAGAGTCCTGTAACCTTGCCTGAGGGTGCCCACCTCCTCCCGGTACAACTTTCCTGGCGCAACTTTCCCTTCTCCTGGGCCCTGAAACTTTGCAGGAGAGTGCCTTTAATAAATCTTGCCTTGTGCCCACTTCACCAGGTGTTGTGTTTATCTCGCCTATAAAACCTTACACTGATATACATCTAAAGGGTCTTACGATGAAGATTTTTATTATATGGTAATAAATGATCTTTTCCAAATAATAGCTAGCTGCCTCAAAGACCTGGCAACCTTGCTTCCAAATTCGTTAGAGACTTAGGCTATCCCTACCCCCTTTCCAATTTGAAAGTATATAATGGGCCACTCTTGATGAGGAAGCAGGAGGCTGGCTGAGGACAAAACAAAGCTGGCACCTTGCACCCCCTCTCCACCTGCTCCCCTTCCCTCTGTAATATATGTGACATTCCTCAGGCACCCTGACTGCCATAAACAAGAAACAAATAGTTAACTTGCAGAGATCACAGTCCTGCAAGATAGGAGTCTCCCTTGGTTTACAAATGTCCTAGAGATCTACAAAGAAGTAACCTTATCAATAGCACAATTTCCAGAGTCAAATAACTCAGTTCCTCAAGCCCTAATGTCACCCTCCCCTCCATAAACAAAACTGAAGCAGGCAGAGGTAGAAGGAAATGTAAATGTAGTTAAATCTCTTCTGAACCTAAATCTCACTAACAAAGATGCTTAATAGCAGGATTGTGACATCCCACCAGGAATCTCCCAACTATCTTGATGT
Organism: Neogale vison; assembly: GCF_020171115.1. Lineage (NCBI taxonomy): Eukaryota > Metazoa > Chordata > Mammalia > Carnivora > Mustelidae > Neogale > Neogale vison. Next base: position 36,160,608 of record NC_058097.1, on the reverse strand, counting down.
TAATGGCTGGCCAAAAGACAACATTGATCAAGCAGCAAGACCTCTGGGTATCCCTGCACCTTGTAGGCCCTCTTTAGCATATGAAAGCTCCGTTGAAACCTCCCTTCCCCTCACCTTCCCCCAACAGCAAGGTACAAAACCTGCCATCTCTCACAACCGGGGCAGCCGCTCTTTCTGCCCATGGGTCCTGTCCCTGTGCTTTAATAAACCACCATTTTGCACCAAAGATGTCTCAAGAATTCTTTATTGGTCATCGGCTCCGGACCTCAGCCCACCGAACTTCACCTAGGTTCTAGAACTTCATCATTCTTGACCCTGGTGCAGTTCTTCCTGCTCACAGGTCCTGTCCCCATGCTTTAATAAAACCACTTTTTTGCACCAAGGATGTCTCAAGAATTCTTTTTTGGTCATCAGCTTCAAACCCTGACATTCTTTCCTGCTTCGATAGTTCACACTCTTCAGGTGATCACCCTCTGGAAAAGCCTCTAGGCCATGCCCTCCTCCTTAGTGCCCAAGAGGGTCCTGCCTTCCATTTTCCTAATCTTGTGGCACTCCACAACTGCATCACTCAGGAGGAACTAAAAAACTGGGAGCCCAAGTCCAGGCGTGAATCACAGTAAATACCAAAGACAGATGAAGAGGGAGGCGAGACAAGATAGAGAATAAACTACGGATAAAAAAACAGTCTGGAAAGCAGACACAGTGCCTGAGTGATAAGAGCATAAGAAAGTTCTTTTGAAACCTCCCTTTTCCTTACCTCTCCCAACCCCATGGTACATAACCTGTCACCCCTCACAACCTCCAGGGCAGCAGCTCTCTCTGCCCACGGTCCTGTCCCTGTGCTTTAATAAACCTCTATTTTGCACCAAAGATGTCTCAAGAATTCTTCCTTGGTCATCAGTTCCAGACTCCACCCCACTGAACCTCACCTATGTTCTAAAATGTCATCAGTCTCCATGGAAGCTGAAGATAAAGCAAAAGAGAAAGAGCTGCCTCTTCTTCACCAGATAATTGTTTTCCTGAGTTCATATTGCCCTCCTGTGATTTTCAATAAAGTTATTAAAGTGTACTGCCTTTTCAGAGCCAGAGCCATTAATCACACCGAGAACTTTCACTCTGAGATACAGATGAAAACTATCAATGACTTTTTTCCTTTAATAAAATCATGTTCAAAGGAACTAAAACAGATGGCAGTATAATAACATGCATGGAAGAATGAGGTGAGGAATGGTGGGATGGAACCTTGGTAGAATCAATATTTTATTTCTTAGAGGGAGGAGAAGAAAGAGAACAGAAAGCAAATACTAACATCTGTGAAATCAGTATGCTGGGTACCCAGAAATTGCTTATATTTATTTTTATTCTTTATATCTGCAATGTTTTATAATTAAAAAAAAATAAGAGAAAAATTACAATGTTAAATGGTGAGGAGAACTCTATGGTTAATCCTACTAAAGAGAAAAAATTACTTTAAAAAATAGGTAGCCCAGGGCGCCTGGGTGGCTCAGTTAGTTAAGTGACTGCCTTCGGCTCAGGTCATGATCTTAGTGTCCTGGGATCAAGCCCCACGTTGGGCTCTCTGCATAATAGGGAGCCTGCTTCTCCTCCTCTCTGTCCTGCTGCCTGCTTGTTCTCTCTCTCACTCTCTGTCAAATAAATAAATAAAATCTAAAAAAAAAAAAAAAGAGTAACCCATAATACTTCACCTCTTCAGTAATAGACTGTATTTTTCCTAACCCTTTATCTTTCCCTGTATCCAAGGAATATGATGACTTTGCAGTTCTTTCCATTAGAAGCAAAGTGTACTTCCTTTCCCTTTGACTTTGAGCTTAGCCATTGATTTGACAGTGGGACATTAGCAGATGTGATGTAAACTGGGACTTGAAATGTTTTTCATGGTTGTGTTTCTCTTATGTTTCTGCTATCACCAAGAGAACATTCTACAGCTAGCTCACTGGTTCAAGGAAAATCAGTGACCCATAAAACATGCCTGGAATTGATCAGCCAATTCCTAGTGAACCTACAAAGAAGTGAATATAAATTATTGCTATTTAAAGTCAATGAGTTTGTGGATATGGTCTCACGGCATTATTGCGGCAATAGCTAACTGGTATATCTTCCTTTCTTCCTTCCACATTATCACCACCTGTTCCACCCCAGTCTGTTTGACTTCTGTCTCTCATTCTCATATCCAACACATCTGCTAAGTTCATCTTAATGACCCACCCCCACCATGCCACTTTCCTACTCAAAATTCTATAGAAAGTCCATAGGGCTTCACATAGCCTGGATCCAACCAATCAATCCAACTGCCAATGATCTCTTGCAAACAAGACACTCCATGATGAAGTTCTAGAACCTAGGTGAGGTTCGGTGGGCTGAGGTCCAGAGCCGATGACCAAGAAAGAATTCTTGAGACATCTTTGGTGCAAAATGGTGGTTTATTAAAGCACAGGGACAGGACCCGTGGGCAGGAAGAGCTACTGCCCCGGGTTGTGAGGGTAGGCGTGTTATATACCTTGCCATTGGGGGGAGGTGGTGAAGGGATGGGAGATTTCAACAGAGCTCTCACATGCTAAGGTGGGCCTACAAGGTGCCGGGGGGAGTCCTTGCCCTTATGGCTTGATCAATGTCGTTTTTAGGTCAGGCATTAACATCAAGATAGTTGGGAGATTCTTAGTGGGGTATTATGATCCTGTTCTCATTTACATTCCCTTCTACCTCAATCTCCTCCAGTTTATGGTGGGGAGGGGGACATTAGGGCTTCAGGAAATGAGAGTTATTTGCCTCTGGAAATTTGTGCTATTGATAAGGTAACCTCCCTGTTTAGATCTCCAGGACATCTGTAGAGCAAGGGAGATTCCTGTTCTGCAGGACTGCGATCCCTGCAAGTTAATTATTTATCGTTTTATGGCAGTCAGGGGTGTCTGAGGAATGCTACACATATGGAGGGGAGCGGGTGAAGAGGGGGTGCAAGGCGCCAGCTTCTGCTCTGTCCTCAGCCAGCCTCCTGCTCCCTCATCACTCCAAACCATTGTCCTTTCAGGACATTCCCATGTCCCAGAACACATTCCCATGTCACAGCTTTGCTCATATCAGAACTCTGCTGAAATGCCCTCTCCATTCTAGATGATCCTAAACATCTTCTAAGACACTACTCAAGGACCACCCCCTCTTAGGAAGCTTTAATCTAAAGTGTGTAGCTCTTATTTTTTCCTTACCCAGCACCATTTTTACTCCTTCTTGTTCAGCACCTTATTTTCCTGGGGACCCATCTCTCCTTCAGCTTCCATTCTTGCAGTCTGGGTGGGGCTCACTCCACCTTCTCAGCAACCAAGCTATGCTCACACTTGGTCAATCTAGGAGGGAATTCTACCTCCCTGGCCAGTCATTGGTTCAGTTATGGGCAAATTACTGGAACAGAGCCAGTGAGAGCCTGCGAGATATGCTGGCACATTTGGGAAAGAAGCAGCCTTATTTTGTCTGGAAAATATAGTCTGGCCTTGTTTCCTGCCCCTTGGGGAAGTTTGCCTAGGAATGAAATCAAAACAGAGGAAAGCAGAGCCAAGATGGGAAAAAGCAAATTGTTGAAGACACCTTGGAGCCCCATATCTAGCCCTGCCTGAAGCGGATGCTCTTTCTGGGCTTTCCAGTTTATAAACCAATGACTACTCTTTCATCACTGGATCTCTGTATCTTACAGATAGCACACACCTGACACATCCTGAAAAGGATGTACACATATCTCCATTCTCTAAACTCTCAGCCTTGAACACCTAAGGATCAAAATTACCAAGAGTCTGGACAGTCTGTAAAGGAAAATTGCTTTAGAGCGAATTTTTAAAACCATCTCCCAAGAATTGTATTTATTGTTTCCTCCACCAGGGAGCTTGGGACCATGTCTCCTTGTTTTATCTCTTTGTATTATTCCCATGTCACCAGTGCCTAGCAGAGAGTCTCACACAGAACATAAGCTTAAAAAAATATATTTGCTTATTGGCTAAGGTTCCTAGAGCCCATTTGCTTTGCTTTCATACGAGTTAGACTCATGCTGCTTTTCAAAATATTTGGACCCACAATACCATAGAAATCTCCTAGCAGATTTGCACTGCTAGTTGTCTCCCTTGGGGCCTCTTCACACACACACATTGGCTTTTTTTCTGAGGATCTCCTTTGCCTCTTTGTCAACAATGGAGAGGTCATGCAGGAATTCCCACCCACAGAGAAGAATGAATCAAATTAAAGTGCTGGTAATTAATTCTAATTCCACTTGCTCCTTTCCAGACATTTCTTAAATGTTTTAGTTGTTTTCTTTCAGCACAACTATTGTTGGTGTCACCATGGTTCCACTTTGGAGTAGAGAAATATTTCATGTGTTTTTACTGTATCCCAGGAAAGATTACTTTATTGCCCCTTTCCCTGACATGACAGGACAGTGCAGGCCTAGCTTTGTTCACAGGCAGGGCTGTTGTAACTAGGGTTTCAGCTTGTCACCAGAGGTTTCTACACCAGTCCTTCCTGCCCACTGCCCCTCAACCCCAGGTGGCTCAAGGCAGCTTAGCTGAGTAAAAGGCTCATGAAGAAATGAGAAGTTCCCTCAGGTACTATGCCCAGTCTGTCCTTTTCATTCAGCACAAGGACCCAGAGAAACTAATGCCCTGGCCTGCCTTCCTTCCAGAAACAGCAAAGGAACCAAAGCTCACTGTCATTGGAACTTACAGTTCTGTCTTTTAATTGAGCAAGATGCAAATGACTGGCTCTTCTTCCAGAGTATAAGGATTTCATTGACACTTCCTCTTCCTCAATTCACTGTCTTCTGTTCCAAGGGTTATAGCAGTTCTGCTCCAAGCTCTTCAGACATCTTAAAACTGAGTCATGTGAAGACCAGCACAGGGATGGCTCCCAAGGCAGGGAACATACTGAGTGCCCCAAGGTACATGGCTGGCATGCTCTTGTCCTCCCAGGGCAAGACATGTGGCCAGAACAATCTGCAAGAATGTTCTTAAAGAAAGAAAGAGGAACAGAAACAAAATGCAGAGGGGAATATGAGAAAAGACAGAAATAAAAAAGAAACTTGAAAAGAAATACAAGGGACCTGAATCAGCAAAGAAGTCAAGCTCTCACTCTTTGCAGATGATATGATATATTATGTGGAAAAATCAAAAGACTGCACTCCAAAACTGCAAGAAGTCATACAAGAATTCAGTAAAGTGTCGGGATATAAAATCAATGCACAGAAACCAGTTGCATTTCTATATACCAACAGCAAGACAGAAGAAAGTAAATTAAGGAGTCAATCCCATTTACAACTGTACCCAAAACCATAAGATGCCTAGGAATAAAGAGGCAAAGAATCTGTACTTAGAAAACTATAAATTACTCATGAAAGAAATTGAGGGGAAAAAAAAAAGAAATTGAGGAAGACACAAAGAAACGGAGAAGATATTTGCAAATGACATATCAGATAAAGGGCTCGTATCCAAAATCTATAAAGAACTCATCAAACTCAACACCGAAAGAACAAATAGTCTAACCAAGAAATGGGCAGAAGGCATTAGCAAACATTTCTGCAAAGAAGACATCCAAATGGCCAGTAGACACATGAAAAAGTGTTCCATATCACTTGGCATCAGGGAAATAGAAATCAAAACCACAGTGAGATACCACCTCATATCAGTCAGAATGGTTAAAATTAACCAGTCAGGAAATGACAGGTGTGGAGAAAGGTGAATCCTCTTGCACTGTTGATGGGAATGTAAGCTGGAGCAGCCACTCTGGGAAACAGTATGGTGGTTCCTCAAAAAGTTGAAAATAGAGCTACCCTATGAACCAGCAATCACACTACTGGTATGTACCAGGAAGGTGGGGGGGCACATATACCTGAATGTTTAGAGCAGCAATGTCTACAATAGCCAAACTATGGAAATAACCTAGATGTCCATTAACAGCTGAATGAATAAAGAGGATGTAATAGATATATATCTATACACACACAAACACACACACACACAGTGGAATACTATGCAGCCATCAAAAGAAATGAAATCTTGCCATTTGCAATGACACGGATGGAACTAAAGGCTATTATGTTGAGCAAAATAAGTCAATCAGAAAGACAATTATCATATGATCTCTCTAAGGAATTTGAGAGGCAAGATGGGGAGTAGGGAAGGGAAAAATGAAACAAAATGGGATTGGGCAGGGGAGACAAACCATAAGAGACTCTTAATATCACAAAACAAACTGATGGTTGCTAGGGGGTGTGGAGGTAGGGATAGGTGGTTGGGTTATGGACACTGGGGAGAGTATGTGTATAGTGAGTGCTGTGAAATGTGTAAGGCTGATGATTCAGAGACCTGTACCCTTGAAACAAATAATACATTATATTTTAATAAAAAAATTAAAAAACGGAACTTGAATTGACAGTAAATAATCCTTGAATAATTCAAGTTTCCAAATAAATCCTATATTGTTGATACTGTGTCTAAAAAAACACTTTTTACATTTAAAAAAAAAGGGGGGGCCCTTGAGCATGTCTTTCCACCATGTTTAGCCACAGTCCAAGATGTATTTAAGATATAGGCAGTCTTGGGAAGAATTGAAGTTCTCTCAATTTTGAAACAGGAATGATGAATAGTATTTGAAGTCATCTATCTTGTTTTCCCTTATTTCCAACATTTTTATTCAACACAAACAAAAACAATTTATTTTAAGATCATTTGATTTTTCTTTCCAAAATTATTGGTCCTCCCTGATGAGAAAGAGACTTATGCCTAGAGATTCCTCCTAGCTCAAATATCTTATCTACAGGACTGAGAGTGATGGCAGCTAAGCCATTGACAGTAAACAAACCCCACAGTATTCTAAATAGAAGTAAATAGTGCACTGGTGGGAATATTAACTGGGAAGATGTGATGAATCCACTAAGGATGGAGTGGCTTGGGACACAAATGGTAGGGACAAGGAGGTGGTGGGTACAAATGATTATTCTTTGGGAGCTGCCTGGTCTGAGTCTCAGCTTCCTCACACAGTGAGGGGGACAGATTACACCTTGAGGGACAATTCTCATTTATAACCACATTTTATACAGAAAACTACTTACGCAGGTTAATTAAACACAGCGACTTAGACTCAAGGAATAGTGGATAATGGCTAAAGAACAAAACAGATGTGATGAAATTATACTGTGACACAAGTAAAATTTAATTCTCTTGACTCTTCTGCTGTGCTCTTTCTGCTCCATGGATGGCTCCCTTAGCAAAAAATATAAGTCACTGGATGATGAGGGCAGATGTCCTCAGTATCAGTCTCCTGGAGCCAATCCCCAGATCTGCCTCTTCCTCTTGGCCTTTGGTCATTGTTATAGGACCTGGAAGTTTTCCAGGCATCTTGCATATACAAGCCATGCCCAATATTTAATGATTTTTGTTCTGCTTATTCTACTGACTTTGTCAAGATGCCTTAAATGCCCACAATCACTTTCCCTTTTTCAATAAGTTACAAAAAGTCATCAGCAATAGCTATTTTTCAAATTTAACTTGGCATCATATATTTTTATTTTCTAAGTCTAGCAGTTATTGCATGCTAGACACTGTGTCATCTCATTTAATCTGCATACAACTTCATAGACAATTGTATCTATTCTCACCTATTCCCACTTTACCAAGAGAAAAACTGCACATAGAGTCAAAAATTTGCCCAAAACCATGCAACACAGAGTACTGAGGTCTGCCTTCACAACTATACAGCCGTTAGGGTGTAACCAGGAGGTCACACTGGGCAGGTATTTAAGCCAGGGACAATTCATAAGTGTGTGATAATTTAAAAACTAGATAAAAAGCAAGGACCATATCTCTTCACTTTGACTGAAATCCATCTGCAGGCCCTGAAGCATCTAGAGCAGCTTTTAGGGTATGGATGAGGGCTAGTTGGCCAGGCAATATAATGGGATGGGGGTCAGATGTAAAGCTTGCTGGACACAGGATTTAGGGGCAGAAAAGAGGTAAGAAGAACAAAAACAACAAATCTTAGAGTCATAGATGACCATTGGGACCAACAGAGAAAACCCCTCCCTGGCAGAACTGACTTCACTAGGAACAACAGCACAATGCGTAGGGCCAATGGCTTGTTGAGGCCTATAAGAATATTTAATTTTCGGAGGAGTCAAGATGGCCCAGGAGTAGCAGGCTGAGTGACATCAGGTAGCAGATCAGCTAGATAGTTTATCAAACCATTCCAAACACCTACTAATCCAACAGGAGATAGAAGAAAAGAAGAGCAGCAATTCTAGAAACAGAAAATCAATCACTTTCTGGAAGGTAGGACCTGCAGAGAAGTGAATCCAAAGCGATGGGAAGATAGACTGTGGGGGGAAGGGATGGCTCCTGGCAAGCACCAGAGCAACAAAGCACAAAATCAGAACTTTTAAAAGTCTGCTCCATTGAGGGACATCACTCCAGAGGCTAAGCGGGGCTGGAGCCTATGCGAAAACAGTGTGGTCTCAGGTCCCACAGGGACACTGAAGGATCAGGGGTGTCTGAGTATTGCAGAGCTCACAGGTATTAGAACAGGGAGGCTGGCTACAGAGTCAGAGCCAAGGAGTAAGCTCTCATCTCTGAGTTACCTTAAACTGTGATTCATGGAAGTCAGCTCACTGCTCTTTGAGCAGAGACCACACAAGTGGGAGATCTGGGGAGACCTCACTTGAAGAGCAGCAGTGATCTGTTGGGTTTGGAGACTCCAGGCAGGACTGTGTGCCAGAAACAGAGACACTCAGTCACAGGTCAGGTGAACTTGGTGTGCAGACAGAGGCCAGGGAGATGGAAGTGATTGAACACGTTTCTCCAAGGGCTCACTGAAGAATGGGGCCCTGAGCTCTCGGCTCCTCTGGGCTGCCACTTTCATTCCTGTCCTCCAGAGCTCTAAGGAAAGCTTTCAGGGACCTAAAACTGCTAAGAGTGAACCTGAGCAGATTACTTAGCCTGGCCCCTGGCAAGGATGGTGCAATAACACCTGAGGCAAAGACACTTGAGAATCACTACAAAAGACCTCTTCCCCAGAAGATCAGCAAGAAATCCCGCCAAGACCAAGCTCACTTATCAAGGAAAATGGCAGAATTCCAGAAGAGAAGAAAGCAAAGCATGGAATTCATGGCTTTCTCTCCATGATTCTTTAGTCTTGCAAAGTTAATTTTTTTAAACTTTATTTATTTCTTATTCTAATTATTTTGATTTTTACTCTTTCCTCTTTAACATTTTTAACTAGTTTATCTTAACAATACTTTTCATTAAAAATAAATTTTTTTGAACCTTTATTATTATAGTCATATTTTATCCTTCATTTTATCTAACTTGATTTTTTGTAAACATATAGGGTTCTTTTCTTCTAAAAAATGTTGGGATACAACTTCTTCTAATAGATCAAAATATACTCTAAATCTAACACAGGGCTTTGTTCTAGTCTCCAGCCTGACCAAATTCTCTCCACTTTTTTTCTTTCTTTTCCTAACCAACTCATCAACTTTTTTTTTAGAATTTTTTTAATAAATTTTCATCTTCATAGTCGTATTCCATCCCTTCATTGTGTTTACCCTTATATGTGTGTGTGTGTGTGTGTGTGTGTTTCTTCTTTAAAATTTTGGGAGGTGGTTTCTTCTAAGAGACCAAAGTACTCCCAAAATGAAGTGGGTGGCTTTGTTGTATTCATCAGTCTAATATCTATATTTTATTTTTTCTTTCCTTTTTTTTTAAATTTTTTAATTTTTTTTTACCCCCATTCTTCTCCCCACAATTTGAGGTCTCTTCTGATTTGGTTAACTCACATTTTTCTGGGGTCTTTGCCACCCTTTTAGTATTTTATTCTCTCCTTCATATATTCCTATCTGGATAAAATAACAAGGCGAAAAAACTTACCACAAAAAAAAGAAAAAAGGAACAAGAGATAGCACCAAAGGTAGGGACATAATCAATATGGACATTGGTAATATGTCAGATCTAGAGTTCAGAATGATGATTCTCAAGGTGCTAGCTGGGCTCAAAAAAGGCACGGAAGATATTAGAGAAACCCTGTCTGGAGAAATAAATGCCCTTTCTGGAGAAATAAAAGAACTAAAATCTAACCAAGCTGAAATCAAAAAAGCTATTAATGAGGTGCAATTAAAAATGGAGGCTCTTACTGCTAGGATAAATGATGAAGAAGAGAGAATTAGTGACATAGAAGACCAAATGATAGAGGATGAAGAAGCTGAGCAAAAGATAGACAAACAACTACTGGACCACGAGGGGAGAATTCAAGAAATAAGTGATAACATAAGATGAAACAACAATAGAGTAATTGGGATTCCAGAAGAAAAGAAAGAGAGAGGGGAGCAGAAGGCATATTGGAGTGAATTAATGTAGAATTTCCCTAACATGGCAAAGGGAACAAGCATTAAAATCCAGGAGGTGCAGAGAACCCCCCTTAAAGTCAATAAGAATAGGTTCACACCCTGTCATTTAATAATAAATATTCAAAGTCTTAGTGACAAAGAGAAAATCCTCAAAGCAGCCCGGTATGAGAAGTCTGTAACATACAATGGTAAAAATATTAGATTGGCAGCAGACTTAGTCACAGAGACCTGGCAGGCCAGAAAGAACTGGCATGATGTATTCAGAGCACTAAACGCGAAAAACATGCAGCCAAGAATACTATATCCAGCTAGGCTATCATTGAAAATAGAAGGAGAGATTAAAAGCTTCCAGGAAAACAAAAACTAAAAGAATTTGTAAACACCAAACCAGCTCTACAAAAAATATTGAAAGGTATCCGCTAAGCAAAGAGAGAGCCTAAAAGTAGTAGACCAGAAAGGAACAGAGACAATATATAGTAACAGTCACCTTAGAGGCAAATACATGGCACTAAATTCATATCTCTCAATAGTTACCCTGAAAGTAAATAGGCTCAATGCCCCAATCAAAAGACACAGGGTATCAGAATGGATAAAACAAAACAAAACAAAAACAAAAACAAAACATCAATACGGTGCCTGCAAGAAAGTCATTTTAGACCCAAAGACACCTCCAGATTTAAAGTGAGGGGTGGAAAACAGTTTACCATGCTAATGGACATCAAAAGAAAGCTGAGATAGCAATCCTTACACCAGATCAATTATATTTTAAGCCAAAGATTATAATAAGAGATGAGGAAGGACACTATATCATACTCCAAGGCTCTGTCCAACAAGAAGATCTAACAATTTTAAATATCTATGTCCCTAACATGGGAGCAACCAACTATATAAACCACTTAATAACAAAATCAAAGAAACACATCGATAATTATACAATTATAGTAGGGGACTTTAACACTCTCCTCACTGAAATGGACAGATCATCCAGGCTAAAGATCAACAAGGAAATAAAGGCCTTAAATGACACACTGGAGCAGTTGGATATCACAAATATATTCAGAACATCCTATCCCAAAGCAACAGAATACTCATTCTTCTCTAGTGCACATGGAACATTCTCCAGAAGAGATCATATCCTGGGTCACAAATCAGGTCTCAACCTGTACCAAAAGACTGGAATCATTCCCTGAATATTTCAGACCACAATGCTATGAAGCTAGAACTTAATCACAAGAGGAAATTTGGAAAGAACCCAAATACATGGAGGCTAAAGAGCATCCTACTAAAGAATGAGTGGGTCAACCAGGAAACTAAAGAAGAATTTAAAAATTCATGAAAACAAATGATAATGAAAACACAAAAGTTCAAAATCTGTGGGACTCAGCAAAGGCAGCCCTGAGAGGAAAACATATAGCAATACAAGCCTTTCTCAAGAAACAAGAAAGGTCTCAAATACACAACCTAACCCTACACCTAAAGGAGCTGGAGAAAGAACAACAAAGAAAGTCTAAACCCAGCAGAAGAGAAATAATAAAGATCAGAGCAGAGATAAATGAAATAGGAAAAAAAAATAACAAATCAACAAAAGTAGGAGCTGGTTCTTTTTTTTTTTTTTTAAAGATTTCATTTACTTATTTGACAGAGAGAAATCACAAGCAGATGGAGAGGCAGGCAGAGAGAGAGAGAGAGAAGCAGGCTCCCCGCTGAGCAGAGAGCCCGATGCGGGACTCGATCCCAGGACCCCGAGATCATGACCCGAGCCGAAGGCAGCGGCTTAACCCACTGAGCCACCCAGGTGCCCCAAGGAGCTGGTTCTTTGAAAGAGTAAATAAGATTGATAAACCCCTGGCTAGACTTATCAAAAAGAAAAGAGAAAGGACCCAAATAAATAAAACCATGATGAAAGAGGAGAGATCACAACCAACACCAAAGAAATACAAACAATTACAAGAACATATTATGAGCAGCTTTATGCCAACAAATTTGACAATCTGGAAGAAATTGATGCATTCCTAGAGACATATAAACTACCAACAACTGAACTAAAAAGAAATAGAAAACCTGAACAGACCCATAACCATTAAGGAGATTGAAGCAGTCATCATAAATCTGCCAATAAACAAGAGCCCAGGGCCAGATGGCTTCCCAGGGGGAATTCTACCAAACATTTAAAAAAGAATTAATTCCTATTCTCCTGAAACTGCTCCAAAAAATAGAAATGGAAGGAAAACTTCCAAACTCATTTTATGAGGCCAGCATTACCTTGATCCCCAAACCAAAGATCCCATCAAACAAGAGAATTACAAACCAATATCCTTGATGAACACAGATGTGAAAATTCTCACCAAAATACTAGCCAATCTGATCCAACAGTACATTAAAAGAATTATTCACCAAGACCAAGTGGGATTTTTTCCAGGGCTACAAGGTTGGTTCAACATCCACAAACCAATCAATGAGGCACAATACATTAATAAAAGAAAGAACAGGAACCACATGATACTCTCAATAGATGCTGAAAAAGCATTTGAAAAGTAAAGCATCCTTTCTTGATCAAAACTCTTCAAAGGGTAGGGATAGAGGATACATACCTCAATATCATCAAAGCCATCTATGAAAAACCCATAGCAAATATCATTCTCAATGGAGAAAAACTGAGAGCTTTTCTGGTAAGGTCAGGAACATGGCAGGGATGTCCATTATCTCCACTGCTATTCAATGTAATACTCGAAGTCCTGTCCTCAGCAATCAGACAACAAAAAGAAACTAAATGTATCCATATCAGCAAAGAAAAAGTCAAACTATCACTCTTTGCAGACGATAGGATAATTTATGTGGAAAACCTAAAAGACTCCACTCCAAATCTGCTAGAACTTACACAGGAATTCAGTAAAGTGTTAGGGTATAAAATCAATGCACAGAAATCAGTTGCATTTCAGTTGCACAACAGGACAGAAGAAAGAGAAATTAAGGAGTCAATACCATTTACATTTTCACCCAAAACCACAAGATACCTAAGAATAAACCTAACCAAAGAAACAAAGAATATGTACTCAGAAAACTAGAAAGTACTCATGAAAGAAATTGAGGAAGACACAAAGAAATGGAAAAATGTTCCATGCTCATGGATTGGAAGAACAAATATTGTGAAAATGTCTATGCTACCTAAAGCAATCTGCACGTTTAATGCAATCCCTATCAAAATCCCATCCTTTTTTTTTTTTTTCAAAGAAATGGAACAAATAATCCTAAAATTTATATGGAACCAGAAAAGACATCAAATAGCCAGAGGAATGTTGAAAAAGAAAGCCAGTTGGTGGCATCACAATTCCAGACTTCCAGGCTCTATTGCAAAGCTGTCATCATCAAGACAGGATGGTACTGACACAATAACAGACACATAGACCAATGGAACAGAATAGAGAGCCCAGAAATAGACCCTCAACGCTGTGGTCAACTAACCTTCAACAAAGCAGGAAACAATGTCCAATGGAAAAAAGAGAGTCTGTTTAACAAATGGTGTTGGGGAAATTGGACAGCCACATGCAGAAAAATAAAACTGTAGAGCTTCCCTATGGCCCTGCAATTGCACTCCTGGGTATTTACCCCAAAGACACAGATGTTGTGAAAAGAAGGGCCATCTGTACCCCAATGTTTATAGCAGCAATGGCCACGGTCGCCGAACTATGGAAAGAACCAAGATGTCCTGCAACGGACAAATGGATAAGGAAGATGTGGTCCATATACACTATGGAGTATATTATGCCTCCATCAGAAAGGGTGAGTACCCAACTTTTGTAGCAACATGGACGGGACTGGAAGAGATTATGCTGAGTGAAATAAGTCAAGCAGAGAGTCAATTATCATATGGTTTCACTTATTTGTGGAGCATAACAAATAGCATGGAGGACAAGGGGCATTAGAGAGGAGAAGGGAATTTGGGTAAATTGGAAGGAGAGGTGAACCATGAGAGACTATGGACTCTGAAAAACAATCTGAGGGGTTTAAAGTGGCGGGGGGAGTGGGAGGTTGGGGTACCAGCTTGTGGGTATTATAGAGGGCATGGCTTGCATGGAGCACTGGGTGTGGTGAAAAAATAATGAATAATGTTTTTCTGAAAATAAATAAATTGAAAAAAAATAAAAATAAATAAAACTGGACCATTTTCTTATACCACACATGAAAATATACTCCAAATGGATGAAAGGCCTCAATTTGAGAAAGGAATCCATCAAAATCCTTGTGGAGAACACTGGCAGCAACCTCGTTCACCTAAGCTGCAACAACTTCTTCCAAGGACCATCAACAAAGGCAAGGGAAGCAAGGCAAAAATAAACTATTGGGACTTCATCAAGATCAAAAGCTTTTACACAGCAAAGGAAACAGTGAACAAAACCAAAAGACAACTGACAGAATGGGAGAAGATATTTGCAAACAACATAGCAGATAAAAGGGCTAGTATCCAAAATCTATAAAGAACTTACCAAACTCAACACTCAAAGAACAAATAATCCAATAAAGAAATGGGCAGAGGACATGAACAGACATTTCTACAAAGACATCTAGGTGGCCAACAGACACATGAAATAGTGCTCCATATCACTTGGCATCAGGAAAATTCAAATCAAATCCACAATGAGATACCACCTCACACCAGTCAGAATGGCTAAAATTAAAAAGTCAGGGAATGGCAAATGCTGGCGAGGATGCAGAGAAAGGGCAACCCTCCTACACTGTTCATAGGAATACGAGCTAATGCAACCACTCTGGGAAACAGTATGGAGGTTCCTCAAAATGTTGAAAATAGAGCTACCCTATGACCCAGCAATCACACTACTGGGTATTTACCTTAAAGATACAAATGTAGTGATCCAAAGGGGCATGTGCACCTGAATGTTTATAGCAGCAATGTCCACTATAGCCACACTATGAAAAGAACCTGGATGTCCATCAAAAGATAGATGGATAAAGAGGAGGTGGTGTATATATACAATGGAATACTATGCAGCCTTCAAAAGAAATGAAATCTTGCCATTTGCAACAACGTGGATGGAACTAAAGGGTATTGTGCTTAGGGAAATAAGTCAATCAGAGAAAAATAATTATCATATGATCTCCCTGATATGAGGAAGTTTTGAGGCAATGTGGGGGGTTTGGGGTAGGAAAGGAATAAATGAAACAAGATGGGATCGGGAGGGAGACAAACCATAAGAGACTCTTAATCTCACAAAACAAACTGAGGGTTGATGGGGGTAGGGGGATCGGGAGAGGGTGGTTGGGTTTGGACTTTGGGGAAGGTATGTGCTATGGTGAGTGCTGTGAAGTGTAAACCTGGTGATTCATAGACCTGTACCTCTGGGGCTAATAATATATTATATGTTAGTAAAAAAAGAATATTTAATTTTCTTTTAAAATAATAAGAAAAAGGGATATAATAACAATGAATATATAATAATAAATGTAGCCTAGATTACATTCATCTTCATCTGAAGTCATTCATAAAGTATAATTCATAATAATTTTTTATGGTGGAAAAGCCCCATGAAGATGACAATGTGCTAGGCCCACAGAAGTCATAATGTGGCCCTGCCTTGGGGTGGAGAGTGTGCACAACATCTCACACACAGCTGGTGCTTGGAGTGAACTGTTTCACCTGGTGTCTGGAGGGTTACGTAATTACTGACCTTCTGTACTTTGTAAAAAAAATTCTATTGCTAGTTTGGGTTTCCCAGTGTTCTCAATACTACACCCAGTTCCTCTTTAAGCAGAAAGCAGTTGAAAGTCAAACTAGACTTTTCAAGCTCACCCTTCATGGTGTGCTGTTGCAGTGCGGAGTGGTCAAAGCTGGAGGAAGGAGGGGACAGGTCGGGGGGTCAGGAGGAGGAAGAAAAGGAAGACAGTCATGCATATGCCAAGGGACAAATGTTGTGCTGGGGTGCAATAATTCTGCGTATTGGATGCCTTATCCCAGTGAGTAGGGTCACATTGGGTTGTAACAACTTAGCTTTGCCATGGTCCCCCCCTCTTTCCCAAACACCATGGTTACTAATGGGAGGAAGGAAAGCCATTTCAGGAAGAAGAAATACAGACACACAAACATACATATACACACAACATACACACCCGTACGTAGACACATTACACCCACCTACCTACCACACATTGCAGACCTGCACACCATTGCAGACATACATATATCCACTGTAAGGACCTATTTATTTATTTATTTATTTATTTTTTAAAAATTTTTATTTATTTATTTGACAGACAGATCACAGGTAGGCAGAGAGGCAGGCAGAGGGAGAGGAGGAAGCAGGCTCCCTGCTGAGCAGAGAACCAGACGCGGGACTCGATTTCAGGACCCTGGGATCATGACCCGAGCTGAAGGCAGAGGCTTTAACCCACTGAACCACCCAGGTGCCCCGTAAGTACCTATTTAGCCAGAGTGCTTCCATCCATCCATTAAGCAAAAACCTTGTTGTTTAACCCTTAAACTGTCCCTGCTCCCCTTCCACCAGGGGACTTACTCAAAAACAAGTCCCAGAAACCAGCCCCAGGTAACAAAGCCCAGACACAAGGATGGGTCAAGCCAGGTGGAGACATCCAATCAGTGGGGGGTTGCATACTGTCTCCCTAGCTGAGAAGTATGGGCCCCGCCCTTTGGGAGCCTTTGGGGCGTCAATTCTAACCAAGGTGATAAGCTAGGTCAAATGTCTACTATAGGGTAAATTGTGATTCAGTTGGTCACCTAGCATCACTGTACAGCTTTCTCTGTGTGTTACAATTTCATTGACCACCTGTGTGTGGCCAGGTCCAACCGCATGGCCTTTGCCCTTAAAAACTAGTCTGTGAAACAGAGAAAGGTCACCCTCTCTTGTAAGAGGTGCAGCCCCAAACAATCGGTTTGATTCTTGATGCTTGGCATGAAATAAAGCTTTGCTTGACCTTCGCTTTGTATCAGTCTCGCTCCTTTAATCACGGACCTATTATTGGCGACCTAACCCCCATATGCTGATATATGAACACAGGTACACATAAACACACCAGAGGAAATAATTGAAAATAATTATATATAGAAATAGGTAAAAACTTAAAAGTCTTCCACTGGGGAATGGCTAATTTTTATAGGAGTCTTTAGATTAAGGGTTAATTAATAATGGAATGTCAGAACACTGAAGTATCCTAAAGTTCATCTAGTCTGGTTTCTTCATTTTACAGACAAGTAAATGAGACTGGGAAAGGAGAAAGGGTTAGTCCAAAGTCATCCAGTGTCAGTGGAAGATATAGTCTTAAATGGTAAAGCTACCAGCACTGGTCATCAGATGGGAGAGGTCTTCTCAAAGACAATGAACACCACATACAGTGAAGAGCCTGCCCAAGATCACTCAAAGCATGTGAGGGTCCCTCAGTGAGCCCCTCACAGACCCCAGTTCACAGTTACTCATAAAGTATGTACCAAATCTGCAAGGAACAAATCTTCCAAAGAATGCAAGGGAACATCAAAAAGGAGACAAGTAGCTCTTACCCAAACTCTGAATGAAAGATTACTAGTTCTATTTCAACTTCATAGACTCCTGGAGGGAAGGCAATTGCAGCATTCAGAAGACTTGCACAACATACCCAGTGATCTCTCTATCTGCTTACTAGTGGGTAGACAGGATGCCCTCTTCCTGAAATAACTTAAGGGACATCAAGAGTGTAGCCTGGATTACATTCATCTTTTTCTGAAGTCAGTCATAAGGCACAATTCATAATATTTTTCATGTTCCTGAAGGGTACCTGGCCTCAACCATCAGAGTTACTCAAGATTCCTCATCTGTCTCCATTGAAGATGGAATCCACAGGCAATTGACAACATGGAGTTCTGGGCAGAATATAAGCTAAGCTGTAGCTAGATAATCAGGTGGTGGACATTTTGACCAGATAAATAACAAATCTAACACAATTATTGAGCACTTATCATGCAGCAAGTGGTATTCTAAACATTTTGCATCAACCTATAAGGTGAAAACTATCATGATTCTATCCTACAGATGAGGTTGTCCTAGGGCTCCCAGCAAGTAAGCAGTGGAGTCAAGTGAGCAATCCCAGGAGTTTGACCCAGAGCCTGGACTCTTCTCCATGCTACCATTTAATTGAGCACTCATGGGAGACTTGCACGGTACTCAACATTTTATAACATTTTATATGTACATATATAACATTTTATATATAATGTATAAACATCTTGACAGTATTTGTCTGAGCCAGAGTTGAGACTGATAGGCCAGGAAGAGTAGACAGGCCCTTTGGGATCCTGCTGTGAACTCTGGGCTGAGCAGCCAACAACCTTCCCAGGACACTCCCTGGCATGTTCCCCAATTCCCTAGGACCCAGGTGCCCTGTGGGGTTACCTAAACCAAGTCATGCCTGGCTTTCACAAATATGTAGACATAACTGACAGACTAGAGCAGGCCAGTCTGGGAAGAATGTAGCTCTCTACATGGCAGAGCAGAGCAGTGGGGACATTAAAGGTAAAGGCGACACCAGGCCATTCTCTAACTCCATCCTCCTTGATGCAGTTTTGGAATATAGGTGAGATTTAGTTGAGTGAAATCTGGAGCCTGTGACCAGCAAAAAATCTTTGAGTCATCTTTGGTGCAAAATGGTTGATTAAAGCACGGGGACAAGACCTGTGGGCAGAAAAACTGCTACACCAGGGTTGTGTAGGGTGGCTGATTACATACTTGGGAGTTGGGGGAAATAAGGAAAAGGGAGGTTTTCAAAAGGACTTTCATATGTTATAAAAGACTTACAGGATACCAAAGGCCTTGCCATTGTCAAGTTCAGGTTGTTTTCCCCTCTAGCAAGGCATTAACATTAAAAGAGTTAGGAGCGATGATGAACATTTTTTCATGTGTCTGATAGCCATTTGTATTTCTTCATTGGAGAAGTGTCTGTTCATATCTTCTGCTCATTTTTTTATATGATTGTCTGTCTTGTGTGTGTTGAGTTTGAGGAGTTCATTATAGATCCTGGATATCAACCTTTTGTCTGTACTGTCATTTGCAAACATCTTCTCCCATTCCGTGGGTTGCCTCTTTGTTTTCTTGACTGTTTCCTTTTCTGTGCAGAAGCTTTTGATTTTGATGAAGTCCCAAAAGTTCATTTTCGCTTTTGTTTCCTTTGCCTTTGGAGACATATCTTGAAAGAAGTTGCTGTGGCTGATATCGAAGAGATTACTGCCTATGTTCTCCTCTAAAATTCTGATGGATTCCTGTCTCACGTTGAGGTCTTTTATCCATTTTGAGTTTATCTTTGTGTATGGTGTAAGAGAATGGTCGAGTTTCATTCTTCTACATATAGCTGTCCAGTTTTCCCAGCACCATTTATTGAAGAGACTGTCTTTTTTTCCACTGTATATTTTTTCCTGTTTTGTCAAAGATTAATTGACCATAGAGCTGAGGGTCCATATCTGGGCTCTCTACTCTGTTCCACTGGTCTATCTGTCTGTTTTTATGCCAGTACCATGCTGTCTTGGTGATCACAGCTTTGTAGTAAAGCTTGAAATCAGGTAACGTAATGCCCCCCATTTCATTTTTGTTTTTCAACATTTCCTTTGTGATTTGGGGGTCTCTTCTGATTCCATACAAATTTTTGGATTATTTTCTCCAGCTCTTTGAAGAATACCGGTGGAATTTTGATCGGAATGTCATTAAAAGTATAGATTGCTCTAGGCAGTATAGACATTTTAACAATGTTTATTCTTCCGATCCAAGAGCATAGAATGGTCTTCCATCTTTTTGTGTCTTCTTCAATTTCTTTCATGAGTGTTCTGTAGTTCCTCAAGTACAAATCCTTTACCTCTTTGGTTAGGTTTATTCCCAGTTATTTTATGGTTCTTGGTGCTATAGTAAATGGAATCAATTCTCTAATTTTCCTTTCTGTATTTTCATTATTAGTGTATAAGAAAGCCACAGATTTCTGTACATTGACTTTGTATCCTGTCACGTTGTTGAATTGTTGTATGAGTTCTAGTAGTTTGGGGGTGGAGTCTTTTGGGTTTTCCATATAAAGAATCATGTCATCTGCAAAGAGAGAGAGTTTGACTTCTTCATTACCAATTTGGATACCTTTTATTTCTCTTTGTTGTCTGATTGCTGTTGCTATGTTCATCATCACTAGCCATCAAGGAGATTCAAATTAAAAAACCACATTGAGATATCACCTTACACCAGTTAGAATGGCCCAAATTAGCAAGACAGGAAACAACATGTGTTGGAGAGGATGTGGAGAAAGGGGAACACTCTTCCACTGTTGGTGGGAATGCAAGTTGGTGTAGCCTCTTTGGAGAACAGTGTGGAGAGTCCTCAAGAAATTAAAAATAGAACTTGCCTATGACCCTTCCATTGCACTACCGGGTATTTACCCCAAAGATACAGATGTAGTGAAAAGAAGGGCCATCTGTACCCCAATGTTTATAGCAGCAATGGCCACAGTCGCCAAACTGTGGAAAGAACAAAGATGCCCTTCAATTGACAAATGGATAAGGAAGATGTAGTCCATATATACTATGAAGTATTATGCCTCCATCAGAAAGGATGAATACCCAACTTTTGCAGCAACATGGACAGGACTGGAAGAGATTATGCTGAGTGAAATAAGTCAAGCAGAGAGTCAATTATCACATGGTTTCACTTATTTGTGGAGCATAACAAATAGCATGGAAGACATGGGGAGATAGGAGAAGGGAGTTGGGGGAAATTAGAAGGGGCGGTGAACCATGAGAGACTATGGACTCTGAAAAACAATCTGAGGGTTTTGAAGGGGCGGGGGGTGGGAGTTTGGGGTACCAGGTGGTGGGTATTATAGAGGGCAGGGATTGCATGGAGCACTGGGTGTGGTGAAAAAATAATGAATACTGTTGTGCTGAAAATAAATTTTAAAAATTAAAAAAAATTTGGGACGCCTGGGTGGCTCAGTTGGTTAAGCAGCTGCCTTCGGCTCAGGTCATGATCCCAGCGTCCTGGGATCGATTCCCACATGGGGCTCCTTGCTCGGTGGGGAGCCTGCTTCTCCCTCTGCCTCTGCCTGCCTCTCTGTCTGCCTGTGCTCGCTCTCTCTCCCTCTCTCTGACAAATAAATAAAATCTTTAAAAAAAAATTTAAAATTTAAAAAAAAAAAAAAGAGGAGCTTCCTGAAAGAACGTCACACATATCCCACCTAGGAGTGTGTGTAGGGGAGGGGGGTGTTGCAGGGTGTCAGCTTGTATTTTGTTCTCACCTTTCTTCTGCTCCCTGATCACTGTTGCCAGCCCCCAATGCTTCAGAATGGACAGGGCCATTGTACAAAGATCGGTCAGTCGCTAGGAGTCCATAGCAAAGCTAAGGGGACAGTCTCCCAAAGGGAAAGACAGGAGAATTAAGAAAGCTGAAGGAGGCCCTCAGAGGAGGAGGTAGTAGCCTGTGGGCAGGGATCAGAGTGATTTTGAGGGGGCTAGCAGTCACTAGACAAGCACCCACCTTGGGCAGCAGAGTCATGAGGACAAAAGTGAGATTGTGAGAGGGGACTTTAGACAGCCACGGTTAAATGCATGAACACTGCCCCCTACAAGGATTTCTGTTGGACGTTGCTGGGGAAAGGGCTTGGGCTGCCCGCTGGTGAGTGTAAGGTTTTACAGGCGAGGTAAACACAACACCAGCTGAGGTAGGCTCAAGACAAGATTTATTAAAGGCACTCTCAGATGAGGTTCTGAGACTTGGGAGAGAAGAGCCAGGGAAGTTTGCGCTGGGAGGATGTCTGTGGAGTCTTTTATTGGACTAAGGCAGGGCATGGGTTCACATCCATACATGGTAAGGTATTTGGTGATAGGAGGGTATGGGGGAATCCTGATGCTCCTGTTTCCTGCATAGGTATCGGGTTACTTATGGAGACATGACCTGGGCATATATCCTTTTGGTGGGAGAGTCAAGGGTTTGGCGGGGGGGGCCTGGAAGATGGTGTTCCTTTTGCATTCCCAGAGCCCTAGACCCAACAGTGAGGAACGGCGTGGCTGAGAGCCAGGCTCTTTTTTTTTCTTTTTTTTTTTCAATTTATTTATTTTCAGAAAAACAGTATTCATTATTTTTTCACCACACCCAGTGCTGCATGCAAGCCGTGCCCTCTATAATACCCACCACCTGGCTCTTGTAGTAAATTGTTTACATTTGCATTCATCATCATCCCCCCGCATGGAACATATATGACATTCCTCAGGCATTCCTGGCTGCCCTAAAGGAAAAACAAATAGTTAAGTTATAGAGACCACAATCCTGCAAGACCTGAGTCTCCCTCCATTTACAAATGTCCTAGTGATTTTCAAGAAAGAGGCTTTTTTATCAATAGTCTAACTTCCAGAGACCCATAAATCAGTCCCTGAAGCCCTAACATCATCTTCCCCTCCATAAAATTGAGGGAGACTGAGGCAGAGGGAAATGTAAATAAAGTAAAATTTTTTCCAGACCTAAAGCTCATTGATAAGGTGTGTGATAGCAGGATAGCAGGAGTGTGGTATTCCTCCAGGATGTTCTCAACTCTCTTACTGTTAATGCCTTATTAAAAGGAAAAACAGCCTTAACTTGACAAATAGCAAAGCCTCCAGTATCCTGTGTCTTCTTTCAAATCCTCCTCCAACCCCATAGTGTATAACCAGCCACCCTTCACAACCCCAGTGCAGCAGCTCTTTCTGCCCACGAGTCCTGTCCCCATGCTTCAATAAACCACCATTTTGCACCAAAGATGTCTCAAGAACTCTTTCTTGGTCATTGGCTCTGGACTCCACCCCACTGAACCTCACCTATATTCTAAAACTTCATCAGCGACATGCTTTCTAAAGGCACTGGCTCTCAGCCCACACTAGGCTAGTTCTGGGCAGTTGGGCATAGGTAGGCTTTGGAAAGATAGAAGGGAAATGGCAAGGTGCATATCAGAAATAGAGAAGCTGCACATTGGGTTCTTCATTTTTATATGGAGCCACCTCTGGCATATCCCTCTAGTGGGAGAGAATGAGTCCTGACATCATTGTTCAGGTACTAATCACTACCATCTCCAGTCTGTGTAAGGACTTATTTAGCCAGAGGATTCCATCCAGGTTAAACAATAACCTTTTTGTTTAACCCTTAAACTGTCCCTGCCACCCTTCCCCCAAGGGACTTACTCAAAAACAAGTCCCAGAAAACAGCCCCAGGTAACAAAGCCCAAACACAAGGGTGGGTCAGGCCAGGTGGGGGGGGGCGCATACTGTCTCCCTAGTTACCAAGGAGTATGGGCCCTGCCCTTTGGGCACCTTTGGGCGCCAATTCTGACCAAGGTGATAGGCTGGTTCAAATGTCTACTATAGGGTAAACTGCAATTCAATTGGTCACTTGTGTGTGACCTAGCATGACTGTGCAGCTTCCTCTGTGTGTTACAATTTCATTGGCCACCTGTGCGTGGCCAGGCCCAACCACATGGCCTTTGCCCTTAAAAGTTAGTCTGTGAAACAGAGAGAGGTGGCCCTCTCTGTAAGAGGTGCAGCCCTGGTCAGTCAGTCTGATTCTTGATACTTGGCATGAAATAAAGCTGTGCTTGACCTTCGCTTCATATCAGTCTAGCTCCTTTAATACGGACCCGTTATTGGGGGGCCTAACAGTCTGTGACACCTTTGCCATTTACAAACCTGTTTGAAGTGTTTTCTTCTTGACATCTCCAGTAACTCAGTGACATCAGCCACCTGGAAAATGGCCTCTCCCCATGTTATAGATAAGGAAACAAACTCAGAGATGTAGGGATGGCCCACAGGCAGTTAATAACAACTAGAGCCACATCTGAGTATTTAGCTCCAGTGCTCTTGTGGAGGCCGAGAAAATCAAGGCCATCCCACCTCAGATTTAGCCTTAGCATAAGTTCAGCCATTTTAGCTCTGGCAGCCATCTCAGACTCCTGTGCCCAAGGGCTGAACTTTCCCCCACCCTGCTTTAGCAACCCCCACCCTGTTTTGGTTCCAGGAAGCCCCACTTGCTTTAGTTCCAGAGACCACTGTCTCTGATTTGCTGGTGATTTGCTGGTGATTTGCGTCTGTAGGGCTGTGAGGGAGTCAGCAACCCATTCCATGTCATCATTCAGGGCTTGGGAGAGTTTGTCATGAAAGTCTATGGAAGTTCCTATCCCCGCTGTTCCAGTTGCCACCCCTGTGGCTATTCCTGCCCCTGTAATGAATGGGAGGAAGGCAGCCCTTCCTCCATGGTGTTGGGGAAATAGGATGGATGGCAGCTGGGATTCAGAGTAGATGGTGGTAGAAGGAGATAGTAGAATGAATATACAGCCCAGGGAGTCATTAATGGTCAGGCAGCGATAGATTCCCTGAGGGCACGAGAGAAATATTCCGGAGGGAGTACAGTTCAGGAGGGAGGATTTAGTGATGTTGGCAGCTGCAGTGGTAAGGGAGGAGGACACATTAATAATAGGTATGTTTTCCCCAATGGGGCCAATATGAACCGTACTATTTTTGGCCCTGAAGTTGGGGAGTAGCCAGTCAATAGGGAGGGGTATCCCTACGATGTAGAGTGAGGTAAGGTAGATAGGATAAAAGAGGCGGGGAAATGGCTGGAAGGCTATGATTTATAAGAAAGGGCCGGCCATATAGTAATTCAAATGGACTTAAGTCCGAAGGCCCGCGGGGCATAGCCAGGAGTCTGGTGAGAGCCATAGGCAGAAGTGTAGGCCAGGAAAGACGGGTTTCTAGGGTAGG
Source organism: Neogale vison (assembly GCF_020171115.1). Lineage (NCBI taxonomy): Eukaryota > Metazoa > Chordata > Mammalia > Carnivora > Mustelidae > Neogale > Neogale vison. The sequence continues at coordinate 36,135,475 of NC_058097.1, read as the reverse complement.
TTTGGTGATTTGGGCTTTGAGCAGCCCATTGGCCTTTTCTACCTTACCCGATGACTGTGGGTGGTATGGGATGTGAAGTTTCCAGGTTATGTTGAGGCTCTCAGCTACCTGTTGGGTTACACTGGAGATGAAGGTAGAGAGAGAGAGATGCGGGTTTTCTAGGAATAGCAGATGGAATAGCTGGAGACGAGGAGGAGTCAGATGGGCCAGGGATCGGTGGCTAAGGTCTGTGAGTTGGCAGGAGAGTAGACTGTGATGGGCTGCCCTAAGGTCATGTTGAGGGCCTTAGAGGGGGTGACTTGATATCGCTTGGCCCCCAGAAAGTTAAGTAGGGTGGAGGTGTCATCTTGGGAGACCGAGAGGGAGGGGCTACAGAGGAGGAGGTCATCTACATATTGTAGTAGAGTACTGGCCTTAAGTCTGTAGTCAAGGCCTGGCCGAAAATGTGAGGGCTGTCCCTGAACCCCTGGGGTAGAAGAGTCCAAGTTAGTTGTCCAGAAGCGTGCCTATTGGGATCCTCCCAGGTGAAGGCAAAAAGAAAATAGGAATCAGGGTGCAAGGGAACAGTGAAAAAGGCGTCCTTTATGTCCAGTACTATAAAGTGAGAGGTGTTTGGGGAACGCGAGACAATAGGGTGTAGGGGCACGGCCTCGTTGATAAGCCTAAGGTCTGGTACCAGTCAATAAGCCCCTGAGGGCTTGCGTACTGGGAGGATGGGGTGTTACAGGGGGAAATGATTGGGATCAGGAGTCCCTGACGTTAAAGCCATTCTATGATAGGTTTCAGGCCCCGGCAGTGGGCTAAGGAAATAGGGAACTGAGCTTGAGAGGGAAACTTAGAGTTATCCTTAAGCTGTACTTTAACTGGGGTAAGGTGGGAAGCAATGATGGGCTCTGAGATGTCCCACACCTGAGAATCTACAGTAGGTAGTCATCTGGAGCGGGGGTCGAGGGAGTGGAGAGGTGTAGGATGAGACGGGTTGAGGTGGATAGAGGGGAGGAAGGGGAGAGGCAGACAGTTGCCCTCAGTTTCTGGAGAATGTCCCTCCCCAGTAGAGGGACCAGGCAGGAAGGAATCACTAGGAACGAGTGGGAGAAGGGGAACCCATCCAGGCTACAGGTAAGGGGAAGGGTCACCCTAGGATTGGAGGAGGTCCCATCGATCCCCATAACAGTAATTGGTGAGGTTCGAGGAAGTCCCGAGTAGGAAGGCAGAACAGAGTAGGTAGCCCCCGTGTCCAGCAAAAAAGAGATGGACTTACCCACAACCTGGAGCATAACCCTGGGCTTGGCCTGGGTGAGAGGGGTGGCCGAGTCTGGGCTTCATCAGTCGTCCTCCAATCCAAGCAGTTGAAAGGCCGGACTTACTGTCTCGGGGGTTCCCCCAAGTTGAGGAGCCGAAGATACCCCGAGATTAGGGCAGTCGGATTTCCAGTGGCCCATCAAATGGCATTGAGGGCAAGGCCGAGTTGGCGGCTTTGGATTGGGGCACTGTCAAGCCCAATGTCCCTCGGCCCCGCATTCGAAACATGCCCCCAGGGGGGTGCGGTTGGTTGCCCCTCTCTGCTGGCTCCCGGAGCCGGCCGGCCGCAGGGCTGCTACCAAGGCGTGGGTCTGCAACTGAACCTTTTGCTGGAGTCTGGCTTGTCGTTTAAGCTCAGCCGCCTCCTCACGGGAATTAAAGACCTTAAATGCCATTTTCACCAAGTCAGAAATGGGGTTCTGAGGGCCCTCCTCAGCCTTCTTTAACTTTCTCTGTATATCCGGTGCCGATTGAGAGATAAAATGAGTAGCCAGTACCATGGCCCCCACAGGAGAGGCGGGGTCCAAGCGAGTGTACTGGGTTAAAGCTTCAGTCAACTGGTTAAGAAACATGGTGGGGTTTTTGTAGGGGCCTGGACAATCTCCCTAATCTTGTCGTAATTAACGGCCTTATTAGAGGCTGCCCGCATGCCGGCTATGAGACATTGGACCATGTGGTCGTGGCGCCAGTGGCCATCTTGGCCATCCTGATAATCCCAACCTGGTTCTACAGCTGGGACCGCCTGGGCTCCAACTGGCATGGCAGCATCAGTGAGCTGGACCTGATCTGCGTGCTCCCGGGCAGCAGCCTGGATGCATTCCCTCTCCTCTGTGGTGAGGGTGGTGGTCTGGACCACATGTAAATCATGCCAGGTGAGGTCATAGGCTTGGGCCAGATATTGGAATTCTTTAATATAGTTATCAGAACTGGCCGAAAAGGAGCCCTTTCTCAATTTGGGAAAGGTCTTGTAGAGAGAAGGTCGCATGAACTCTAACAACTTCCTCAACTCCAGCAACCTCCCTTAGGGGGCAGATTAACCCAGGGGAGGGGGGTTTTCGAGCCCTAGTGCGGGTGGAGCCATACAGACACATTCACGCAGTCAGGCACTCTTCAGATTCAAACAGATTGGACACCCTCCTCTTTGGGTATCTCTGGCTAATGGGAGGTGATCAGTCTCCCCTTCCATTCTTTATGAAAGGATCTAGCTCAAACAGTAGCCCTGTGGCTGTTACAACAGAATTCAATTAAGCACAAAAGATGTTTACCAACAGATTTCAAAAGCGTAAACCTAGTTCCTGCGACCAGCGCTCTGGTATTTTATCCCATTCTGTTAAAGGTTACCAAAGACTTTGAAAGCTACCTAAGAATTACCCATTAAAACTCCAAGACACACAATTAACCATCAGTTCTAGTCATCTCTTTGCTAGCAGATTTTAACAAATAACAAGAGCCTATTTGACCTTTAGTAAACTTTGATTGGAGTTTCCCGTTTACTATGGATAAATTTGTCAGGAGTTTCGATAGAAGTGGGGAAGGAGAGGGGGAGGGGTAGACGAGGGCGCCGGTTCAGAAATCCTGAACTTAAGGGACCTTGGGGTAAAGGATCATGGTAAGGAGGAGGAGGAGGAGGAACCAGGGGCCCTCTTGTCAGTGGGTGGGTGAAGCTCTCTGGGGGTTCGAAAGAGGAGACAGGGAGGAGAGGTCCGAGTCTTTGGGAGCAGTGGGTGGCAGGGTAGGGGGAGGGGAGCGGGCCAAGAGGACCTGTGAGGTGGAGCAGTGAGAGCAGAGTAAGGGGCGAGAATGCAGAGTCCAGAAAGCCTGGACATAAAGGACCTCGACCTATTTGCCTTGGTGTCTGTCTGCCGAGGTTATTTAGGTCCATGAAAATCTGATAGTTAAACGTGCCTTCCGGAGGCCATTGGGACTGATTGTCTAATCGGTATTGTGGCCAAGCTACAGTACAGTAACGTCGTTTTCACAGGTCCTGGTCCAGTTCCAGGGTTTTAAGATTGGCCAGCAGGCCTAAAACACCCCCCGGATGTTTTAGGGTCGAATTTGGACTGGGAGGTCCCCACGATTCGTTGCCGGGCAACCCAAGGGCTGGAGGAAGGCGTCCCCTCATCCACCACTGGGTTGCAAGAAAACTGTGTTGACTGCCGTAGAGGTTAGGACGTCTCCTAGCCTCTCGGAGTCACGGAGGTCACCTGGTGACCGGCGGTGTCCACCCTGACGTGGCCGCGATTAGGGCAGGGCTTTCTGGAAGGAGGCACGGAATCGGGGAAACTCACCACAGCTTCAGAAGTGGCGTTCGGAAAGGGAGGTCCTGTCCGGCCAGGGAAAGGAGAGAGCCTCCCCACTGTGTGGGGGCTCAATCTCCTTCCCGGGTTTCGGCATCAAATGTAAAGTTTTTTCCGGCGAGATAAACACAACACCAGGCAAAGTGGGTGCAAGGCAAGATTTATTAAAAACACTCTCCAGCGAAGTTTCAGGGCTCAGGAGAAGGGGAGCCAGGAAAGTTGCACCGGGAGGAGGTGGGCACCCTCGGGCGAGGTTCCGCGACTCTGGAAAGCAGAGTGGCGGAAGTCGCGCCCAAGGCAGGGAGGAGGGGGCTTTTAAGGGGTCTTGGAGGAAGCTCAGGGTTCTTTTGGAAGTTTTCCTTATTCGGATATCTCGCCTGCTCGTCAGGATCCCATTGGTCCTGCTTGGGCCTTTGTTCTCCTGTCCGAGCTCAGGTCCTGTGGCAGGAACTTTCGCCATCTTGGACCTTTGTTCTTCTGTCTGAGTTCAGGTCTTGTGCCAGGAACTTTTCGCCATCTTTAGTAGCCCTTCCTGCCAGCCCAACAACCACCACCCTGCTTTAGTAAGTTCCACCCTACTTTAGTTCTAAAGACCCCATGCTACTTTTGTTCCAGGAAGCCCCACCCTGCTTTAGTAACAGGAATCCATAAATACCCCTGCCTTAATCAAGCTCGGGGTCCAAGTCCCGACTCCACTGCATCGAGTATACTTGGGCCCAAGCTTAAGCATGTCACCTCGGGGTCCAAGTCCCTACTCTGCTGTGTCAGGTATACTTGGGCCCAAGCTTAAGCTTGTCGAATAAACCCTCGTGTGATTGCATCAGTGCTTGGCTCCTTGGTGGTTGGGCACAACACTCTGACTCCACCCCCAACCCCTCAGGCCAGCAGTCACTGTTTGCTTTACCCTCAGAAGCAGCAGGGCAGAGGAACATGCAAAGACAATCTTAGGCTGGGCTTAGACCAGTAACAACTGCCAGTGATTCCTGTCATTCTTATACCCAAGACAATCAAGTTTTTTATTCCTGAGTCAGAGATGGGGTTTAGAGCTCAAAACCCTGTGGGGTTGGGAATAGGGGGACTTCAAGGTCAGCCCATGGGGAGGCGAGATCACCAGGTCCCTCCACACTGACTTGGAGCACAGCACCTTGTTGCAATTCCCGTGTCTCCTCTGCAGGTCTGCAGCCTAGAGCTCAAGTGTCATTAAGTCTAACTGATGGAGGTTAAAAAAAAAAAAAATGCAAAGGAGAATTTGGCAGGAAGTTTTTGTAAACACACAAATGGCCAGCCTGAGGGCCTCTGTGGACAAAGCCTGAGGCAGAAAATAAATTCTGAGATCCTTTATAAGATACAAGCAGGCCCTTCATAAAGCCCTGTAAAAACAGGAAGGTGGCAGGTGCCCAAGATCCTCAAATCTAACTGTTCTCCATTATCACTGCCTCAGTGAGTCCTTTGTTACGCCTTTCACAGCCGGCAAGACCCTGAAGTTAAGAGTTTTCAAAAGATATCTATCAGTCAGGGAATGAGTAGCTCATTTGTAAACACAGGAGCAGATGGCCAGAGGTAGCACCTGTAATTCAGAAAAGCTGAGGCAAAGGGCCCTTCCGAGCAAGAAAGTGGTTCCAAATATTGCCTATCCCCTCTGTTCTCAAGTCCTGTCGCCTTCAAAGCAACTTCCTGGATTTTCCAGCCAAAGGGAGACCCTCCTGAGTTTTCCTCCTGGAAGTACTTAATTTCTGGCCAAGACATTGGCATTGTGGATGCTCCTTTTCTTTCATGATTGGCTTTAGGTAATCATGTTTGTTTATTTGTTTCACATAGTGGTGGGGGTAGGAACTACAGCCTGGGTACCTAGCATGCACAAAATACCCAATAAATTGAAATAAATATTGTTTGGCAAATTGACCCAGTGGATTATATGCCAGGCCAACCTGTTTTCTCAAATTCCTTTTCTAAATTCCTACACTCTTTAAGGCACAGCCACGTGTGGCTAGAAAGCAAAGATTCCAAACTGATTAATGCCCTCCAATTGCAGTCATCAGTAGCTGATTTTATTTGGCCAGACTATCTTACCTAGTGCAAACCTAAGCCAGCTTCAGCCTTCACTTTCTCACAGATATATGTTCTCCCTCAATTCTCTTGGAAAAACATAACCCATCTTGGTCAATATTTTGTTTTTCTGCTTTTTACAGAGATACATACCAGAAATCTTTTCTTTTGTCCCCAGATACTACCATAAAAAGAAACAAAATCACACTAGATTATAACAAATGGCACTTGAAACTCAGCTTCAGTGCTCAAGGTGCAAAAGGGACTGGTGGGGAGTATGTTAATAAAGGCCCAGTGATGTCAAACCATCAAACCTTTTCAGAAGCTAGAAATCTAGATTTTTATGTGAAATTTCCCTATCTTCACATGTTAAACCATAATTATCTAAAAAACAAACAAACAAACAAACATAAGCATGTGAGCTGTGTCTATTCAAGCAAAACCCCATCTGAACACCAGATCTGGCCACCTAGAAATGTCAGTATGCAGTTGCTGTATCAAATCAGTGGGTACTCAACACCATCTACCAGCCTCTGCAATAGGGACTATTTGTCTAAAAAGTGCTAGCTTGGCCCCTCGGTGCCAACTCTGACATTAAAGGGTAAAGGACTCCATCCAACAGACACTGAGTTTCCAGCTGCAAACACCTACACTTTGTCAAAATCTGCTTGCTACTTCTCCATACTGCCATCCGCCCATTAGGGAGACTGCCATCAGTCTCCCTAATGACTAAAATAATTAACACATTCATATAGAATCATAGAACGAAAGAGCTTTAATTTATCCATCTATTTCAGGGTCATCCCTGTTATCAATATATGACAAGTTAATGGGTCTTAATTTAAAAAGCAGCAGTAAAGCAATTTAGGAAACTGAGGGATTATTATGAGTCCTAGCTGTGACAGCGTGTTTTGTGCACCACAGAAGATAACAGATTTGCTTTCCATAGTATCTCAGATCCATCATGTGAAACTACCTGCTCTTGGTGGTAGAGGGACTTGTTCTTGTCTCTGTAATAAGTACCTGGGTTTGCTAGCTGCTCCCTGAATTGCAACAACAATGCACTATGGGAATTAGGCAAGAATATGAGAACTAGGCAGGGTAAGAGGGTATTAGCAGGGCTGACTGTGGGCTAAGGATCATGGCCCAGAAACACTAATTAGCCAAAGGTCAAGGCAAAACTGTACATCAGAGCATTCACAACCTCTCTCTTCCCTACTCCAAACCCAGTAAGCTTCTAAGTCCTGTGGATTTTATTTCAGAAATATTTCTCAAATGTAGATCCTCTTTGTCATTACTTTCTGGCACTCAAAATTTCTTCCCTAAAATAGTGCAAAGCCACCTTGGAACTAGTCTCCCTGCTTCATCTTATTCATTTGGACTAGGTGCCTCCTTCTTAAAACATCTTGCAACTTCCAAAGCAGAAATTTAAAATGGTCCATCCAACAAACATGCTTATTTTGGCTCACCGAGTGTTTATCACAATGCTGAATTCATTTTATGCATTATATTAATATATGGATTTCTGGAAAGAATGGATTCATATTCCCAGGCGACAACACTGAGATGGAGTTACCCCACTTGACGGCATGTATGACTCACCAGGTGGTCTCAAGCCCTGCCACTCCCTGTCACCACCCGATCTGGGCCCACTGGCATTAGAGTTTGTAAGCCATGGCAAATAGGACACCTGAGGTTGGAAAAACAGAAAACGGGAATCTAGGACACAGAAATATTCCAACAAAATATTCAGATGTTTGTTGCATCTTGGGACATGAGTGTTGAGTGCTCACCAGAGAGCACAGGTGCAGGGTGTATCCAGAGAGAAGGGCAAAGTTCATTGGAAAAGGACCCAGGACGCAGGCTTCATTGCCTTGCATTTTGTCACAAGATAAGAAATTGAGCCTTCCTACAAAAAAAAGAAGCACAGCACGTGCCTCAGAACCAGGACATCTTTAAACTTGACCTAAATGGCATCAGCTCAGAGTGGCCCCTTGGAAATCCATGAAAGCCAGAAAAGAGGGACAAGGAGGAAGACAGCATCATTCAGTTTTCCTGCTGTGCTTTGAGTATTGCAATGTCTGCACATCAAGTCCTTTGAAATGTCTGAATCAGAGAGTGAATTCACAGACCAATCTTCTACCATGTTGTTAAATATGTTTAGCTTCTTATTTTGAGATTTGGGGACATGGTTAACATAATTTTTTGGCCCAGGAGCTGTTTGGTCCCCAGACAGTGGGAAACCACAGTGTAATCTCCCAGGCCTGGGCGCCTGGGTGGCTCAGTGGGTTAAGCCGCTGCCTTCGGCTCAGGTCATGATCTCAGGGTCCTGGGATCGAGTCCCGCATCGGGCTCTCTGCTCAGCAGGGAGCCTGCTTCCTCCTCTCTCTCTCTGCCTGCCTCTCTGCCTACTTGTGATCTCTCTCTGTCAAATAAATAAATAAAATCTTTAATCTCCCAGGCCTGATAATAACAGTCCTATGGTTCCTTGAAGCTGGCCTCGGAAGTACATTCAGTCTCCCTGCCAGGAGCTTTTGTGCTGCCCTTCTCCCCTCCTCTGCCTTGCCTAGCCCCTAGCCGTCTGCCCAGGGGCCTATGGCCCATTTGGCCTCTGTATAGCTCTTTTCGGGTCCATGTGAAACAGAAAGAGAGTAAAAGTGGAGCTCAAATTAAACAGAGCTACGCAGGATAGTAGCCAATAAGTGCCCTGAGCAACTTGAGGTGTTTCTCACCTTCATTTGCTTCTTAGGACCCAGGTTTGCCAAAGGTCAGAAGCAAAACCCTGGGAGTTATTATTACACAGAACAGATGTGAACCTGGTCAGCTTCTGAGTAAGAAAAAGCCCTTTACACACGATTTTCCTGAGGTCAGCTCAGCCTCCAAATCCCACCACCCTCCTAGAATCCCTCAGCTAGTTGGCAAAACACAGAGCAAGTGGAAATAGAGATCTGCCCAGAATAAAAAGTCATTTTGCACAATGGCTAGACATATCCTGGGTGAAAATCATTGCTATAAAATCTGTGTCCTTGATCTACCCTTAATCTTGGCATATCCACGGCCACAACATTGTCTGTCTAAATTCAGATTCTGCTCAACTTTCGATCAATAGTTTTCTGTGCTCAAATACTTTGTATTTTGAGACATGGTCTGTGGAAGTGGTTTAAACCTCTTTTAATGTCAACAATAACCATTTTCTACATTTTCCTTTCCATTCACTAATTTGATATTTTCACTAAAAGAAATGCCAATAATTTGAGAGTTTGCAGAGTAAAATGCCATAAGCTCCTCCAGATAACAAGGAAGTGAGGTGTCACTGTTATTATTCTCAGCCAAGAGGAAACACCTTCATGTACTGGAGGCCTGGAATCAGTCACTGCCTGCCCAGAGCACAGATAGAGCAGGTGTTGGTTATAATTGCTTCTAGACTTCCTGCCATGGTCAGTTGAAAGTCAAACCCGTAAATGCTGCCTGACTACAATAAAATTGGAGTACACAGACATTTTTGCATCACTGCCTGGTGAAAATATACTGACTGGGGTGGGCCAAAATGGATGCAGATGCATAAGGAGGGGATGCTGCTGGAATAGCAATGAGCAAACTGTCAGTCTTTGCTGCCTTTTCTTATCTTTCTTTTTTTTTTATTTCCAGGAGCCAAACAGATGACAGTTCTGTGAGGAAAAGGATTTATCCATTTCCAGAAGCAGTTTTTTCTTTGATCCTTCTGAGAGCAAGTCGGTAGAAGCCATTTTTTTTTTTTTTTTAAATCTGGGTCTTCACTAAGGATATTTCCTGGCAGCCCCATGCTTTCAAGCCCCTTTGGCATCGAAACATGATTCTATATGGTACAGTCACCCCTCTGAGGTTGTCTTTCCTTCCTAGGAACCCAGGATGTAGCTTAAACAAGCTCAATTATTACTTACAGATCCTGCAAGGTCCCAAGGAGACAATAGAATGACTGCCTAATTGCAAGCATGGTCTGATACTGGGTAGAATAACAAAACAACAACAACAATAATGATAATAGATATTTATTATTGGTTGCTGACAATGTGCCAGGCAAAGTTGTAAGCCAACCATAAACAACAATTCATTTATACCTTCAATAACACTATGGTGAACTCTATTCTTAGCCTCACTTTACATATGAGAAATCTATGGCACAGAAAGATTGAGTAACTAGCCAAGGTCACACAGTAGGAAAGTGGAAAGGCAGGGATTTGAGCCCAGTCAACCTCGCTGCCAAGCTGCACTTGATGCTGCACTGCCTACAGCCTCTAGGCAGGACACAATGAGTGAAGCCAATCAGGTATAAAACAGCAGGGAGCTGTGGAAACTGGAGTAAACTAGCATGGGCATGCTCTGACTTAAATGAAGCAGTTTCTACTCAGATCCAAAGTGGAATACATTTTTTTTTTCAAGACACTGGAAATCTGGATATTATGTGAAATGTGGAAAAGTATGTGAGCCAAACCAAGCCAAACTCAAATGGTGCTGCTCGATGTGCCACTATTTTATCACCATCACCAGTGGTCAAAAGTCTGGTTCCAGGGCATTTTCTAGAAGACCTCCTATGACTCCCCATTTCCCTGGATACATCCAAAACAACATTCACAAGGAAATCCCAAGCACTGATGCAGTCCTGAGGAGTGTCCTTATATAACTCTATGCCTGTCACCCAGTGTCTGGCATACAGTAGATGTTTTGGACTTTGAAAGAAAAAGAGAAAAATGAGCTCAGTGCCCTTAGTGCCATAGCTTAAGGAAACAATATTAGGAATTCAAGCAAGTCAGTAAATAAATAGAATTGGGACAGTGGCAATAACAACCATGGTCTGGGAGTCTGGAGAAGGTAGGCCTCTCAATTCTGACACAAATTTGGGTGTGGCCTTAAGTACACCTTCAAGGTTCTTCCCCATCCAAGCCCCTGTGGGCTTGTGAGACCCAGAGCAGATGCATTCAGATGCACGTGATGAAAAGGTGTTTATCTTTCCAAAGAACTCACCATAGATCCCTTTGAGTTACATAGTGAATTTGCCATGTTTCATCCCAGCGCCCATGGTGAGGCTGGGAACTTAAGGCCCAAGTATCCTCAGTCCATCAGCATTAATCATTTTAACAAGGAGAGTGAACTCATGCCCAATCCTGAAGAGTTGCGATGGCAGAAGGGGCTGTGTTAAGGGAAGGAGGGCAAGTCCTAGGGCCTGAAACGCTGAGTGGGAACAAGAGAGCTCAGTCACCATGACCATTTCTTTCTGAGACAGCCACTGTGAGATTTTACATCAAGTTCAATACATTTTAAGCAAATGCCAAGGGAGCACTCCACCAACCTGGTCCAGAGCAGCCTCCCTTCTCTAGATACACATGGCACCTGGGATCCAAGTGCATAGCTCAGAACTCTCTTGTCTTCAGCGGAATCCTGCTTACCAAACATTTGTCTAGACAACAGTCACAACAAAGAAAGTGTGGGTGAACAAGAGAGAGGAGAGGAGTCGTCCCCATTTGACCCTTTCTGAGGTCAGGGTCCCTGAAAGTAAGGTATAACAAGGACTTTGTTATGCTCCAGGAGAACCTGGAAGGGAATTAGGGAAGGACGGAATGGGGAGAAGTCAAAAAGAGCATGATTTCAGGATAAGTGACACTCTCCACTTGATCCTGCAGCATAACCCTGGTGTGTGACTTACATCTTGGAGTTTATTGTGATTTGAATTAAAGCATTTGAAGTTTCATGCCCCAGCACAAGTCACATAGCTATAGGCCAAGTTGGAAGGACATGAATTCCTAGGAACACCGCTTCCGGTATACTTGTACTGGAAGCCCAAAAGTGGGTCACTGAAGAGAGAAATGAGTGTGGCCCTTAGATGTGGAAGAACATGGATGCTGAAGAGTGATCAAAGGCACCAAAAGTACACCTGGAGGAACACCCGTGTGCTATAGGACCACATTCACAGTCCCTGCCAACCACATTAGATACTCCAAGTAGCCAGAAACCAGGTCTTTTTTTTTTCTTTGTGACAGCACCAGTGCTAATGTAACTGAGAATAAAGAGACTCTTTGTTGTAATTTTTTAATTAGTCCTTGTGTAACACTTACTTTATGCCAGACATTTTTCTAGGCATTTTACAAACATTAATTTACTTAAACTCTCAATGCCTCAATTTCTTAAGTAAAATCAAGCTGATAATACTAACTTCAAAGGCTTGGTGGGAAAGTAAATAACCCACCTAAGGTTACAGAACAAATCTGCCAGAATTTGAACCCAGGCAGTTGGGCTCCTGAATCCATACCCTTAAATGCGGTACTTTTAAGATGAGTGAGGGTTTGTAGAACCATACAGATCCAGGTCTGAGTCCCAGATTACATCAATAAAACTGTATGTCATCTCTCTGCATTTGATTTCCTATCTTTAAATTGGAGATTAAAAAAATAACAATAACTAATACCCACATCTATATAAGACAGACCCAGCAGGTGCCAAGGACGCGATAGATACTTGATAAATGTCAGCTATCCTTATAAAAATAGTCAGTAAAATTGACTTCCTGGTAATCTTTGATAGTGCAGACTGTCCCCAGAACTCTCAGTGGCAGATATGTAGAAAAATAAAAATCCAGATCACCCAGTGCATTATTATGGCATTATCTAGTCTAGAGATTACTCCCCAGGGGGTATTTGGCAATGTCTGGAAACACTTTTTGGTCATCACTTGAGGGAGAGGTGTTACTGGCCTCCAGTGGATAGAGGGCAGGGATGTTGCTGAACATACTACAGAGCACAGCATGGAACCTCAACAAAGAGCTATCCTGCTGGTAGTGTCAATATTTCAAACCCTAACCTTTGTAGATGGAGAAACTAAGGCACAGGTGACTCATTGTGGTTGCACAGTCCAATTGCACATCCAGCATTCTATACAGAAGTCTCTTGATGTCCCAGAACTGGAAGCAGTGCCTGCTTGGAGGACTCAGAAGTTTGTTTGAGAATCATGTAAGGCCTAAAAGTAAAAGCCCTTTCCTAAATGTAGCATGCCACATGAAGGTGAAAGCTTATTATCCATGCTCTTTTAAAATATGTAAATAGATCTTGTATTAGGTCAGGTAATTTTCCAGCAACTGTATCTGAGGCTTCAGGCAGTGGCACCTTTATACAACCTGAAAAAGTTCTCCCCCATGGTATGAGCAGCATTAGAAAGCTCCAGGTTTCGTTTATCCACCACTAAGCTAATCCTTGCTTGATTAATAAGGTGCTGACAGATGCTAGGCTATAAATTTATCCACATCACATCTGTTATGCCTGTGGTGTAATAGGGTTTAGCACACAGGAACAGGTATACCTGTCTCACTCTCACTACCATACAGGAAACAAGATGCCCCAATCTGATTTTCACCACTTCCTGCCATTCCAAGGGCACATGGCATTATACTGCGCTTTACCTCAAGACTCTGCAAATTGCCATCCAACATTCCACTACAGCATGGGAATTCAGGATCTGGAGAAACACTTCCTGCCTTGCCATGCTCACAGCACAGGTCTAGGCAGAGCCCCCACCAAGACAATGAACCCACACCTCTCATACCATAAAGAGGACTAGAAACAAGATTCGAGAAGCTTCTTGTCAAGAGCAGATCTCATCTTCGCTGCCTCCCCAGAGTGACAAGGCACGTGCTGCTGACAAGGAAGAAGGCCTATTCCTGTTCCCCAGCCTCTACTCTGCCTGACACTAGCTAGAGGCCTTTCCACTTGTTATAATTACTGACATGCATGTTGTTCCACCACCCACCCCAACCACCTCATCTAAATCCAAGGGAGATAACCACGTCTTGTTTGCTGTTCTCCCTCCCCTCAGCCCAGGAGCTACTACTGAACAGATAATCAATCACTGTTTATTATACCTTCAGCAGCCTTCAGATGTACTGGGGAAAAAACAAACAAACAAACAGACACCTCCACTGCTCCTGCCAGTTTCTGCCAAGTACCCCTTTGTGTATATGTGCATGTGTACACATATGTTCACATACACACAACATACACACAGGGGGGCTTTTGCACATTTTTTGCCTTCATGATGGCAATCAGAGTGGGGAGGAATAAGGAAAGATGAATGGGAGTAAGGGTCCTTTACTCCCTCATTTTCCCATAACAACTAACCATAAACCATTCTATACTCTTTTTTCCTTTCTTTCCAGAATAATAATAATGATAAAAGCAGCTGTCAGTGCTTCCATAGTCAAGGCTCAATTTCAAGTACATTATAAAGATTATGTCTAAATGGCATCTCTCTGAGGAAGGCTTTCTTTCTATTTTCTTTTTTTTTTTTTTTTTAATTTTTTCAGTGTCAAAGAAGGCTTTCTTATTGGCTACTTTTTATAGGTCAGAGAGTGAGGATGCAAAGAGGTTAAGTAATATGGCCAAGATCACACAGGAAATGGGGGAGACTGGATTTGAACTCACATCATTAAACTCCAGGGTTCATACTCTTCATCATCACACTCTGTTTACTGAATCATTGGAAGTTTGGTTAGTAACAACACAGTGGGAACATTTAAAAGTGTGTAACTTGTAGTTTTAGCATTGGTTTACTTCTAGAAGACATTATTTGGTTCTAGAAAGCTCTATATTAATGATAACAATAAATTAAATTATGGGCTAAGTCTGGCATAAAGTTTTTAACTAATTTATAAAATCTACACATTAGTTTTTCTCATAGTTAATAGGGGGCTAAATTGAGACTTCCTTAGAAGCCTCTAAGTTGGAAAGAAGATTGACAAGAACACATATTTACATAAGACCCAAACCAAATCCGTTTGAATTCAAAGAGAAGGCAGATATATTACCTGGTGTTCCCTAGGGGTGAAGTCAACCAGCTTCTCAGTTCCTCACTGAAGAAGATATTGAACACAATTGTTTACACATGAAAAAGAAAAAGTTGATTCTAGGAAAAATTTGGTGGCAAGGACCTTTGGTTGCAACATCTGTACCTATAGCCCCTCCAAGATGACAGATCATCCAAGGGCCCTGGAACCTTATGAAGGGTCTTTAGCTTCTGAAACTGATAGTCTTGGGAGCAGGAGTAGGGGAGCCAATTACCAAGACACCAGGACCTTTTGGTGCAAATCCACTTATGTCCCCTAAAGTATGGTTTCCCATGCCAGAGACAATCCATACCATGGGCTGCAGAATGCCCCTCAGCAAAATGAACAGACTACCTAGTCAAGGAAGGTGAAAACATTAAAGTCTGCCATGAAGAGAAACACAAGGTAGGCTGGTTCTCCTTGAATTAGCCATCTGGACTCTCCACAGAAATATTTTGTCTGGCTGGTCAGGTTTGGTGTTCCTTCAGCAAAAGCAATTCTCTCTTTACAAGAAAACTACCAAACACTGTGCAAAGACGATTTGGGGCCCTACGAACTCCTCTCAACAACCCTGCAATGAGATGATCAGCTCAGGAAAGCCCAGGTTATCCTGCAGTAACAGATTAACCCTGAAATTTCAGTAGCTTAAATTTTTTTTTCTTATTATTATTTTTTTTAATTTTTTATTTGTTTTTTCAATTTATTTATTTTCAGAAAAACAGTATTCATTATTTTTTCACCACACCCATTGCTCCATGCAAGCCGTGCCCTCTATAATATCCACCACCTGGTACCCCAACCTCCCACCCCCCTGCCACTTCAAACCCCTCAGATTGTTTTTCAGAGTCAGTAGCTTAATTTTTTTAAAGTTGATTCCTTGTTTCTGCAAATTATAATGCCAACCAGACAGTCCTGCAGGAGAGACATGCTGCATGCAATAACTCAACAATCCCGGTTCCATCACATTCTGGGCACAACTGTCTCAAAAGTTGGCTTCTAGGTCACTGCAGCAGGAAAGTAGAGAACTGTAATGTATGATCAGCTCTTACTTAAATGCTTTGGTATTTTTGCTTATAGCCCATTGGTCAGAGCTAATCATACACCCCACACTCACATATCAATTGCATGGACACAAGAAAAGGTAATACATAAGAAATATCTTTGCCATGTGTGGTGTGTACCAAACATTCCTTCCCACCAACCCAAAACTTACGTTCAGAAACTCGTGCTGATTTTTGGAAAATTTTAGAAGATAAATTGGTATGTTATATGTTAATGAAACTATACTTCTCCTAATTGTATTATGTCATTTTCTATAATCTTGTTACTCCAGCATCAAGTATAAGGTTAGAAATATATTTAAGCTCCATATCCATAAGCAATAAGATCATTAAAACTCTTTGGGCACTATTACTTAAAAAAAGGGAAAAAATATCTGTCCAATTACTTTCAACAGGGAAAATTTGCCAGAGCTTATAGCCTAACATTTAATTGCCTTTTTTTTTTTTTGCATTGGTGAATCATTTTGAGCTTATGATAATTTCAAAATAAATATTTTTCAAAGCCTCAGGGCATTCATTGTATAATGATCATTTGGAAGATTTCTTGGCTATAGGATTCTCAAAAGAATAAAAGGCTGTCCACAGCATCAGTTATTTCTATATTAAAAAGATGAAATTGCTCATTAAGTGGTACAAGTCAATTTCTTTCATCAGCCTAACTGCCCATTTTAGCAAAGATTCAATCTCTGAATTAAGCAAATGACTATACATTTCAAAGTCAATAACTATACTCTATTTCCTTTAACATGAACATCTTACACATCTAATAAACAGTGTCAACCTCTTTGCTGTGCCTTTTCCTGAGCAAACTGATGACAGAGTTTTATTATTGCTGTGCAGTTTGTGTTTTTGTTTTCCTCAAGCAATGTATTTGTGTGTTTTAGCTAAGGTCCTGCTGGTCATGACATGCACATTTTAAAAAGAGCCATAGTTCACTTAACAATAAAATACAAAATGCTCATATTTCTGTTTGCATATTTGCAATTTCCCTAAGGAGACTTGTTTCTTTCTGTAGTAAAATCAAGTCCAGTGCAATGAACAATGTTAGGTCTGTGGGAGTTGGTGGACAATCTGAGGATAGAACCCATGGAATTTCCTATTTCTTTTTTCCACTGAAATTCTTGGAGCTGGAGGCTGGAGAGAAGGGGTAGAGTGGAAGAAGTGGGGAGGGTGTAGAAAGAGGTGACCTTACAGATCATTTCAAATTCTACAATGAATGCAAAAAGTAATCACAATGAGATACTTGGAGATTCAATTCTTTAGAGAGAGATTCAAATTCATTTGTCCCTTACAAGACCCATAGAAAAAAACCATTATTAATTTAGGCAATTAGAGAACTTTGAAAGCAATATCCAGTATGCTTAAAAAAAAAAAAAAAAAACCAGAAAACTTATCCCAAGAGTGTAGCCCACAGCCAAGGAAAACCTAATTTTTATAGCATTTAGAATGAAAAAAGGTCATTTCTTAGATGTTCTTGACAGAAGACTGTAATTTTAAACTGGTAATTTTAATGAGAAGTGGAGTTTTCATAAAAAGGGAGTACACGCTTGAGTGAGTTTGAAATGAAATTAGAGGTGCATATTCTGCCCATCATGGCATTTCCAAATGAATTGGTGGATCCAATATATTGTTTCTTTCTCTACCACATTCCCACTGGAAAATTCCAAAGCCTCAGTGCCTACATCTGCTTCTTCTGCTTTCTCAACAACATCAAACAAAACATTTTATCGCTTCCTCACATGGGAGGCTTTGGCTGTCTGAGAAGCGTAATCCATAGGCTATTTCTCTTTTGTGACTGATAAACAGAGAAAGCATCACATGGCAACACTTCCCAGAATCAGGGCAGAGACGGGGGCTGCAAGCTGAGGAGGAGTCCTCAGGGAGCAGGCCCAGAGTGTGGAGTCATGGGGGACTTTTGATGCATCTTGCTTGTTCTGCAGTCCACGTGAACAGATTCAGGAAGTCACATGAAGAGTTTTGGCCACCTGTACCATAATGTCCAGAGGGTGGTTTTCAGTCTCATCATCTAAACTTTGGAAACATCAGAGAGCTTATAATAAGGCATCTGGGTCCCATCCCCATAAAGTCTGATTTCACTGGCCTTCACGGCAACTTAAGTGTTTAGATTTTTTAAGCTCCCTAGATGATTCTCCTGTTTGGCCAGGGCTGAGAATGATGGTGTCACTTTCCTAGAAGGAATATCAGCAGAAAGCTACAGGAAAGGCCCTTGTCAGGAGGCTGGTAAGTAAGGGGTGAAGCAGCACAAAGGAAACCTAGAGGATGGGCAGAAGGAGGCCTTTGAACTATGTTAGGATAAACACCAAATCCTTGAGAACCACGGGAAGCCAAAGAAAGGTGTAGCATAGAGCAATGTGGCCAGTTCTTCACTGCCATATTTCTGGTACTAAAATAAAAGTTTATTGAACACCTGCATTCAGGGGGAACATCAGAGACTGAGGAGAAAATCAAATGTTGCCTAGAAACTAAGACTTCTCTGGCCAAATTTAACAAGTCTTCCTTTGGGTAACAGAGGAGTCAGAAGTCATTCATCTCTATTTGGGCAATAAGCAATGCTTTCATTCATAACCTACTACCACAACCATGCCTCATTCCCCTCAGTGTCCTCCTTCCCTACCATAATAACTCATTCAAGAGTGCCATGCTTCACTTAAAAATAAACAAACACCTTCTGTCTCCATTCTGGCACAGTTTCAGCTTATTTAGCATTATAACATATGTCATCTGTTTCCTAAACAATCTAACATGGTCATGGCATGATGGGATTGGTAATTTGGGTAAATGAGAAGCACCCTGCCATCAGGACAATCATAATGACATTGGATTTGCTGTCAGTACGTACTTCTGTGTGTTCTTTCTCTTGTCCCTGGAAAATAAACACAGTAAAAGATGGTAAGATTTCCAGCCACAAGCCCTTCTAAAATATCAAAGTAATTGAAACTGCTTACCTTTAATCACCCTGTTCATTTGGCAAACAGCAAGTAGATGTTAACCATGTGAGACACATGTCGGGTTTATTAAAAAGATGTAGAAATGGATCCTACCAGCAATGGGTTTCCAGCCTCATGTGAGAGACTAGATTATGAGTCATGGGAAATTAGATAACAACTCCAGGAGGAACAACAAGAAAACTCACAAGGCAAGATGTGGCTGAACACCACTTCATCTCTCCACCCAAACATGAAAAAAAGCTTTGCCAAGATTAACTGCAAAAAGTCACTGTTGCTATCAATCAACAATTTCTGTTTCATCCTGTACAGGTCAAGGAGTTTTACAAAGAGTTTTCTGAGTCCTTAGGTCACTTCATTACAGGATGACATTCTCTTTGGTTGAAAGAGAAACATCAAAGGGACTCCTGCTTTTTGGACAACTTGCTGTCCAAGAATGACACCTGTTTTTTCTAAGAAAGGCTCAGCTAAAACCTATCAGGTAACAATACAACACAGAATGACCACTGTGTAGCCCACAGAATCCAGAAATACTCACACTCCCAATACTACCTGGAGTGAATACCAGTTTCCTCCACTTACTCATTTGCTCACTAGGCCAGCCCTTCAACAAATATTTACTGAGCCATCACTGCTCACCAAAAGAGAATAAGACCAACACATTGGACCTGAATTTGAGCTTGGGAACTGCCAATCTAATGAAAAGATTTCTACAAGGAATATGGGAGAACAAGAGGTGCTGAAAGGAACCTAGGTGATGCCTTATAGAGATGAGAGATGGAACTCTGAAGCTAAATACACTTTTGTCTTTTCTAGAGAGCCCCTGAGCCAGGGTAACATCTGTACACCTTCCCTGAAGTAAGCAAACAAAGTTGTCTTACCTTGGGTTCCATGCGTGATTCTGTCCCCACCATGGGAAGATCCAGTCTTGGTCTTGACCCTGAATCTGAGAACCACTAGGGGAGAACCCAAGGATAGCAGACCACTCAGCCTGCTTTGTTCGGCCTAATACTCCTTCCCTGCTCTAGGTCCACTCATTCACTCATTCATTCATTCATTCCCATGAACACTATTCAGCACAGTGCCTCCAATTGCTTTGTGGGCCTGAAGTTCCATTAATGCTCACTATACACCTACTGACTTTTCCAATGTCTCAGGAAGAAAAATGGGCATGAAGTTTCTCACTGTTACTTTTTGTCCTTGAGTAAGTCCCACATTCTCAGAAAGATAAATTTCATATTACTACCAGAAATGGGACATGTAACACTTACAAAATTCTAATGGGAAGTGAGTTCTAAAACAGTGCCAGCTTTCTGCCCTATGTTACCCTAAAGAATAGAGAGGGAACAGACTCAGGTAGTTACCAGCAGTCCGGGCTGATCTGAGGGGGATGGGTAGTCTGAAGTGAAAAATAAAAACTCGCTCTTTACTCCCCACTCTTCTCCTTTCTTTCTTTCTTTTTTTTTTTTTTTAAAGATTTTATTTATTTATTTGACAGAGAGAGATCACAAGTAGGCAGAGAGACAGACAGAGAGAGATGAGGAGAAGCAGGCTCCCTGCTGAGCAGAGAGCCCAATGCAGGACTCAATCCCAGGCCCCTGGTCTCATGACCTGAGCCGAAGGCAAAGGCTTAACCCACTGAGCCACCCAGGTACCCCCTTCTCCTTCCTTTCTTAATATTTAGTCTCCTAATGTACAGTAGAGGCTTAGAGGAATAAAACCAGAACAATGAATGTGGACCACAAGGAGACAGTCTTTAGCCCCCAAACTGGAAAGAGTTAATAATTTAAGGCCATGATCTCCTTGTCCCTAGAGGCATGCAGGCAGATAATAGACAATATACAAGTGATTAAAAAAAAGTATAAGAGGAATTTAAGAAAGAGAAGGACTTTAAGGAAAAGAAGAAAAATAATATTGCCAAGATACTTCCATTATGTTTCAGGCACTCTTCTTGGCCTTTATACAATGTCCCGTGACAATGCTAAGGAAGATACTATTTCCTGCATTTTGCCTATGAAGCAATTATAGCTCAGAGAGGTTAAATAACACAGCCAAAGCAGCAAACTGGCAACTGGTATGACTCCAAAGCCTATTCTTTTTCCATCACAACATATTGCCTCCTTGGAGGGTCAGAACAGTGGGCTAGATTCATTTGTTCACACAACAGATGTTTGTTGAGTGCTAACCTTTTGAGCTGGTGCTGGAAATACAAGGATGAATAACAACCTGGATCAGTGTGTAGGATTCCAAGATTTTATAAGGGCTCCCACTGCCCATCCAACTAACTGCATGGATAGGGGATCTGTGGGCCAACACTTCCCCTCCTTCTGCTCCTGCCTTCTTATGTTGCCTCCCTAGGTTGCCTCCATCAGCACAGGGTCACCCAAAGGACAAGCCCTGGCTTTCCTCTCTGATTCACCTCTCCCAGAGAAGTATTTCCCAAAGTGCCACCCTTGGAACAGCAGGACCATGGGATGCTCTTTGGATTCAGAGTGTTCTCTGTTCCCAGGCATTAGGGACACTCACCACTGGAGGGTCACTGCAAATGAAGAATAAAGAGCAGAGTCTGCTAAGACTGGAGGGCATCAGCAACAGGTCTTGAGAGGGTTTTGTTGCTCTGTTTAGGACAAGGGCTTTGAAACTTACTGTGGCCCACAGTAAGAAATACATTTTACATTGCAACTCTATACAAATACCATACACACACCCCTACAAATACAAATGAAGCCAAAGTTTAATAAAACAATATGTATTTTCACTATGTAGGATATACCCTGTTTCTAGTCTATTTTCTTTTAATGCCGGGTCATGACCCTCTAAACCAATTCCATGACTCTACACTTTGAAAAACACCAGTCTAAAGCACAAGAAGCCACTAGATCTCATTGTTAGGTATTCTAGCCACACTCTGAATCAGAGGATCAAGGAAGAGGTCATGAAATTAGGAATCAAGAGGCTGAGGCTCCAATCCCAACTTCACTGTTTTCTGGCTGTGTGACCCAGGCCAGTGACCTCCCCTGAAGTAATGTGAAGACCTAATTGTATCAGTCCTTGTGGATACAGACTAGAAACATAGGGGGAGGTACTCAAATGAAGATCTCAAGGAGAATTTAACAAGGAGATTGTTTGCAGAGACATGTGTAGAGCCAAAGCAAGGCCGACAGAGAGTATTCACTAAACCCCAAAAGAGAGCCATAGGAAGGGCTACCCACAATCACTGCCAACAGTGGCTGGCTGGACTGGAAGGAAACCATGGCAATAAATTCCCCAATCCCTTCTCATTCTTCCTTCCAATCTCCTACTGGTGCTTCTTATTGGCCAAAACCAACCAGAAGCCAGAGAGTAGGAGAGCCTATTGATGAAATCCTTATAGGTCAACTTCCTGGGAAGAAGGAGTGGATCAAGAGGGGAAAACAGAGATTATCCATCAGCCCCATTCATGTCAAGAGGGGGAAGAGAAACAGTAGTTAACTGTACCACCCCTCCCAGTTGCTATATGCAATTCAAGGGTTGGGTGAAGCTCTCACCCCTTTAGCCCTTATAGTTTTCCCACCCATTTTCTGAGATGTTTAATTGTGTCTGTTGTAGGCATGGATTAGACTGACCACAGGCCTCAGGTAGTTCATAGAATCAGGTGAAGAAAAAAGGCACCGCGTAAGGACTGTTGCATAAAACATGAAGTGGAGGGTGCCAAAACCAAGTGTTTGTCAAGTACTCTGTGGGAAATGAGAAAGAATCAGAGCAGATCATGGCATCTGGGAAGTGGTCTGACATTCACAGTTAGATCATGTTTTCCTCCTGTTGATTATAAACGATCTCATGGAACACCAACATCAGAGAAGGTCATTCTGACATGACAAAATTAAACAAAAACAAGGTTACTGTACAATCCACATGACACCTGATATCCCCTTCTCATGGCTGAGATGACTGAGTACTACTTCTTCACCAAGCAGAGCTTTGTCCTACCTCTAGTCTGCCCTCCCCATTAATCACAATTATTAAGATACCTAATCATAAATTCATTCCTACTTTCTGACAGCACCAATTAGAACACCCACTTCCTTATACTCTCCCCAAAACTGTCGAACCAAAGGCCAAACTTTAATACAGTTTTTCCTAAAATGCTGCTATTGGGACACCCCACCATTCCCCATGGCCCTTCTCTCACTGAATTGAGGAAGAGACCCAAACTGTTACCAGGTGTGTTCCTGGTGGTCTTTGACTAAAGGATTGCCACTAAGGAAAAAGAAATGGATTTTATAACAAAGATCCAGGGCAGCCTTATGGAAGGCTTGGGTCTAGAGATGGGCAGAGGCGATAGTCTTATACTTCTGGGCAGTGGAATATCCAAGCACAGCAACAGAGGTGAAGGTCCTGAGCTTGTTTCTACAAAGGAAGAAGAGGCTTAGCCAGAACACCATAAAGAGGAAGATGAAGATCTTGGAAAATCAGACTGTACACTCAGATGGGAGATGATAAAAACAGCACTTTGAAAAAAATCCTCCTCAGAGGTCTGTCCAGAAAGAACTGAGAGGAGAGAAACACTGGAGACAGAAAATCCAATGAGGAGTCTGGAGAAAGGAGTGAGCTGGAGGGTTCAGGGCCCACTCGGTGTCTTGTGGAGACCTCGGAAGATACTCTCCCTCATTCTCTGCAAATTCAACATGTTCTCGTGCAGCGAAGATCCTTTCTGAGCAGCTCCAAGTCTCAGGTTTGTTTGCTGGTCCCAAAGTGGAAGTCGTAAATCTCCTTTTCCATGGCCAAAAAGCACTTAAAGGAAAACATTTTAAGAGCAGATGAGATTGCTACTTTAAGAAACAATATACACAGATGTCTGAGGATGAAATTAATCCAGAGTTTGTGGATTAAATTCTCCTTCAGTCATACAAGATGTACTCTTAATTAATGAAAAATGTTTTGGTGGAATACACTTGATTTCATAAGAGGAAGATATTTGGGGGTGGGATTTGTTCAAATGCATTTTCTCAGTGCTACCTCCAAAGGACCTTGAATATGAAGGAAAAACTAAATGCAAGCTAAGTGTGAGTGATAACCAATTTCTGGCTCATAATATATATTTTTTTTTATTTATTTACTTGATAGAGAGAGATCACAAGTAGGCAGAGAGGCAGGCAGAGAGAGAGGGGGAAGCAGGCTCCCTGCTGAGCAGAAAGCCCAATGCGGGGCTCGATCCCAGGACCGTGAGATCATGACCTAAGCCGAAGGCAGAGGCCCAAACCACTGAGCCACCCAGGCGCCCCTCATAATATTTTATTTAACAATATCTAGTTCATTTGACATTTGGGAGAAAAAATTTAATTCCAAAAGGTACCTAATCAGCCCTCAGCAGACACTCTGAATACCCTAATTAGCACCTATGAAAAGTGGCTCAAATTTGAACTACAAAAAACTAAATAATAATTTGGGAATTTGCCATGCTTCAAAGTAAAGCCCTTCCCTACCCCAAGCTGACAAGGATGTCTGCTGGGTTTCATGAATGTTGCATACCATGTGTAATCGTGTTAGATAATCACAACTCTTTCAAACCCCATACCCAATGATAAATGAACTGTGGCAAGCTCAGTTTTACACCTTCATGTGGAATTATTCAGCAACTAGACTTTCACTTCTGTTTGGGCCCATAAACATACATATTTATCAAAACTCTTTGCAATTCTGACACCATATACTTTAAGACACTATCCTATTTGTGGGTAATCAGAACTTCATGAATATTAGATTTCTGCCTTAATTT
The DNA here is from genome assembly GCF_020171115.1 of Neogale vison. Classification (NCBI taxonomy): domain Eukaryota; kingdom Metazoa; phylum Chordata; class Mammalia; order Carnivora; family Mustelidae; genus Neogale; species Neogale vison. The sequence continues at coordinate 36,111,200 of NC_058097.1, read as the reverse complement.
CACTGGCATGACTTTTTTCTCTGCAAGGAAAGGTCAGGACTCAATCATGTGAATGCTGCTTGAGAGAAGCAGGACAAACTCATGCCCTGGCCAAGAAGACATCATGATGGAGGTAAGGACTTGACCTTCATAAGCACTTCTCTCCTTGCTCTCTTCCTGCCACCACCCCCACCCAGCCTTCCTGTCTCATTGTCTAGAGTTAGCTAAATGGCTCACTTACCAGATAGTAACAACGAATTGTCCAAGACACAACTACTTGTGAACGAAAAGAACTCATATGAACTATGAACAAGTTGCCTGGAGGGTATTGAGTCCTGCCCTGAGATCCTCAGAGTGAGGAAAGATCTTACTGCTTCAGTAGACTCAGTCTCATATTACAGTCCAGCCCCAGCTCCTGAAGACACCCAGTCCCCCAGGAAGTGGCTCTGACAGTGAGACAGCCCAACAATGGTTTCCACAACAATGGGCAGGGCACTCAAAACTCTTCCCCCAAATCAGCCACTTTCAAACCAGAAAAAGAGAGACAGAGTATAAACATAAAAGGATGTCAAGTGAACGAGACAGCCAAAGCCTGGGAAGCCATGTCTTGACAAGGTTTGGGGATAGGCTGGGCTCTGACACATCTGTAAGGCCTCATCCCAACCCCCAACACTCCAACCTTCTATCCAGCCAGCTCACCTTTAATTCATTCAGCTACCATTAAATGAGAACCTACCACATGCTACACATGGGGCTAAGTACTGAAGGTACAAAGACAAATTAGACAGCATCCCAACTTTTCATTCATTCGCTCATTCTTTCTTCCATTGTACAATAGTTTACTGGTCTTATTCTAGGTACCAGATACTGCCAGCTCTGGGTTTATAGCAAAGAGCAAACTAGACATGGTCACTATCCCCATGGAGCTTAGAGCCTTTATGGTTGGTATGTATTTATTTGCATGTCTATTTGTTTGATGATCAATTGCATATTGTGATAAATACCACAAAAGTGAGGGAATAAGTTCTGCAGAAAGAAAACCAGGAAAGATCACATCTAGCCAGAGACATCAGGAAACTTTGCTTTGAGTAAGAGGGAGATATGAGGAGCGTGGTAGCAAGTGAAAGCTAAAAGGACATTCTAGGCAGCAGAGACAATGGGTGTAAAGACCCTGACTTGGGAAGAATTTGATGCATTCAAAGAGGCATTGCCAGAAGGTCAGGGCACTAGAAAAGGTTGAGCAAGGGAAAGAGTAGCCAGAGGTCAGTAGGCAGGCAGGAATGCCCAGCCACAGAACTTAATTTGGGGAACAAAGATCCTCCCAACGAGTCCCTGAGTATATTCCAGTGAGTTTGTGAACACAGATGAAAAAATTACTCTTTTGTACTCACTAACCTCTAACGGAAATTTAGCATTTTCTTAATAGTAGTCCCTGTGACTTTGTCATCATATATACACCACAGATGCTTCCATATCACATCACAGTTAAAGATATCAAACTGTATCATTTATACTTATCACTCCTTTGAAATTATGATACCTATAAGACCCACTGCTATACTCTGTTCTGTAAGGCATTAACAGAGAAACATTTGTTATTATATTTTTATTATGTTGATAATCATATTACAAAATAATTGATTTTCTTTGTAAATCTGTATATGTTCCTTCACGCATTTAAAAATGTCAGTCAGGGACACCTGAGTGGCACAGTTGATTGTCAGACTCTTGGTTTTAGCTCAGGTCATGATCTCTGGGTTGTGAAATCAAGCCTCCACACTCAACACAGAGTCTGCTTAAGATTCTCTCTCCCGGGGTGCCTGGGTGGCTCAGTTGGTTAAGCAAGTGCCTTCGGCTCAGGTCATGGTCCCAGAGTCCTGGGGAAAAAAAAAAGATTCTCTCTCCCTCCCACCCTCCATACACACTCTCTTTAACTTTTTTTTAAAAGTTAAAAAATATATAATTCATATCATATATCATGGGCCCATAGGTTTTTCTCAAAGGGGTGTGCAACACAATAAAGTTTAGGACCCCTTATCTAGCTAAACCTCCCTCAATGTGCTTGCAGTCCAGAGGGGAATGTGATTTGGGATGAGAATGAGAGGAATTATGAAAGGGGTATTCTCAGAAACTCTGGGAAAAAAGAAGAGACAACCCTGGGAGGGCCATCAGTCACATCCACCAGGGTGGCCAGAAGCAGACTTCTAGAGCTGACCCCACTCTTGCAAAAAGCCAAAGTCAGGCCCAGTGGAGAGAGGACCACCAGGCCAAGCCCTGTCACAACTGCTGCAAGCTGGGCTGCTTCCTCCCAGGAAGGACAAGGGCAACCATCCTTCTCCCTCCTCTCACTGTATCCCACCATCAAAGAGACCAGCAACTAGGAAAGAATCCAAACAAATGGAAGACAGTTCTCCCTCCCTGTCATTCATTTATATTCTCCTTCTCTCTATTGCTCATTTATCCTCTCTCTCTCCTTTTCTATCCCTCTCCTTCTCTCTTTTCACTGTCTCTCTGTTTGGTTCCTTCTCTTCCTCCCCTTTTGTCTTTCTCTCTTTTGCCCTCCATAGTCTTTCCATTTCAGTTCATCCCTACATTATGCTGCTGCATTTATTCTATCACCTTTTACTTCAGACCTATCCCAGAGCCCCAGAATGTTGGGAAGTATATGAGAGCACACAAAGTTGCTTAAATAAGCCATCTCTCTGCTCTCTTTTAAAGAAGAAAAACATAGACTCACACAGTGGAGAAGTCATGCCCAGGGTCTCAAGATGCACCAAGTACATCCCTATCACCAGCCCTGTGCTTCCTCCTCATTGCTCACGAGATGGCAGAAACCAATAGCCTCAGAAACAGAGTTTGAAGGTCTTCCTCCATGCCTCCTCTTAGAGTTGAGCACCCTCTTCCTCATTCAGATTTTCTGTCTTACCCACAGAGGAGCTCTTTCCCAAGCAGAAAAGCAGCTAAGTGGATCCAAAAGCGGTTGACCTTCCAAAGGATGTGATATATTCTCTCCCCAAACAATGAAAACAAGCATTTTTCTCTGCTCCGCTTACTTCTACCACCAGCCCCAGGAAATGAAACCTCAACATCAGAGGAATGATGAAACAGGAATAATGAATCCCAATGCCAGCCTGCTGTGCATGGCAAAGACCTCATAACTCCTCTTCTTCTAGAAAAGATCGTGACTGGGGGGTGGGAGTTAGGGGATGAGGTGGCACCAATTTCTATCAAGTCTGCTGGGAATGGGGAAAGCAACTTTCCAGGATAAAGCTCATACTTCCCCAGCCCCCACGCTCCCTCTCTTCAGTGCTTCCCAAGAACCTTGCACACATCAGTGTCCTTAGCATTATGGCTCTGTCTAATAATTCCCAGTTTATTTCACTGTGAATAGTTTAAGCATGAAACCTGGTGGAGAATAGGAACTTGATTAATTTTAGTTGGGGTTAAGTGAAATTGAATGATTTTTAACACAAATATCCCCAATTTAAAATTTTCTAAGTTTTGAGAGTGAAGGAAGAGTGACATAATTCATATCACATAGAAAAGCAAATCTCTAAGTAGCTTTCTTCCTTTCTCCAAGACTAGTGAGAAGGAAAAAAGTGAAAGATTTGAAATGCCTAATTGTCCCCTCAGTTTATGCATCCAAAGGTGAGTTGAGAAGGATGGACCAGTCTTTAGATCAGATAAAAAATATGGTGACATAATGATTTACAATGAAATGAACACATAAATAAGACTTTGGCTGGGCAGAGGAGCAGGGAACACAGGGCCCTTTTAAATAAAACAAGGTAGGGGGTGCCTGGGTGGCTCAGTGGGTTAAGCCTCTGCCTTTGGCTCAGGTCATGATGTCAGGCTCCTGGGAATGAGCTCCACTTCAGACTCTCTGCTCAGCAGGGAGACTGCTTCCCTCTCTCCCTTGTAATCTCTCTCCCTCTGTCAAATAAATAAATAAAAATCTTTAAAAAAAAAAAAAAAAGACTCTCCTCTCCCTTTCCCTCTGCCTACCTGCCCCTCCTCCAAGCACTCTCTCTCTCAAATAAATAAATAAATCTTAAATAAAACAAGATAAAGATTTGAAGGGGTGCCTAAAAAGAAGGGGTCCTGAAAATGGAGACTCAGGGAGTAGTGGGGGAATGAGGGGTTAATGACTCCCCTCCATCTTCTTTCCTTCTCAGTTCATTCCTACATATGGCTCACTGGGCAGCTGCAAAAGTCTGCCAGCAACCCTTACAATAGAACCCCATCTTCCAAAGACTTCAGAAAAAAAGCATATGTTTGAGATGAGGTATTATCCCTCTGAAGCAGGAAGAGGCCCACAGAAGTGCCTGCCTGAGCCATGATGGAGTCAGGTGAGGCTGAGAGGCTGTGAGGTGGGCACAAGAGGTCCCCAACAACCACAGAATACATGAATGACAAGTCAAAACAATTGGAACATTCACCTGGCCCTCTGTACCACCCCCTTCCAATGCTCATGGACTGAATGATAGAGTCCCCTGAGAAAGGCCAGCATCTGCAGGACCCAGGTGTGGCTGAAGAGAACAGGGCATACAACAGGTTTCTCTGACCAGCTGTCTATCAAGATCTGGGGTGCTGCTGGCAGAGGCAGCTTCATCCTGGGTCAAGGTTGGATGAGGATTTGGTGATCAGGACTCTGAGCCACTTCTTTCCCCTGGGGATGTTACTTGACACCTGCAAACTATTCAGAGCCTCCTCTCCCAGATATATTCTGTAAACAAACTTCCAAGGATGCCAAGACCAAGGCTTTCTTGTTGCAGACTTGACAAATACTCTGTTGCATTTGCAATAAGTCTCACTACCTCTCAGAGGCTGCACTCAACCATTATGCACAGTCTCTTAGAAGTATTGATGACAGGACAAGATTTCCTGACCATGTCCCTGGTTTTGGGGGCCACCATGCCATGGAGCAATCCATTAGAGCTCTCTGAAACTGCCGAAGCCTGTTATAGCCTCTCCTCTCAACCTCAGGAGAAGCAAGGGAGGAGGCAATTCTTCAAAAAGTTGCTACACTGGAGCACCTGGGTGGCTCAGTCAGTTAAGTGGCTGCCTTCAGCTCAGGTCATGATCCCAAGATCCTGGGATCAAGACCCACGTCTGGCTCCCTGCTCAGCAGAGAGCCTGCTTCTCCCTCTCCCTCTGCCTGCCACTCTACCTACTTGTGCTCTCTCTCCATCTCTCTGTCAGATAAATAAATAAATAGATCTTAAAAAAAAAAGAAAGAAAGAAAGAAAAGAAAGAAAGGAAGTTACTATGCTGTGAGAGGTAGGCATCTTGGGCTGGGATGGGCAAATTCCCCAGGTCTGAGTATTCTCATCTTAAGAAATAGGCATGAACATACCAATGGTCTCATATGGTTTTTTTTAGTGCATATTCTGAAAAAGTGTATGTCAAAGAGCTTGGGAAAGCCAAAAGGCTAAGTACAGGTTAAGAAGTGATGGTAGGATGAGGATGACAAGTACAGTGATGAAGAAGGCTTCTTACCCTACCCACTTCTTAGAAGAATGTGCCATGAGGGAGAGCCCTCATCTTGCTGAGCCAGTGATGGGTGGCTGTGTCAATTTACTATGGCTACGACTACATAGCACCACAGACTGGGTAGCTTAAAGAACAGAAATTTATTCTCTTGCAGCTGTAGATATTAGAAGTCTAAGATGAAGCTGTTGGTGGAGTTTTTTTCTGGGACCTCTCTTCTTGGCTTGCAGGTGGCCGCCTTCTTCCCCTGTCTTCACATGGTTTTCCCTCTGTGAGTGTCTATGTCCTCCTCTCTTCTTCTTCATGTTGGATTAGGGACCATCCGTATGATCTCATTTTACCTCATTAACTCTTCAAAGGCTCTATCTATCTCCAAATACAATCACATTCTCAGGTACTACAGTTAGGACTTCAGCATGTGACTTTTGGAAGGGACACAATTCAGCCTGTAATAGTGAGGATAAAAGGGGTAAAAGCTGATGGGGATAGAGTAATGATCCCAAGTTCAAATGACTACAGAAGCCAGAAAGAGAAAAAATGAGTAGAACAAGGATGGGGAATGGGCTTTCTCTGGAACTCATCCCCATTTAGAAAAGAGACAGTCACCCTCAGCCTTGGCAGACTGTCATAGAAGAATCAGACCCAATACAGCCAGTCATTAGGGATCATACACTTTCTGATTTTTTAAAAGAGAAACCAGAAGACTGTTTTCTCATGTGGAATCTCCTAAGTTTTAAATATTGGCAATGAATTAAAAAAAAAATTTTTAAACAGTGTACAAAGTGTATGTTTACACCTGAGGGCTGGATCTGATACAGATACCACCACTGTGCAATGTCTGAGGGGCAAGAAAGCTCTGCATTGGCCCAGTGGTCAGCATTCAGGGCTCAGACACATAGACACAGCCCCTTCTTGGGAAAGGGCCACCGTGTTCAGACTTTTTTTTAAAGCTTATTGTTAATGAGCTGGAAAAGAAAGGCATAAAAACCATTATGATCACTCCAAGAAAGCATTTCTAATTCATGGATCATTTACTATTGATTATTGAAACAAATGCTATTGTGCATACCCTATGGCTGGTTTTAAAACCTTTATATCTTTGGAGTTTTTAATTTATTTGGAAACACTATAATAAGCAGCACATGACAATTACTTCCTTCAGTACTCCCTGTAATCAAGATAAATTATCTTGCTATTGATGTAAATGGGATATGAAAATCTATAGAGTTCTCTTGAGGAGTATAAACTCCACATAATGCTCACCATATTTGAATTTTGCAGCAAATTCATTTTGGGGTCAATCAAAAATACATTCCCCCAAACTTTTATTGCCATCCACCCTAAGTCACCTCCACAAATAATTAGCAAACAATACTAATGAGGAACTATTTAGTTCAGTGTTAGGCTACATTGTTATTACTTACACTTTATTGTTTTTTTTAAGATTTTTATTTATTTGACAGACAGAGATCACAAGTAGGCAGAGAAGCAGGCAGAGACAGAGGAGGAAGCAGGCTCCCTGCTGAGCAGAGAGCCCAATGTGGGGCTTGATCCCAGAACCCTGGGATCATGACCTGAGCTGAAGGCAGAGGCTTTAACCCACTTAGCCACCCAGGTGCTCCTACTTACATTTTATTGAGCACTTTACAGTCTCAGACATATATCTTATTATAAATGTATTTACATATTATGCATATTTATTTACAATTCCTTTTCCCATTGCCAAACAATCTCTTATGAAAATTCAAAGACAATTATTCATAGAATAGTTTTTTTTGTAAACACAATAAGCTCATTTGCATTACTTCTCCTTCTCTTGTTTCTCCCTCTTTTTTTCCATCAAGAACTTGTCTTCTGAGCCAGTTTTTCTCTAGCTAGTTTCTCTTCTGCCAGAAGAGGTGCTTCCCTGAGCACTTTGATGCCATGGTTCTTGTTATTCCCCACAGCCACATACTTTCTTCAGTCATTAGCAGCCTTCCTTCCTAAAAATCCTCTCCAAAGCAGAACACTTCTGGCAATCTTGGATTTCTTTTATGCATCTAATCTTTCTGATTTTCCTATTTTATTTATTGTCCTTTTATTCAACATCTTCATTATAAAACCTCCTTTGCAGCAAGACAAACATTAAATCTTCTCTCTGCCATACCTTTTCTTTTTTTTTTTTTTAAGATTTTATTTATTTGACAGACAGAGATCACAAGTAGGCAGAGAAGCAGGCAGAGAGAGAGGAGGAAGCAGGCTCCCTGCTGAGCAGAGAGCCCGATGCAGGGCTTGATCCCAGGGCACTGGGATCATGACCTGAGCTGAAGGCAGAGGATTTAACCCACTGAGCCACCCAGGGGCCCATCTGCCATACCTTTTCAAGTCAGTTCTTCCAGCCTCAATTTCATCTCCCTGCTTAAATGACAGAGAGGGAGAGACAGAAGAGAGAGGGAAAGAAGGAGGAGGAGGAACAACAGTCTCAAATATACCAGTACATTCACAGTGGTTATCACTGGATGGAAGGAATATGGGTGAGTGACTTTATTGTCTTCTTTATGTTTTTCAGGATTTTAAAAGTTGCCCAAGATGAGCATATACACTTTATTCTAGTTTCCCTGGAAAGCAGAGCCTATGGCAAAGCTTACATGCTGAAGCTTTATTGGAGGTGTCTTCTCAGAAAAGCAAGAATGAGGACAACAGATGAAGGCAGGGAAAAGAAAAAAACAAATACTGGGTGTTGAAATTTCAAGCTGTCACAACTGCACAACAAGACACAACTGACTGCTCAGTCACTTAGGTCCTCTTCAGAGAGGCCACATGGAGCTGCAGCTCGGTACAGCCAGCCAGGGGGAAGAGAGGCACCTCTTCTACCTGCTGAATTTCTCTCCCTCTACTGGTTAAAGTCAATTTTGCTCAAACTTCCACATGTGCAGGTCATGTTACCCAGTTCCTCCTGCAGCCATTGGAAAAGCCAAGGGTTCCACAGACCTGGTCCAGCCAGTGCACAGGTGCCACCCTTTCTCCTGTTACCTGGTGTCATGCATGGGGACTCCTGGTCTGCAGAGCTGGTGGCAGCAGCAGAAGCAGCAGCTGGGGCATTGTGACACACAACACCCTGAATTATTGTTTAGGGCTGCTTTCACTGGGAAGCAAGATATGTATCAATGGCCTAGTGATTGAAGTTTCTTGTATCTAAGTAAATAACAAGAAAAGTTCAATTTAAAATATTTAATTAAATTTAAATCCTTTTAGCCTTTGCTTGTTTGAGTTTTCTTCCAACATCTTTATATCCTAGATCCAAACTGGGTATAGTACTTGAAAATAGAAGTCATAAACTCCAAAGTCCACAGAGGCCAGGCTAGTAACGTGAACAAGAAAGCCCAGTGGAGGCTGTGAAAAAATGCTTGGGCTGTGGCAAGCAGAGAGAACATACCCAGAAGTCTTAAGTGCTCAGCTCCAGTCAAGGATTGTCACACCTGCTGATTTAAGAGAAAGAAGAAGAAGAAGGAGAAGAAGAGAAAGAAGAGGAAGAAGGAAAAGGAGAAGAGGAAGAAGAAGAAGTTGGAAATCAGGACTTCTCTGCAAATCTCCTCAATTTTTATTGTTGACAACAAATGTAACCTTTTTTTTTCCCAAAATCTTTTGAGCTAAACAAAACATGTCAGCTGGCCACAGATATCACCTAGCCATCTACCAGTTTATGACATCTGATCTTAAAGAGTGTGTCAAACATAGAAAAAACTTCATTTATCCAGTCTTTGCATTGCCTCATGATGATAATGGCATACACTTATTCCATGTGTATGGAATATTCCATGAGCATATTCATGTTCAAGCATATTCATGTATGAGCATATTCCATGTTCAAGACACTGTTAAGTGTTGCATGCGGTCTTCCTCATTTAATTCACAGAGCTTCAGGGAAGCCCTAGGATATGGAAGACCATATGGAGATGGACTATGCTGCTCACCTTGGAGAAAGTCCCCTGGACACACATCAGCCTTTCTGTTCTAATTTTCCTGGGGCTCTACTGAAAATAAGAGTTTCTGATGAAGCCCAGGTCTTGGTCCTTCTGGCTAAGTGATCATCCCTTGTGGCCTTCTCTTTCCAGCCCACACCTCTCAGCCCACAGTCTTCTCTGCAAACCAAACTCACTGAAGCAGGCACTGTGTATCTTCTGTGCAAATTTCATTTAATAAAGCAAGAGATCATCAAATCCATCAATTAGTAACTTTCCATTGTCCTTGAAGGTCTCCAAAATACTAATGAAAGCTATTGGTCATCTCCTCCAAAATATGTGCCAATTAAACCAAATGCTCCATCTGATTTCAGAGAGTTCCCAAGCTACCAAAAGCACATTCATGAGCCTGGACTTAAACTCCTGATAAAAACAAAAACAAAACAAAACCCTCCTGATCTAATCAGATGTTCCTTCTTTCTAAATTAGTCATTTCTATCCCACAGACTTGTCTCAGATCATATCATCATATTTTGAGTTGGTGACAGACCAAGAACTACTGATTCTTAACTGTTTTTTATGGTCCATGATCTACATGGAATAAAATCCAACTCAAGCTGGCTTCATAAAAAGAGGAGGAGGTACAAAATTTTAATGTGGGATGGTGAAAATGTTCTGGAGATGGATTATGGTGATGGTTGCACAACAATGTGAATATATCACTGACTTGTACACCTAAAAATGATCAAAATGGCTTTATGTCATGCATATGTCATCACAATAAAAAAGGCAAATTTTTCAAATAAAAAAAAGGAAAGAGTGCAATTTAAGCAAATGAAAGTACACCAAGGAGCCCACAGGCAGTCAGGTATCAGGAAGGAACCAGACCTTTTATTTATCTCTCATCTCTGCTCCTCTCTTTGTAGATTCTCCTTCATTCTGTTCTTCCAGTTTATGCTGATTCCACAGCTGCCAAGTTTTTATTTCCTAAATCAATCCAGGCTGAGCGGTCATATCTCAGACACAGATACAAACTCCCTGGAAGAAGAATCTGATTGCCCCAATGTGAAACCATTAATAATACCTGGCCAGAGGAATGTAGAAAAAGAAAACTAAAGTTGGTTGCATCACAATTCCAGACATCAAGCTATATTACAAAGCTGTAATCATCAAAACAGTATGATACTGGCACAAAAACAGACTCAGGATCAATGGAACCACATAGGAAACCCAGAAATAGACCCTCAACTCTAAGATCAACTAATCTTTGACAAAAAAGGAAAGAAAATCCACTGGAAAAAGACAGTCTCTTCAACAAATGGTGCTGGGAAAATTGGACAGCCACATGTATAAGAATGAAATTGAACTAGTTTCTTATACTATACACAAAGATAAACTCAAAATAGATGAAAGACCTAACTGTGGGACAGGAATCCATCAAAATCCTAGAATACAGAGAGCAACCTCTTTGACCCCAGCTGCGGCAACCTGTTACTAAACATGTCTCCAAAGGTAAGGGAAACAAAAGCAAAAATGAACTATTGGGATTTCATCAAGATAAAAACCTTTTGTATAGCAAAGGAAACAGTCAACAAACTAAAAGGCAGCCTACAGAATGGGAGAAGATATTGGCAAATGACATATCAGATAAAAGGCTAGTATCTAAGAAATAACTTACCAAATTTAATACTCAAAAAACAAATAATCCAGTCAAGAAGGGGACAGAAGACATGAACAGACATTTCTCCAAAGAAGGCATACAAATGGCCAATAGACACACACACAAAAATACTCTACATCACTTGGCATCAGGGAAATACAAATTGAAACCACAATGAGATCACCACACACCAGTCAGAATAGCTAAATTTAACAAGTCAGGAAACAGCAAATTTTGGTGAGGATGTGAAGAAAGGGGAACCCTCTTACACTATTGGTGGGAATGCAAGCTGTTCTCTTTGGGAAAGCCAGTCTGGAAAACAGTATGGAGGTTCCTCAAAAAGTTAAAAATATACCTAGGTACTACTAGGTATTTACCCAAAAGATACAAACATAGTGATCCAAAGGGGCACATGTACCCCAATGTTTATATCAGCAATGTCCACCATAGCCAAACTATGGAACGAGCCAAGATGTTCATTAACAGATGAATGGATGAAGAAGATGTGGCATATATATACAGTAGAATATTACACAGTCATCAAAAAACTGAAATCATATTATTTGCAATGATATGGATGGAACTAGAGGTTATTATGCTAAGCTAAAATGATTTAATTAAAGGACAATTATCATATGACTTCACTCACATGTAGAATTAGAAAACAAAACAGAGGATCATAGGGGAAGGGAGAGAAAAATAAAATAAGATAAAATTAGAGAGGGAGACAAACTATAAGAGACTCTTTTTTTTTTTTTTAAGAGACTCTTAATTATAGGAAACAAAGTGAGGATTGCTGGAGGGGAGGTCTGTGGGGGGCTGGGGTAACTGGGTGACAGGCATTAAGGAGGGCATGTGATGTAATGAGCACTGGGTGTTACATGCAACTGACAAATCACGGAACTCTACTTCTGAAACTAATAATACACTATATGCTAATTAAATGAATTTAAATAAAATAAAATTTAATAATAATAATAATACCTGGCCAGAAAGGTAGGGTCACTTAACATAATCATGGCAACCAGGGAAGGTGTCTACCACTGGGAGAATGGAAAAGAAAACAATGTAAATAAACTTTATAGAAATGAAGCAATTAGAAGCAACACTGGATGTGCACAGAGTAACACAGAGTTTATATAATTGAGTAGAAAAAGTAAGAAAGAGAATGCAAACTAGATCAGAGTTTCTCCAACTTAAACACACAGGCAAATCACTAGGATCGTTAAAATGCAGGATCTGTTTCAGCAGGTATGGGGAGGGACCTCAGATTCTGTGTTTCCAGCAATCTCCAGGGGATGCTCCTGGTCCAAGGACCACACTTTGAGTTGCCAGGCTCTAGAGCACAAGCTCAGCCATGAAATTAAAAACACAGGCCAAAAGAACTCCATCTATTTTACAAGGAAATATGCATTCTCCAGAGCATATACCAAACACAACATGAGTGTGTAGGGGGTGGGAGAATCAAAGATGTGGAAGTGAGATGAGAAAACAAGGAAAAACAAATGTACAGAACAAAAAAGGAACTTCACTCCTACTGATGGTGAGAGCCTTCTGAGATGGGAAAATGATTAACTCAGCTGTCTGTACATATAGACCAATGAAGGAGGAAGAGGAAGATGAGGAAGAAGAGAAGGAAGAGGGAAAATAGAAGACATCAAGTTGCAGCAGCAGAGCTCTTGAGTGCTTCCCCTGTAGGACGTTTTCAGTGAAAGGAACTGCCCAGGGCTGAACAGACAACCCAGACAGGATTTTCCACCAGTCACCGTATAGCTTCCCTGCCCATGTAGCTTGGCAGGTTTGTGCACAATCTGTGTAGGCTTTCTGTTCTATACTCCTTCAGGGTCATTTGAAATGATGGTCTAGTTTTCAGTTATAAGAAGATGGCTTAGTCGAGATGTCCATTGATAGATGAATGGATAAAGAAGGTATAGTATAGGGGTGCCTGGGTGGCTCACTGGATTGAAGCCTCTGTCTTCAGCTCGGGTCATGGTCCCATGGTCCTGGGATCGAGCCCTGAAGTGGGGTCTCTGCTCTGCGGGGAGCCTGCTTCCTCCTCTCTCTCTGCCTGCCTCTCTGCCTACTTGTGATCTCTGTCACATAAATAAATAAAATCTTAAAAAAAAAAGGAAGGTATAGTATATTATACAATGGGATATTACTCAGCCATATTTACCATTTCCACTGACATGGATGGAACTGGAGGGTATTATGCTGAGCAAAATAAGTCAAAGACAATTATGACAAATTCACTCATGTGGAATTTAAGAAACAGTACAGATGATCATAGAAGGGAGGGAAAACTGAATGGGAAGTCATCAGAGAGGGAGAGAAACCAGGAGAGACTCTTAACTATAAGAAACAACCTGAGGGTTGCTGGAAGGGAGATGCATAGAGAGATGGACTAATTGGGTGATGGGCATTAAGGAGGGCGGGCATGTGATATGATGAGCACTGGGTGTTATATGCAACTGAAGATTTTTTTTTAAAGATTTTATTTATTTGACACAGAGAGAGAGCACAAATGGGATTGGCAGGGAGAGGGAGAAGCAGGCACTCTGCTCAGCAGAGAGCCCAACATGGGGCTCAATCCCAGGACTCTGAGATCATGACCTGAGCCAAAGGCAGATGCTTAACCCACTGAGCCATGCAGGTGCCCCACAACTGATGAATTACTGAACACTACATCTGAAACTAATAATGTACTATATGTTGGCTAATTGGATTTAAATTTTAAATTTTAAAAAAATTTTAATTAAAAATAAAAAAAGAAGGAGATGGCTTGGTGAGGGTGGTGAGTTTTAAAATCCACTGTCCTGAACTTCCCACGTGATGGCATTCAATGTCTTTCCAGGATATAGGGGAACTAACTGCTTAGACTTAGTCTAACAATTTGATTTGTATGCACAATGACAAAAAAAAAAAAAGAATCAAATCAACATCAGTAATCAAGGAGGCTAATAAGCAAATACATCAATCCTCTTCCCCAGGATTTTCTAATAAAGAAAAGACAGAGCCAACAGCCAGTGACACTGACAGAGCTACAACCAGAGCAAAGCAAGGGGAGAGGATTCCATAGTCATGTCAGGAGACCATGGAGCATGTCACTGAACGGTACCAGTCTGATCAACTCCTCTTGCCCCCATATCACATGCTTTCCAGTATGTTAGACGGGAACACAAATGTGTCTTAAGAAAGGAAGAATTGGAAATATGAAATACCTATGCTAAATGGGACTCCCACACTCTGTTTTCCTTAAAACCTACATTATATTCCTGTGTTCTTCACTTTCATCTTATTACCTGGTGAGTGGGGAAAAATAGTATTTCTGACAAATCATTCAACCTAAGGAGCAATCTTTCAGCTCATGGAGTCCCTCTAAAGTTGGAACATGAAACTATATTTTGAACTGCTCATTACCGACTGCTTAATTCAAGAGTAAAGTGATCTAACTTCTAAACTTAGTGACCTAGGTTCTTTGTTAGTCACCAAATAGTCACCAGATAGTTTGATCAACTACTGTATGTTTAGTAGCATACTGGGCCCTGGGATTAACAACAACAACAACAACAACAAAGCGTTGGGCTTAGAATTTGTCTCTTAATTACATACTATCTATCTAGAGAGATAGGACCAACATAGAAAAAGTAAATTAGCAGAATGAATTATATTCCTATACATCCAGTGGTCCTACTTCAAGCTTCATGCTTAGACATGGTTGGATCTGGAGATGCAAACAGGGTCACCAAAATACAACTGCCCATGGAGAGAACCTTCCTAAGCATGAAGGTCTCACAGAAAGAAGCAGAGCCTAGAAAGAGAAGGAGATGCTAAGAGAAACCATAGCAAATCCTAGCTGGGATCTTCTGTAATATTATAATACTAAAGAAGAGAAAGAGCCCTGTCTCCCCTACAACTGTGTCAATCCCCCAAACAAATTCTGATGTGCTCTCTCTGGGTCACCTGCCCTTTCTGCCCCAGAGGAATCACTGACCCAGCCTGCTGGACCCTCTGATTGGTCAGCCTAAATGCTCTACCCACTTTCAAAAGGGTAGCAAAGGGAGCTACCTGATTGATAGGCCCACCAAAATCACATAGAACCATGGAATATGAGGGTCACTAAAGGAAAATATGCAGATACATAAGTATCATGATCAGTAACATGATGCAATGGACACTACAATGACATTGCAAATTGGAGACATCACTGTAGGTTGAAATAAGTCAAGTACAAGTGGAGTGTTCCTAAAAGTGGTGAAACTAAATGCAACAATAAATCTCATTTTGGATCTGTTGTATGGCAGGTATTAGGCCCTTTATTATACATTATGGAAACTCAAAATTCAAGACTTGCAAGGGCTGCAGAACCCCTTCTTGCCCATGTCCACATCCTCATCTCTTGCCACCTCACAGACTCCTCCCATCAGTGGGTTTACGTCTATTTCTGTTATTTCTTATACTTACCTAGGGCCCTTACATTTGCTTTTTTCCTGCTAGGAATTCCCTTCCCAGCTTATCTTAAGCCTATCTCTACTCATCCTTCAATTTCCATCAAAAATGTCCTTTCCTCTTCTGATGAAGTCAGTAGCCCACCATCTCCATCTGACCATCAGTAGGTAGCATCATCATCTCCATCTATCTCCATAAATGACATTGAGCCCCCCAGGCAGGGAATGATGGCCACTATGTCTCCACTGCACAGCCCAAAGGCACAACAGGAATTTGATAAATACTTCATTCGTTCATTTAATAAATATTTGCTGACTATGTGGCAGACACAATGACATTTCAGTGACCAAAATAGACAAGATTCTCTGCTCTCAAGAAGCTTAAATACTTCTCAAATCAATGAATGAGCAGACTGAACAGAGACTCAGAATTTTGGTAACTAAGCAGAAAGAAGCTGGTAGAGCGTCTTATTGGGGGGGGGGGTTGGTGGACAGACAATGGTAGCAGCAAAAGGATGATGAGAGTCAGCAAGATCATCTCCTTGTCACCCTGCCATGAACCTAGCTTTGGTTTCCACAAAGCCACAAGGCTGCAAAGAGCACCTCAATGCCCTCATGCTGTAACAGCACTCTATCTGGCCTTAAGGATCAACTAGTTTCAAGATAACACACTCCTTACTTGCCTGACCTAAGGCCTTTGATCCATAAAGGGCAGACAAATGGCCTTGAGGAGTGAAGGATCAAAGCATTCCCAGGCCACAGATGCCAACAAGTCTTTTTGAAGCCACCTCAGCTTTCTGATCAGCTTATCAATCTTTTTAGCAACATGTTTTTCTTCTTTTAGGTCATGCAAGTGATTTTACTAACCTCTCTTTGTGTAGAACTTGCTCTGCTTTGCAGAAAGAACAGAGTACTCCTGCACATCACGCAACAGGAACCAGACCCCTTTGCACAACCCCAAACACTGAGATAACATTTGCAGGTGGCATTATCAAGTCTCATGTAATCAAGAAATGTTGCAGATCACTGCATACCCTTCCCTGATTAACTATGCTAAGCCCCTTTAAAAACTCCTGAGCCAGGCAGAAATCTCAGAGTTGGCTTTTGGACAAAAGTCTGCTTTTCCCCCAAGTTGCTAGCCTTCCGAATAAAGCTCAAATTCCTCTCCAACCAATACTGAGCTTGGAGTTTGGTAACAGTGGCAAAACTTAGCCTGCAGGTGCATGATGTGCCATGGCTCCCCACCCATCCTTCTTAGAGCACAAGGAGCAAACCAAGAACCTCTGTAAACAGCACTCTACAAAAGTCAAGTGTCATCTACCTACTGAATCACACTTGACTTTTTGCTAAAATCAAGACAATTACTAGGTTGTTCCTGATCCTTTTAAGTATGGCTCAATGGCCCTTGAGTCAAATTAAATGTAAGATGGGTGTGGGACTGGGAAAGATGAAATAGGCTCTACTGAGTTCACATAAGGATGTCACTTCTCAAGAAGCAATGTCATAGTCTTAACAGATTGCACTGAATAAAAGCCCAGTTTGTCTTAATAGGTGTTCATTCGTTTTTCAAGGAAACTGTATTTCATTTAGATCCCTAAAACATTCATTTGCATAATAATAGTAAACGTTCAGTTAAAGTACCCTTTTACTACCCATCCCTAAGACCAGTCTCCTCTCCCCAATTTGGAAATAACTACCATTACCAATTTGGTGTATGTTCCTTCCAGACTCTTTTTATTCATTACACATTTTATTTCTTCTTTATTTTGTTTCATGTAAACGATTCCATATTCTTTCATTTCTACAGCTTTATTTTTTCTCCACACCATATCTTAGAAGTTTTTGCACATTAGAATACATAAATTTACTTACTACTCTTAATTCTTGCATAGTATTTCAGAGTAATTTTTTGCCATTATCCATTTAACATTAAAGACTAAGTTATTCCACAATAATAAACACTTACCTTGTTTCAAACTTTGCACTATTACAAACAATGCTGTGATGAATGGTCCATACTTCCAGACAGTGAGTATTTTTCTAGAGTAAACACCTATAAATGAAATAGGGCTTACACACTTATATTAATAGATACTACCAAATTCCCCTCCAAAGTAGCTGAATTTACTGTCCCAGAGCAGTGCATAAGCATGCTTATCTCTCCTATAGATGTTGATAAAGCCATCTTCCTTCAAAGTTATTTGATATCTTTCCCTAAATCCCACCAGGCCTACGATGACCAACTGTACAAGTGTGCCATTGAGAGAGGTCTGAACAACAAGAACTCATGGCTGCATAAATAAAATTCCTGCACTGAGCACTAGAATTACCTGTAGTATTATAAGTTTTCTCCTCAGGATCTACAACATGCTTGTAGCCTACCCAGAGGAAACACTCCATGTAAGGGAGAAGGCATTGGCGTAAGTAGCAAAACCTGAGAACTAGTCCTGGTTTGGGGCATACCAACAGTGACCATGACCTTGAGCACATATCTCTAAAATTATGCATCTTTGTTTCCATCTCTAAAATGATACCTACCTCACGGTTACCGTAAGATTCAAAGTAAAATTTTAAAAATGGGAAAATAGGAGTGCCTGGGTTAAGTGTCTGCCTTTGGCTCAGGTCATGATCCCAGGGTCCTGGGATTGAGGACTGCATTGGGCTGCCTGCTCAGTGGAGAGCCTACTTTTCCCTCTCCCTCTGCCCCTCCCACCCTGCTCATGCCCTCTCTCTCTTTCTCCCCTCCCCCCGTCTGTCTCTGTCTCTGTCTCTCTCTCTCTCTCTAATAAATAAAATCTTAAAAATAAAAAAAAAGAAAGAAAGAAAATGAGAAAATAAATAAATAAACACACATTTGTACCAAGCCGCTGGAGAGGCTGTTGACTGCTCTATTAAGAACACTCTAGGGGTGTGTGGGTGGCTCAGTGGGTTAAGCATCTGTCTTCAGCTCAGGTCATGGTCCAGTTGTCCTACGATAGAGCCCCGTGTTGGGCAGAGAGCCTGCTTCCCTCCCTCTCCTGCTCCCCCTACTTGTACTCTCTCACTTATTCACGCACACTCTCTCTCTCAAATAAATTAATAACATATTTTAAAAAATCACTCCTGGTGCCTGTGTTTCTGTCTAAAATAGCCCACATCTAATTTGAAAGTGGCAAAACAAACAAACAAACAGAAAAGCATTAAACAAATCATCTCTACCATCACATCAACAAAAGACAGCATCCAGAAACCCCTAAGCAAACGATATTTAGTCATACAGTGCAGCTGAGCAACAGGCTCCCACAAACACAGTCAGACTCAGCCAGCCCTCATCAGTGACCAATGGACAACTCTCTGCACACCCTACTGGAAGACAGAAGTTCTCCCTGGAATGAAGCTGATGGAGACGCATCATAAGATGACCTTAGAGCAGCAGTTCTCCACATGGGCTGCA
Organism: Neogale vison; assembly: GCF_020171115.1. Lineage (NCBI taxonomy): Eukaryota > Metazoa > Chordata > Mammalia > Carnivora > Mustelidae > Neogale > Neogale vison. The sequence goes on along the minus strand of NC_058097.1, from coordinate 36,092,249 downwards.
TACTGGGATCATATCGGGAGATTTAAAACTAAGGATGCCAGGGTCCCACCAGCAGAGATCCAGATTTAATTGGTCTTGAATGTAGCCTAAGAATAGGTCTTTTTTAAAAGCTTTCCCAGTGATTCTAATATGCAGCCAAGGTTAACAACTCTTGCCTTAGTGGAATTGCAGATGTAAAATCTGACAATATTTTGAAATTAGGATCAAGAAACTTTAAATGTTAGTAAATGTTGAAGATGAGTGATGAGATTAGGGGAGTAGTTATACTATGCTCTTTACTTTTATGTGTTTTTACTATGAAATTTTTTTTAAAGAAAAGAAGGAATATCTTTAATGTATGAAAACACTCAGAATTGAGAGCATTTAAGATAAGAACACTAAGACACCCAGAGGAATAGCAGCAGAATTTAAACAAAACAGCAGAAGACAAAGGTGAAAACCATGCCTGACCAAGTGTTTTCAATATAATCTTAGTAAAAAAGAAACTGTGTGGTGATAGCCGAACTGTGCTGAGTAATTTCTGTAGTTTTTCTATACATAATTACATACAACCATTTTGAAATAGGGTTTAATAATTCTCAGTTAATTCCTTCTGCTCTCTTCAGAGATTAAATTCAATGAGGCTGAGGCTGAGGAATTTGCAGGGCTGAGAACCAGAAAGGAAGCTACACAAAGAAGAATTCCAAAAATTTACATAGGGATGTCCTCTAGTCTGTTGTTAAACACTACATCTCACTTGTGCCAGAAGAAACCTTACAAGGCAGGGCATAGAGTGGCAAGGGAGTTCACCCTGACCTAGGAGATGTTCAGGTTCCCCAGGAGGAGTGGAGACTTCTGTTGAACATCCCAGGGCTTTCCATTTGGAGCCCAGAGGGGCATGGACTAGTGGTAGGGATAAACTAGCCAGGAAAGATACTTTAAGCCCAACCTAACAAAGCTCCCACAGTCTCAAAATGTCAATTTAATCTTCATGTAACTTAAGGACATAATTTAACTGCCAGGACTGCATCAAACATCCTTAGAAGGAACAAAAGAAAATCCAGCTATCAGCAGTGTAAAATCGCCAATGTCCAAAAATTTAAATTTTAATTTAAAAATTACTACACAGATAAATATGAGACAAAGCAAATATAATAAAATGTAAACTGTAGGGGCGCCTCAGTGGCTCAGTGGGTTAAGCCTCTGCATTCGGCTCAGGTCATGATCCTGGCATCCTGGGATCGAGCTCCGCATCAGGCTCTCTGTTCTGCAGGGAGCCTGCTTCTGCCTCTCTCTCTCTGCCTGCCTCTCTGCCTGCTTGTGATCTATGCCTGTCAAACAGATAAATAAAATCTTTAAAAAAAAAAAAAAGTAAAAAAATAAAATGTAAACTGTAGATCTAGGGGGTAGGTTAATTTTTTTTTACAGTAAGATACTGGAGGAAAAACTACTAGACAGAAAAAATAAAAGAAAAAGAAATCTAGAATGACTAGAATACAAATCAGTTAAAACAAATTCAGAAATGACAGCCAACTGAGATGCAGACTTTATTTTTTGAAATTTTTATTTAAATTTTTAGTTAAGGAGGACTTAGGAATGCAGAGTAATAGGGACACCTGGGGGCTTTTCTCATTTCTTGAACACAGATGTATTGAGGTCAGATCCCTTGGAAAACCCAGGAAATCAATCTGAGGATTCAAAGAAGGATTTCTACAGTTGGAGGGAGACAATGTGGTGGGTGCAAGGTGCTTGGAAGTGAATTGCTTAGCAGATGATTTTTTAAAATTATTACTATTATGTTATGTTAGTCACCATACAGTACATTATTAGTTTTTGATGTAGTGTTCCATGATTCGTTGTTTGCGTATAACACCCAGTGTTCCATGCAATACATGCCCTCTTTAATACGCATCACAGAGCCAACCCTATCCCCCACTCCCCTCCACCCTAAAACTTTCAGTTTGCTTCCCAGAGTCCATAGTTTTTCATGGTTTACCCCTCCCATCCCCCCCTTCATTTTTCCCTTCCTTCTCCTAACATCCTGTATGCTATTCCTTATGTTTAACAAATTAGTAAAACCATATGATAATTTACTTTTTCTACTTGACTTACTTCACTTAACATAATCTCCTCCAGTTCTATCCATGTTGATGCAAAATTAGGTATTCATCCTTTTGGATGACTGAGTAATATGCTTTTTCTAATGGAGCAGAATTGACTCTGAGCCAGTGCAGCAGGAGTATCCCCAGAAGAACAAGAAAGGCAGCATCCCTCATGTACCAACTCTACTGATCATACAGTGCCTCACTGCCCCTTTAGTTCTGGGGGAAATGGGACCAAACTGTATTTTTTTTTTCTCTTATTCTTTCTTTTTCTTTTTCTTTTTTTTTCTTTGAAATCAGAATTATAGTTTTTTGTTTCTTAGGTTTTTGTTTGTTTGTTTCCATTTCCTTTCTCTCTCTCTCTCTTTGGATTAGGCTTCTTTTTTCTTTCTTTCTTTTTTTTTTTTTAAGGTTTATTTATTTACTTTGAGATGGAGAGAGAGAGGATGAGAGAGAGCAAGGGGAGAGGCAGAGGGAGAGAATCTCCAAGCAGACTCCCCACTGAGCACAGAACCCTATGCAGGGCTCAATCCCACAAAGCATGAGCTCATGACCTCATCCAAAAGCAAGAGCTGGAAGCTTAACAGAGTGAACCATCCAGGCACCTCTAGCTTCCTTTTTCTTTTCTTTTTCATTATTTTTTTCTCTCTTTTTCTTTGGAATTGGGCTTATAGTTTTTTTGTTTTTGTTTTTGTTTTATTGTCTGTTTTTTCATTCTTTTTCTTTTTCTCTTATTTTTGGATCAAGTGTGGAGGGTTTTTTTTTTTTTAAGATTTTATTTATTTGACAGACAGAGATCACAAGTAGGCAGAGAGGCAGGCAGAGGTGGTGGGGGAAGCAGTCTCCCTGCGGAGCAGACAGCCCCATGTGGGGCTCAATCCCAGGACCCTGAGATCATGACCTGAACCGAAGGCAGAGGCTTTAACCCACTGAGCCACCCAGGTGCCCCAAGTGTGGAGGTTTTTTTCTTTTCTTTTTCTCTTTCCTTTCTTTTTCCTTTCTTTCCTTCTTTCTTTCCTCTTTCTCTCTTTCCTTCTTTTTTTTTTTTTTCAGGCTTTTTTCAACAAACAAATCAAACACATCTACTGAAAGGACCAAACATTCCCCACTGCAAGCAAGAAGGAACTCTGCAAAGGACTGACCTGTGGAAAAGAGCAGCCAAAACACAACAGCAGAGTGCACACAGTGTACATAAGGAACACTTCCTGAAATGTCAAGCCCTGTGCTGTGTATGACCACTTTTTAATACAGCATTACTCTGAGATGCAGAAAACAATAAGATTTCATAACATGCAAAAGATAGAAAATTAGCCAAAATGACAAGATGGAGGAAATCTCCCCAAAAGAATGGTCAAAAAGGTATCACAGTCAGGTACTTGTTCACAATAGATAAGCAATATATCTGAACAAGAATTCAGATCAACAGTTATAATACTAGCTGGACTTGAAAAAAGCATTGAAGACACCAGAGAAACCCTTGCTACAGAGATAAAAGACCTAAAAACTGATCAGGCTAAAATAAAAAATGCTATAACTGAGATGCAAAACTAACTGGATATAATCATTATGAGAACTGAAAGAGCAGAGGATAGGATAGGTGATACAGAAGATAAAATTATGAAAATCATGAAATTGAAAAGAAGAGGAAAAGAAAACTATTAGATCATGAAAGCAGACTTAGGGAACTCAGCAATTCCAGAAAGCAAACTAAAATCCATATCATAGAAATCCCAGGAGAAGAATGGGGAAAAGAGGCAGAAGGTATTTATATTTATATTTATATTTATATTTACTTATAGCTGAGAACTTCCCTAATTTGGGGGAGGAAACAGGCATTCAAGTCCAAAAGGCATAGATATAAAACAACAAAAACAGTCAGTACCATAACATATTATATAGTAAAATTTGCAGAATAAAGAGAGAATTCTGAAAGCAGTTCAGGAAAAAAGTCCTTGATCTATAAGGGTAGACACATAACACTTGCAGCAAACCTATTCACAGAAACATGTCAGGCCAGAAAAGACTGGCCTGATATATTCAATGTGCTATAGGGGAAAAATATACAGCAAACACTATTTTACCCAAAAAGGCTGTCATTCAGAATAGGAGAGATAGAGTTTCCAAGACGAGCAAAAACTAAAGGACCTTGTGAACATTAAACCAGTCCTGCAAGAAATATTAAAGGAGACCCTTTGAGTGGAAAGAGGGATCAAAAGTAGTAAAGACTAGAAAGGAACAGAGACAACATACAGGAACAGCAACTTTACAGGTAATAAAATGCCACTAACTTCATAGCGTTCAATAATTACTGGAATGTAAATGGTAAATGCTCCAAACAAAAGACACAGGGTATCAAAATGGATAAAAAAACAAGACCAATCCATATGCTGCTAACAAGAGACTCATTTTATTTTATTTTTAAAATTTTTTATTGTGTTATGTTAATCACTGTAAAATACATCATTTATTTTTGATGCAGTGTTCCAAGATTCATTTTTTAAGTACAACATCCCCAAGAGACTCATTTTAGACCCAAAGACACTTCCAGATTGAAAGTGAGGGCATAGAGAACCATTCATCATGCTAATGAACATCAAAAGAAAGCTGATGTGGCCATCCTTATATGAGGCAAACTAGATTTTGACCCAAATACTGCAATAAGAGATGAGGAAGGACACTAAATAATAGACTTGTTGTCTATCCCACAAGAAGATCTAAAAATTATAAATATTTATGCCCCTAACATGGGAGCAATCAATTATATAAATCAATTAATAACAAACTTAAAGAAACTCACTGACAATAATGCAATAATAATAGGAACTGTAACAACCCACTCACAGCGATGGACAGATCATCTAAGCAGAAGCAAGGAAAGAAGGGCTTTCAGTGACACTCTGGACCAGATGGACTTAACAGATATATTCAGAGCATTTCATCCTAAAGCAGTAGAATACACATTTTTTCAAGTACATATGGAACATTCTCCAGAATAGATCACATAGTAGGTCAGGACTCAACCAGTACAAAAATATTGAGATCATGCCATGCATATTTTCAGACCACAATGATATGAAGATTTCAGACAACCACAAGGAAAAAATTGAAAGAAACACAAATACATGGAGGTTAAAGAACATTCTACTGAGGAATTAATGGATCAACCAGGGAATTAAAGAAGAATATTTTAAAGTACATGGAAGCAAATGAAAATGAAAACATAACATTTCAAAACCTTTGGGATGCAGCAAAGGCAGTCTTAAGAGGGAAGTATATAACAATATAGGTCTTCCTCAAGAAGCAAGAGAAGTCTCAAATACACAACCTAACCTTACACCTAAAGGAGTTGGAAAAAGAGCAGCAAATAAAGCGTACAGAAGTAGAAAAGAAATAATAAGGATTAGATCAGAATCAGTAATCTAGAAATTAAAAAAAAACAACAGATCAATAAAACTAGGAGCTGGTTCTTTGAAAGAATAAGATTGATAAACCACTCCTCACTTAGACTTATCAAAAATAAAAGAGAACGGACAATAAAATCATCAATGAAAGAGGAGAGATCACAACCAACACCAAAGAAATACAATTATAAGAGAATATTATGAGCAATTACATGCCAAAAATTAGAAAATCTGGAAGAAATGGATACATTCCTAGAAACATATAAACTACCAAAACAGAAACAGGAAAAAAATGGAAAACTTCTGCAGATCCATAACCAGCAAAGAAATGAATCTGTAATAAACAAAATCTCCCCACAAACAAGAGTCCAGGGCTGGGTGACTTCCCAGGGTAATTCTACCAAACATTTAAAGAATTAACACCTATTCTTCTGAAACTGTTCCAAAAAACAGAAATGGAAGGAAAACTTCCAAATTCATTCTATGAGGCCAGCATTACCTTGATCCCAAAACCAAAGACACCACTCAAGGGAGAATAATCAACCAATATCCTTGATGCACATGGACGCAAAAATTCTCACCAAGATACTAGCTAGTAGGATCAACAGTACATCAAAAGTAGCATTGACCATGACCAAGTGGGATTTATTCCTGGGCTGCAAGGGTGGTTCAACATCTGTAAATCAATGTCATACATCACATTAACAAAAGAAAGAATAAGAACCATATGATCCTCTCAGTAGATGCAGAAAAAACATTTGACAAAATACAGTATCCCTTCTTGATAAAAACTCTCTGCAGTGTAGAGATAAAGAAAACATACCTCAACATCTTAAAGGCTACCATTGAAAAGCCCACAGATAACATCATCCTCAATGGGGAAAAACTGAGAGCTTTTCCCCTAAGGTCAGGAATTTCCATTCTCACCAAGGTTGTTCAACATGGTACTGGAAGTCCTAGACTCAGCAATCAGAAAACAAAAAGAAATAAAAGGCATTCAAATCAGCAAATAAGAAGTCAAACTCTCACTTTTCCCAGATGACATGATACTCTCTGTAGAAAACCCAAAAGACTACACCAAAAAATTGCTACAAGAATTCAGTTAAGTCACAGAATATAAAATAACATAGAAAAAATAACGGAAGTCTGTTGCATTTCTTTACATCAATAATGAAGCATCAGTTAAAAAAAAAAATTGAGGAATTAATCTCACAATTGCACCAAAACCCATAAGATACCTAGAAAAAAACCTAACCAAGAGGTAAAATATCTGTACTCTAAATTCTATAGAATGCTTATGAAACAAACTGAAGAGGACACAAAGCAATGGAAAGGTATTCCATGTTCATGGACTGGAAAAATAAGTACTGTTAAAATATTTACACTACCCAAAGCAATCTACACATTTAATTCAATCCCTATCATAATAGCACCAGCATTTTTCACAGACCTAGAACAAACAACCCTAAAATTTGTATGGAAACAGAAAAGACCCTGAATAACCAAAGCAATCCTAAAAAAGAAAAACAAAGATGGAAGCATCATGATTCAGGATTTGAAGCTATATTACAAAGCGATAGTCATTAAGATAGTATGGTACTGCACAAAAACAGATACATAGATTAATGGAACAGAATAGAAAGTCTAGAAATGAACCCAGAATAAAAGTAGATATGAAGGGGTGCCTGGGTGGTTCAGTGGGTTAAAGCCTCTGCCTTCGGCTCAGATCATGGTCCCAGGGTCCTGGGATCGAGCCCCACATCAGGCTCTCTGCTCAGCGGGGAGCCTGCTTCCTCCTCTCTCTGACTGCCTCTCTGCCTACTTGTAATCTCTGTCTGTCAAATAAATAAATAAATAAATATCTTTTTTAAAAATTAAAAAAAAAAAGTAGATATAAAAATAGATTGGTCAACTAACCCTGGACAAAGCAGGAAAGAATATCCAGTGGGAAAAGACAGTTTCTTCAACCAATGGTGCTGGGAAAACTGAGCAGCCACATGCAGAAAAATGAAATTGGACCATTCTCTTACAGAAAAAATAAACTCAAAATGGATGAAAGACCTAAGCAAGACAGGACTCCATCAAAATCCTAGAGGGTAACACAGGCAGCAACCTTTTTGACCTTGGCCACAGCAACTTCTTGCAAGACATGTCTCTAAAGGAAAGGGAAACAAAAGCAAAAATGAACTACTGGGAGAAGATATTTGCAAATGCAAATCAGATAAAGGGCTGGTATCCAAAATCTATAAAGAACTTATCAAATTCAACACCCTAAGAAAAAAGGAAATGTAGTCAAGGAATGAACAGAAGACATAAACAGACATTTCTCCAAAAAAGACATACAAATAGCTAAGAGATAAATGAAAAAATACTCAACATCACTCAGCATCTGGGAAGTACAAATCAAAACCACAATGAGATATCACCTCACATCAGTCAAAATAGTTAAAATTAACAAGTCAGGAAATCACAAATGTTGGCAAGGATGCAGAGAAAGGGGAACCCTCTTACACAGTTGGTAGGAATGCAAACTGGTACAACCTCTTCAGAAAACAGTATGGAGGTTCCTCAGAAGCTAAAAATAGAGCTACCCTACAACCCAGCAATTGCACTACTAGGTATTTAACCAAAAAATACAATCATAGTGATTCAAAGGGGGCACATGTACCCCAATATTTATAGCAGCAATGTCCACAATAGCCAAACTAAGGAAAGAGCACAGATGTCCATCAGTGGATAAATGGATAAAGAAATGTGGTCTATGTATAAAATGGAATACTACTCAGCCACCAGAAAGAATAAAATCTTGCCATTTGCAATAATGTGGATAGAACTGGAGTGTATTATGCTAAGTGAAATAAGTCAGAGAAAGACATACCAGATGCTTTCACTCATATGTGGAATTTAAGAAAACAGTTGAATGGGAGGGAAGGAAAAATAAAATAATATTAAAAACAGGAAAGGACGCAAACATAAGAGACTCTTAACTGTAGGGAACAAACTTAGGGTTGCTGGAGAGGAAGTCGGTAGGGGGATGGGGTAATTGGGTGGTAGGTATTAAGAAGCCACTTGATGTAATGAACACTGGGTGTTATTTGCAACTAATGAATCACTAAACTCCGTCCTGAAACTAATAATACACTCACTACATGTAAACTAACTTGAATTTTAAAAATAAAAAATAAATTGTAGTTAGTACACAGTGCAATCTCAGTTTCAGGAGTAGAATTCAGTGGTCTATTATTACATTCAACACCAATGGAGACATGGACTTTTTTTTTTTTTTTTTTTAATTTATTTGACAGAAATCACAAGTAGACGGAGAGGCAGGCAGAGAGAGAGAGAGGGAAGCAGGCTCCCTGCTGAGCAGAGAGCCCGATGCGGGACTCAATACCAGGACCCTGAGATCATGACCTGAGCTGAAGGCAGCGGCTTAACCCACTGAGCCACCCAGGCGCCCCTGAGACATGGACTTTTAAATAGTCTGTCTCTCTCTCTCTCTCTTTCTCTCCTCTCTCTCTCTTTCTTCTCATATGAATATGTATGCATATGTAAAAGTTGATAAGCAATACTAAGCTGAACTTTTTAAAGTAAAAGGTTATTTTCTTAAGAGTTATTACAAAACAAAACAAAAATATACTAACACTCTCAATGGCTGGGGGTGGGGGTGGGTGTTCAGGGGATTGGAAGGAAGCAAAAGACGAAAATAATTCACCAAAGAGATGAAAGTGACAAACATATGGGGGAAAAAAGATCAACCACTCTAGTACAAATAAATTAAAAGTAAAATATTACCAAATTAGCATAGATTTTTAAAACTACGTTCAGTGTTGAAGATCACACAGGAACAAGCCCACTTGTCTACTGCTGGTGGGAGGGTAGATTTTGGATTCATACTTTCTGGAACGTGAACCTTAGAGGGGTAGATCTTTTACCCAAGTGACTTAGCTACTAAGTGCTTTTGACTGACTGGCTATATTTCATGCCCAAAATGATAGAGTCTAAAACAGGATGAAACCAGTTCTCCTGTGTCAGTCTAATCTGCCTCTCTCAATATAACCATGTTCATGGAAGTGGCATTAGTCATTCCCACAGACAAGAACGGGAAGCACAGTCATGCACAAGGTAGAGTACCACGAAGGGACGCCAATCCCTCTCCCTCCCTCCCTCCTCCACTCTCTTTCCCCATTTCCCTCCCCCCTCCCTCTCTCTCCCTCTCTATTTCTCCCTCCCTCTGTTGCCAAACCTGAACTGGATCCTGGCGGAAGAACCAAGTGGCACTCGGCACTCAGAGACTTTGGAGGATTGGAGGTTTATTTAACACCGGTGGGCTCAGGTTGTTCTCCAAAGGTCTGAGCAAGCCCCAAGCACAAGCAGGGAGGGGGATTTATACCCTTCTACTCCACATACTTGATACTTTTGGCTCTAGCAGGAAACGGGGTAGGAAAGAAGAACCCGGAAGGGCTTTGAGACAGGGACTGGAATTCCCTTGCTGGTTTGGTCATCTTAGAGTCAAGTTTTTCCCTATCATTTCCAATGTGCCTCAGACCACCTACAGATGAGGCATCTGCAAGGTGGTTCCTAAAATGTCAAGTCATTCCTCTTGGTACTTTCTACATAGTTCATTCTTCTATTCCCTCCCCTTTCTCTAAGTAAGCCTGCTGACCTTGGGAAAGATGGAAACGATCCTATTAGCAGCTTTCTCCATCTGTCCAGACAGTTGTTTTGAACATCCAGAAAATGAGATTCTTAGAAGAGCACTGCTCCCTTTCCCTTCAGAATGCAATCTCCCCTCACTCTGCCACCTCTGACCATCAGAACTCAGGAGCCAAAAGTATCTGGTATATCCCTCCCTGCATGAGCTCCTTCTCTGAAAACTCAGGAACCAAACAGAGTCAGATCAGGTGCTAGTCTTTCCTATCTGGACTTGCTATCCAAATGATCACTCTCAGAACCTGGGAGCTAAAGAGATCTGGAGTGTAAGGGACACTGTCTTCAATTAGTCCCTCTGCAGTCAACACAGTTCCCACAGTGACTTCCTCCCAGCAGTTCAATAGAATCAAATTCTGACAGAGTGCTTCCGAAAGAGAATTCTGGGCAGCAGTCAGGTAACTGGAAATGCTGCAGACATCATCCTTGATAGCTTCACGAGGTGTGTTGGCCAAACTGAGTTACACAAATTGTCAGTATCTTCCTTCAAGACTCTTCAGAGCTAAATACATTTGACAACACAAATTTTGTTCACGAACCTATTAACATCCTACGGACCCTCTAGTCTTCAAAACAAACACATTCTTAGAAATGCAGGTTTAGGGGGTTTTCGCCAGCACTTTGTTCTAAGACATAAGTCTGAGGTAACTGCTAAGTCATAAGGTAACAGCGCAAATTAGGGAAAAAAAAAAAAAAAAAAAAAAAGATGTCCCTTCCTCAAGACACGTTTTGCCTTTACCTGTTCTAAAATTGTGGTGAGAATGCAGTTTTGTTAGAACGAGGCGCCTTTCAGAAGTTAAATGGAACTTTACTGCCATCTAGTGGAGAATTGCTCAAATAAATATACCAATCTGCAGGCTTTACGAACAGAGCGGCTCAGATGCCTGCCTGCCTAGCTCTGCACGGAAGACCGGCATATGTCTCCCTTACCCCCACAAAGGACCCCAAAACCACCGTCTGGGGAGAGCCCAGGGAGCTGAATTTTCAAGAAGCTCCCTGGGTGATTCTGAGGTATACCTCTGGTTAAGAAAAAACTTTGTCAGTGACAACTTGTACACAAATCAGGATGTGCAGGTAATGAGAAGGGGTGGAGGCCTTTCTTGGGCTTTCAGGCACATACCACAAGCTTGTGATAGAATGCGCTTTCAGAATCTGTTGCCCTGGAGAGAGAAAAGTCTTTTTTAAAAAAACAGGGGGTTTTTTTGTTTTGTTTTGTTTTAAGATTCAGACAAACATACGGGTTTTGGGGGAAAGAGATTATTAAGGTTTTGAGGTCCGGTTCTTAAGCTGAGATACAGTGAAAGAAAAGTAGCCAGCTCACATTCCCACTGATTCCACCGAACAAGAATCACAGGAGGAAACCATGATTCTGGACAAATGTGGCAGTTTCCTCCTTAATAAAATAACCCAATGCACTTGGTGGAGTTTTCTGGTGAAGGTCTTAGTTCTGCACCTACTTGTTGGGGAAAATGACACAGTTAGTGTCTGTTAGTCCCAGTGTCTTGTGAATTGAAGATAGAGTTCCTGCCCTCCCCCACTCAAAGTAGTGCTTGGAGGGTAAATATGTAGCTGGAGGTGAGAATGCATTATAAACTCTAAAATGCTGTATGGGTAAAGGCTGATTTTTATGGCTCAAAGATGCAAATAAGCCAAGGCTGATTGAAGATGACAAGGTCACCTTGGTATGCAACCCTGTAAAATTCCTTTCCTTGTCAGCAAGTTGATTTACTGAGCTTTGTTTCCTGAGACCATGGAGAGAAAGATCCTTTTTTTCCTTCTGCCAGAGTCATCTGTCTAAAACATAAATCTAACCATGTTACTTCAGCTCCTTCTTACCTGTCAGATCTCAGATTAAATGTCAGCTCCTCAGAGAGCCCTTCCCTGACCCATCTCCCACGATAGCTGCAGCTCTCCCCTCCACAGTCCCTCCTCAATCCCCCCCCTAAACAATTTGTCACACTCTCCTGCTATGTCATATTGCTTTGTTGTTTCTTTTCTTTGTGTCTCTACTCTCCAGTGAATGTAAGCTCCCTGAAGGAGGTTAAGGATGTGTTTGTGTTATTGACTATTCTCTCTAGCAGAGGCTAGATCAATGTCAGCTACCAAGTGAACGAAGTATTCCTCCTCATGTAGGAGGTCTCTTTCAGACTACCCTGTCCCCTTTCTATGAAAATTCAGCCCCCATCCCCCCACAGGGATGGGTCCTTAGAAGTCATGTTTGAACGTGACTAGACCAAGAGTCAGGACCACCCAATACTCTCTTCTGAAAATGTAGGGCAGGCTGAGCTGCAGTCAACCTGATCTGTGGCTTGAACTGTAAAAAGGTATATCAAGAGTTGCAGAGACACCATGTTTGTTCACGTGCCTAAGAGAAAAAGCCAATCTACCTAGGACAGAAAGAGGGAAAAAAAAAACCAACTAGGAAACTATGAGGGTTCAAGAGAGAGTGTCCTAATTTTCCCGTGCTAACTCCAGGTTCTCATGTGGCCCGGTTGCCCATGGGTTCGACGAGAGTTCATGGGTTCCTTCCAATAAATTCGCCTTTATGCTTAAACCAAGTTAAAATGCACCTAGTTGAAGTGATGCTTTCCACTAGATGAGGGGCCTCTGTAGGCAGGGACTGTTTCTCATTCATCCCGGATCCCAAGGCCTGGCATATTGATGGACGTGGAGCAAACACCTGTGAATGAAGAGAGTTCATTTCTTTACTGCAGAAAAGTCAGTTTGTCTTTTTCCACTTACACTTTTCCACAATGCTCCCCCTTAAACTGTAGAGGTCAGATGTCAGAAACTGGTTACCCAAGTGTTGAATCAGTCCACAGAGTTATTTTGTTTTGTTCTGTTTTAATTCTGGTTTGGCCAGTATAGTTTTGGAAAAGAGGAAGGAAGGGAGGGAGGGAGGGAGGGGGGAAGGAGGGAGGGAGGAAGGAAAAAAAGGAGGGCAAGGGAGGAAGAAAGAGGGGAGGGAGGAGGAGGGGAGGGAAAGGAGCTAACATTTAATTATGGAGAGATTTCAGATAAAAATCCAAATTTCCAGCTTCTCTTTAAAAATGAGAATATTTGACAACATCAAATTCTAAAAGCCAAATGTTCTGCATCTTCTTTCCGATGGTCCAGGGAGAAGCCATCTGTTCTCTCATTTGAGGCAGGCAACAGAATCCAAGACCCAACAGTCCGAAAGGGAAAGACTAAGACCAGAAAGCTTTTTATTTCCCCCTCTCTCTCTCTCTCTCTCTCGTTGTCTCTCAACAAGAAAAACCTGCTCCCTCCCAGAGAGAGCTGCCACAGGATTATAAAACAGAGGCTCAACCAAAAACTCTGACAGCATCCCTATAAGAAATGTTTCTGAGTTTGAACAGTCATAGCTAGCCACAGCTTCTGCTGACTGGAGTCACCCTTGAAGCTCATCTGTATAATGCTTTTTGGCCTTGCTCACTGAAGAAATCTGCTAAGAAAAATGATGGTGTCAAAGCAAGCTCATTAAATTTTTACACCACTCTACTGCCTGACCCACACTTCCCCAGGCACTCTTACCTCTCAGAGACTTAGGGTTTCAGCCTGGGAGGCTCTGTCCTCATGCCCCAGGGATAGCACACAATCCCATCAGACACACAGGAAAGGGTGAAGGTTTACCAAGAGTAAGGAAAACATCCACCCATCACCACAGCACATTCCCACTATACAGAAGTCCCCCCAATCCATGGTTTCAGTTACAACTGCAGCTTGAAAACATTAAATGAAAATTTCCAGAAATAATTCATAAGTTTTAAATTCTATGCCATTCTGAATAGCATGAAATACAGCAAAACCTGCCAGGTCCACTTGGAGTATGACTCATTCTTTGTCCAGCATGCCCTTGCTGTATATACTACCACCTGGTAGTCACTTAGCAGCCGACCCAATTATCATATCGACCATCATGGTGTTACAGTGCTTGTGTTCAAGGAGACCTTATTTGACTTAATAATGGCCCCAAAGCATAAGACTAGTGATGCCAACAGTTCAGAGATGCCAAAGAGAAGCCATATAGCACTTCCTTCGAGTGAAAGTTCCCACTTAATAAGAAAAGAATGAAAAATTGCATGCTGAGATTGTTAAAATCTATGGTAAGAATGAATCTTCTATCATGAAATTATGAAGAAGGAAAAAGGCATTCATGCTGGTGTTATATTTGTTTTGCCTAATTTATAAATTAAACTTTATCATAGATACCTATGTTCAGGAAAAAACATAGTATATTTAGGGTTCAGTCCTATCCATGGTTTTGAGCATCCACTGGGGGTCTGGGAACATATCCTGTGTGGATAAGGAAGGTGATGTACTGTTGTCTTAAACTAGAAGCAAACTCCAAGACAGGAATTTGAGGGCAAGGATTGCCTGTGAGGAGATCCCAGGAGTGAAAGAGGAAGAGAAGGCAGGCAACACAGAGGATATTATCAAACCGGTCACCACTGTGGACCATTGGAATTCAATTCACTGGAAAATTCCGGGAGACTATGTGAAACTTCCCTCTGAGTCATCTGCCCTAATCCCCAGAGGTGAGAAAGCTGGGGTATTTATCTCCTAAACCCCATCCACCATGAGCTCAGGGGTGTTAGGGCCATTCACTCCCAGCACCTCGGGTCTGTCCCAAGGATGGAATCCCTCAAGTGCAAAGCTGAAGATGCTTGCAGAAACACAGGCTTACTAGAGCCTGAGCAAGGTGTTCTAAGCAGCTGCTAAACTGCTCCATCCCATGTCCGTACCTCAGCTAAACACAGCAATCACCCCGACAATCAGGGAGATAGTCACAGGGAGACAAATGTGACAATTATGTATCACATCATGGAAATTAAGCATTTGCAGAATGGTTTGCTTGTTTGGTAAAATAATTTTCTCTATTCTAACCAAAATAACGTCAAATCTTTTTCTGTTTTAAAAACCACCAGAGAAAATCCTAATTCAGTGGGCTTCCCACCTTCTGCCTCCTCAGACCCAAAAGAGGTTCAGGCTTGATTAATTCTCCTCAAAGGAACACATTACAAATGGGGAGCAGTGGACTTTTAATTCTGAGCCAGTTGTTCTCATCTTTGCCAGGGTCCACTGGGACCTGACATGTTGAAATCCTGGGGTTTCTGAGGCAAATAGCTTTTCCCCTACAGTCCTTTTTCACCTGCCCATCCATGGCTTTCTTCCTTTGTGGGAGAAAACCCTACTGAGCCTTATGGTAATGTTAATTTTGATCATTTATCATTGGAACATTGTTCATTCATGTGCTAATTTTTACATCTCACTGTCAATTCAGGAAAGTTCACCAGATGTTCTGGATGAGTATTTGGTATTTTCTTTACAGAGATGCTAACATCCCAGTTGCTAGAGGGTCTCCATCCACATAAAAATTCCACCCCTAACACAGTCTTCCACATCTTCACAGCCACCAATCTCATCAGAAAGTCTGGCACTCAACTCTCATCCGGGCAAAAGAACAGTCCTAAGGCTGCCATAAAAAGGGAAAGGGCTCTCAATTCCTGGTTCTAACTCACAGATCCAGATGTCAAATCCCTAGCATTTGATTCAATCCAGCAGGCTTGGTTAACTCCCACTTATTACGCCCAATGCTGGGTGAAATGCTTAGGATAGAAAGGCAAGAGGGCTATCTCTGCTTACAATAAACTCACAAAAAGGTGAGAAAGATGGAAAAGTAAAGGAATGATGGGAATGTAGTGTGGTGATTGTATGAATAACAACTATCTCCAGAAGGAAGCATAGGATTTGGTTACCAATTAGATGTGGAGGATGAGAAATACTCCCACCTCTGGCTTGGATGAAGAGGGTGGCCAAACAACTGATGTTAGAAATAAAGGGCAAGGAGCCAGTTAGATGGGATGGTGTGGGAAGATGGCAGTGGGAAGATCAGCTCAATAGGCTCATTAACTTTTCTCATTCAGCTGGTGCCCTCCAGGCGCTAGATGCCATGCTGGGAATACAATAGGAAGTCACACAAGGTATTTGTATTTATGGAGCTGACATTCTGTTGGGAAAAAAAAAAAAAAAGAAAGAAAATAATTAAGAAAACTAATAAATAAACAAGACATTTTTATAGACTGGTTTTGTGGCAATGTGAGAGAAAAGAAGAGTAAGAATGAGGGGTACCTTGGTGGCTCAGTGGGTTAGGCCTCTGCCTTTGGCTCAGGTCATGATCTGAGGGTCCTGAAATGGAGTCCTGCATCAGGCTTTCTGCTCACCAGGTAACCTGCTTCCCCCTCTCTCTCTGCCTACGTGTGATCTCTCTCTCTCTGTCAAATAAATAAAATCTTTTAAAAAAAGAATAAGAATGAAAGTAAGCTATAGACACAGTGTTGTATGGCAAGATTTCACAACCTGGCTTTATATTAGAATTATCTGGAATGGTTTTTAAAACTATGCTAATGTCTGATGATTTCTTAGATACAACACCAAAAACACAAGTTGATAAAAGAAAAAGTTGATAAGCTGGACAAAAGATTCCAGAAATGACAACTCAGAATAAGAGAAAATATTTGCAAGTCATATATCTAATAAGAGACTTGTATCCATTATATATAAAGAACTTTAAAAACTCAATAATGAGAAGACAATTTAAAAAGAAAAGTATCTGAATTGGCATATCTCCAAAGAAGGTATACAAATGGCCAATACGCCCATGAAAAGATGCTCAACGTCATTAGTCATCACAGAAATACATACCATAATGAGATATCACTTTATATCCACTAGAATCACTATAATAAAAAAAGATAGACAATACTAAGGGTTGGCAATGATGTGCAGAAATTGGAATCCTCATTTATTATTGACAGGAATATAAAATGGTCCAGTTGCTAGTGTGGTAGTTCCTCAATGACTGGGGAATTAAATTAAACACAATTACCTAATTACCCAGAAATTTCATTCCTAGATATCTACCCAAGAGAAATTAAATCATATGTCCACATAAAGATTTGCACATGAATGTTCATAGCAACATTATTCATAATAGCCACAAAGAGGAAACAAGCCAAATGCCCATTGACTAATAAACAGATAAACATAATGTGGTATAACCATATGCTGGAATATTATTCAGTCATATAAAGGAGTGAAGTACAGATATTTGCTATGACATTTGTAAACCTAGAAAACACACTAAGCGAAAGAAGTCTGTCACAAAGAATTGCATATTGTGTAATCATATTTATATGAAATCTCAAGAGTAAGCAAATCTATAAAGACAAAAAGTAGATCAATATTTGTCTAGGGCTAGAATGAAGGTGGGGGAATGGGAGGTTATTAGTTAAGGGTCTTATTTTTAAGATGATGAAAATGTTCTGAAAGTAGATTATAGTGACGCTTATACAACTCTGTAAATGTACCAAAAATCACTGATTTGTACGCTAATAAGTGAATTTTATAGCATGTAAATTATATCTCACTAAAACTATTAAAGAATTCAAAATAAAATAGGCATAATTTGAAATATGTATGCATATATGTATACATTGATACCTACCTTGGGCAATAATTCCCAAACTTGGCTGCAGATTAGAATTACCTGGGAATGTCTACAGCACATCCCATATTGTTTAAATCAGAATGTCTGTCAGAGTGGGAATCCATTTCTAAGGTACTTCGAAGTATGCAGTCAAGTTTGGTAACCACTGGCCCAGTCCCATACCCATGATCCTGAACTGGCTAGCAAGCACATCGGGAGTTGGTCGTTTTAAGGTTCCCAAGTGATTCTGGAGGGCAGCACCTGAAAGCCACTGGGGAGGGGATGCTACCACATCCATTCCACTCCATCAGTTCAGTGTGGAGAACTAAATTCAGCCCAAGGGGGGCCTGATTGTTTTAAAGGTCGTCATATGCCCGAAGAGTGACTCAGGAGGGAGCACGTGACATATTAGAATATCGTCAAAGAATTGGAAAGAAGTTTTTTGTTGCTCTTAAGAGAGAACAAGAAGCCAGTTTTCTCTCCTATTAAATGGGATTGGGAGAGCAGTTGACTCTGATGGGAGAAATCAGTCTTGGGATGAAGCCATCACTTGGATCCAGAGAGTTGGAGAAGGCCTGGGTCCTTGATGCCATGGCCAAACTGCTGGGCAAACAGCCCTGAAACCCTCACGGCTTCTGGCCTGTGTGGTATGCCAACCAATAGATTTCCATCTTATTTAAGCCAGTTTGAGTTAAGTTTTCCATTACTGCCTTAAACTAACACTAGCAGTCATAGATGGTATCTCTAAGAGAGTAAAATATTAAAGTGAACCAAAAGATACAAAGGATCCAGCCTGTAAAAATCTGATAGAAGGGATATGAGTACAGAGAGCAGCATGTACAAATGCCCTGAAACAAAAATAGCTTGGATGTGTTCAAAGAACAGGAAAAAGTGGCCAGAGGGAGCAATTCTACCAAAAGCTGGTTCATCAAGAAATAAAAGATGATTCTAAGCAGGGATGTATTTGACACATTGAAGGGTATAAAGGTAGTTCAAGTGAAATAACCAACTTCATTATAAACCACTCTGCTTGGCACAAAAGAAAGCAAGAAATGTCTGGAGAGTAATCTTTCCATTGGGATGCAAACGATCCCTTTGGAAGAAAAAACAGTATCTTGATCATTACCAAGACAGCTTCCCAGCAATGATACCATTTGATCCTAGTGTACTGTAATGATATGATGCTCTGATTTTTTAAAATCAAGGGCAGACAGGTAGAGGGGTATGTGTGTACATGCACACTTTTGCATGTGTATGTGTGTGGGGGGGTGTGTATGTAAAGAAAGAGTTGGTGATTTTGCTAAGCCAAGGATGGCAAAGAAGAATTCAGAGTCCCCAAAGACCATAAAGAACATTAAAATTGAAAGTCTTTATTCTCTGAGATTCATAAGCTGTAATCTTAAAGCTCATGCCTGCATTCCTAAGTGTTTTCCCTTCATCTAAAAAGCATGAAGAAGAGAGAGAATATGGTCTTTAGAAAAAATTTTTAAAGGTCATTTCTCAAGATAGCCTTGAATATTTCATATCTTTAAAGTGAGGGAGCAGCCTCAAAGGAAAGCTTAGCACCATCTGCCTCTTGTCTTAGCTATCAACTCTGTCTTCTCAGGGGGTAGACTTTATTAAATAAACAGCAAAGAGGCCAAGTTATTGAGCGGGTTACAGCCTCTTGCATCTTTGAGGAGGTCGCATGTGCTCACACCACTCTGGAATAAAAGATGGAAAGGTGCTTCCTGATATTCCCCAAAGTCCTGGAACAAGAAGGGAAATAATTGCAGAGCAAGTCAGGACTCCTGGGCCCTCTGTGTCCACAAGGAGATTAGAATGGAGTCTCAATTGAGCATTGACTCTCTCTGAAATCAGCTTTCTTCTCCATAGA
This sequence comes from Neogale vison, assembly GCF_020171115.1. Taxonomy (NCBI): domain Eukaryota; kingdom Metazoa; phylum Chordata; class Mammalia; order Carnivora; family Mustelidae; genus Neogale; species Neogale vison. Next base: position 36,072,692 of record NC_058097.1, on the reverse strand, counting down.
GCTGAAGTGAAGTTGTCCTTGCTCCCTCGTAGGGACAAAAAGGCATTCATGGCATGAAGGGGCACTGAAACATGTGAGGAGCGGCACTGGGGACAGGAACTGTGTGTAGAATAGGGCAGAGGGCCTGGAGAGAAGAGAGGTCTTTCTTCAGAGAAAATGGTTCTCTCCAAATGCTACTGAGAGACTCAGTAATCATTTCAGTTCATCCATCTCCTTTGTGGAAACCCTCTAACATCAATGAGATGATTTCTGTGAGTAATAATTAGGAAGATTACAAAGAATCTCAATATGAATGAAAACTTGTCAGCAGTTTCAATTGCTTTAACCTGAGTCAGTAGCCATCATCTCATTTTATAAGATAATACTTCGTCCTGGGGACTGTGACTGCATTTCACTAAATACCTTAGCAAAGTGAGCTGGGCCCGTGGTCTGCAACTTCCCTCAAAAGCTGACTTGAAGCTTCTGTTGAAAATGAAATGGTATATTAATAGCCTCCATCTGTTGTCTCCTATCTTTGGTATGTTCACAGAAGGCCCCAACAAGAAATGGGAAGTGCCCCTCATGCTGTCTTGTTCAGTGTGGGCAGGGCTGGGGCCAGCCATGCTCTGTCAGTGGAAGCACAGTGTTGATCCGAAAGCAGGCTTCTTGACTGACGCTATCTCCTCCTGGACAGAAACCAATTTCAGTGAGAACTTTGTAATTTAGAACTCAAGGATATAAGATGCATTCAGGGAATCATTTTCCCTCTACAAATTATGGGTTTGTCATTTAAGAGGTTTAATATCACTGAAAGGGCCTGCTTCTTCTTCTTCTTTTTTTTCTTCATTTTGAAAACTGTCGTATTGAAGCTTTCAGAACAGAGGCTTCGAAATGAGAATAATGGCCTGTGTTTCAGACAAAGAAATCTATTGTTCTCTCCATAGAGGCAGAAGAATTATGTCAGGCAACAAATATTTATTTATTCAACAAGCACTTGAGTGTTTACGCAGAGTGGCAAACCTAAATGTCTGGCACATAGCAGGTGTTCAATAAATCTGTGAAGGAAGGATGGGGGAGGGAGGGAAGAACAACTAGGCAAAGATTCTACGGCAGAAATTCCAAGACTTTGAAGACCGTCTGTTCTAAACACCAGCATACCTAACAGTGCACAGTATTTAAGTCAAAATATCCCCTCTGGAGGAGAGGAACATGAGTAGCAGATGCCTAGAATGATAAGAACTGATTCAGAGGGAAGGCTCTTTCAGATACAGTCATACAGAATCCTGTTCCTTTTCTTACCAATTGTGTGACAATGGGCAAGATACTTCATTTCTCTATGCCTTCTTGTCCTCATTTGAAAAACAGCCATTATTCTTTTTTTTTTTTTTTAACACGTGGCTCCACTCAGCTGGAGCTTTCTTTCTTTCTTTTTTTTAAATTTTTATTTATTTTTAAAATTTCTTTTCAGTGTTCTAGAATTCATTGTTTATGGACCACACCCAGTGCTCCATGCGATATGTGCCCTCCATAATACCCACTACCAGGCTCACCCAACCTCCCACCCCCCACCCCTCCAAAACCCTCAGATTGTTTTTCAGAGTCCACAGTCTCTCATGGTTCATCTCCCCCTCCAATTTCCCCCAACTCCCTCCTCCTCTCCATCTCCCCATGTGCTCTGTATTATTTCTTATGCTCCACAAATAAGCAAAACCATATGATAATTGACTCTCTCTGCTTGACTTATTTCACTCAGAATAATCTCTTCCAGTCCAGTCCATGTTGATACAGAATTTAGGTATTCATCCTTTCTGAGGGAGGCATAATACTTCATAGTATATATGAACCACATCTTCCTTCTCGATTCATCCTTTGAAAGGCATCATGGTTCTTTCCACAGTTTGGTGACCGTGGCCATTGCTGCTATAAACATTGGGGTACAGATGGCCCTTCTTTTCACTACATCTGAATCTTTGGGGTAAATACCCAGTAGTGCAATTGCAGGGTCATAGGGAAGCTCTATTTTGAATTTCTTAAGGAATCTGCACACTGTTTTCCAAAGTGGCTGCACCAACTTGCATTCCCACCAACAGTGTAAGAGGGTTCCCCTTTCTCACATCCTCTCCAACACACGTTGTTTACTGTCTTGTTAATTTTGGCCATTCTAACTGATGTAAGGTGGTATCTCAATGTGTTTTTGATTTGAATCTCCCTGATGACTAGTGATGATGAAGATTTTTTCATGTGTCTGTTCTTTTGTATGTCTTCATTGGAGAGTGTCTGTTCATGTCTTCTGCCCATTTTTTGACATGATTATCTCTTCTGTGTGTGTTGAGTTTGAGGAGTTCTTTATAGATCTTGGATATCAGACCTTTGTCTATATTGTCATTTGCATATATCTTTTCCCATTCTGTGGGTTGTTTCTTTGTTTTGTTGACTGTTTCCTTTGCTGTGCAGAAGTTTTGATCTTGCTGAAGTCGCAAAATTTTGGCTTTTGTTTCTTTTGTCTTGGAGTCATATCTTGAAAGAAGTTGCTGTGGCTGATGTCGAAGAGGTTACTGCTTTTGTTCTCCTCTAGGATTCTGATGGATTCCTGCCCCAGGTTGAGGTCTTTCATCCATTTCGATTTTATCTTTGTTAGTGGTGTAAGAGAATGGTTGAGTTTCATTCTTCTACACACAGCTGTCCAATTTTCCAAGCACCATTTATTGAAGAGACTGTCTTTTTCCAACTGTATATTTTTTCCTACTTTGTCGAAGATTATTTGACCGTAGAGTTGAGAGTCCATATCTGAGCTCCTTACTCTGTTCCACTGGTTTATATGTCTGTTTTTGTGCCAGTACCATGCTATCTTCGTGATCACAGTTTTGTAGTAAAGCTTGAAATCAGGCAATGTGATGCCCCCAATTTTGTTTTCAACTTTTCTTTACCAATTCGGGGTCTCCTCTGATTCCATACAAATTTTAGGATTGTTTGCTCCAGCTCTTGAAAAAATGCTGGTGGAATTTTGATTGGGATAGCATTGAAAATATAGATTGCTCTAGGCAGTATAGACATTTTAGCAATGTTTATTCTTCCGATCCTTCAGCATGGAATGGTCTTCCATTTTTTTGTGTCTTCTTCAATTTCTTTCATGAGTGTTCTGTAGTGCCTCGAGTACAGATCCTTTACCTCTTTGGTTAGGTTTATTCCCAGGTATCTTATGGTTCTTGGTGCTATAAAAAATGGAACTGATTCTCTAATTTCGCTTTCTGTATTTTTATTGTTAGTGTATAAGAAAGCAACTGATTTCTGTACAATTGACTTTGTATCCTGCCACATTACTGAATTGCTGAATGAGTTCTAGTAGTTTGGGGTGGAGTCTTTTGGGTTTTCCATATAAAGTATCATGTCATCTGAGAAGAGAGAGAGTTTGACCTCTACAATTCCAATCTGAATACCTTTTATTTCTCTTCATAGTCTGATTGCTGTTGCTGGGACTTCTAATATTATGTTGAACAAGAGTGGTGAGAGTGGGCATCTTTGTCATTTTCTTGATCTCAAAGGGAAGGCTGTCAGCTTTTCCCCATTGAGGATGATATTCACTGTGGGTTTTTCATAGACAGATTTTATGAATTTGATGAATGTTCCCTCTATCCCTATACTTTGAAGCATTTTAATTAAGAATGGATGCTGTATCTTGTCAAATGCTTTTTCTACTTCAGTTGAGAGGACCATGTGGTTCTTCTCTCTTCTCTTATTGATTTGTTCTATCACATTCATTGATTTGCAAATATTTCTTTTTTTAAGATTTTTTTTTAATGTGACAGAGAGCACAAGTAGGCAAAGAGGCAGGCAGAGAATGGGGAGGGAATCAGGCTCCCCACTGAGCAGAGAGCCCAATGTGGGGCTTGATCCCAGGAGCCTGAGACCATGACCTAAGCCAAAGGTGGAGGTTTAACCCTCTGAGGCACCCAGGCACCCCTGATTTGGGAATGTTGAACCACCCTTGCAACCCAGGGATAAACCCACCTGCTCATGGAGGATAACCTTTTTTTTTTTCCAATTTATTTATTTTCAGAAAAACAGTATTCATTATTTTTTCACCACATCCAGTGCTCCATGCAAGCCGTGCCCTCTATAATACCCACCACCTGGTACCCCAACCTCCCACCCCTCCGCCACTTCAAACCCCTCAGATTGTTTTTCAGAGTCCATAGTCTCTCGTGAGGATAACCTTTTTATTTTATCTTTTTTTAAAAGATTTTATTTATTCACTTGACAGAGATCACAAGTAGGCAGAGACAGGCAGAGAGAGAGAGGGAGGGAGGTAGGCTCCCCGCTGAGCAGAGAGCCCAATGCAAGGCTCAATCCCAGGACCCTGAGACTATAACCCGAGCCAAAGGCAAAGGCTTTAACCCACTGAGCCACCTAGATTCCCCAGAGGATAATCTTTTTAATGTGCTGTTGTATCCTATTAGCCAGGATCTTGTTGAGAATCTTAGCATCCCTATTCATCAGGGATATTGGACTGAAATTCTTTTTGGTGGGGTCTTTGCCTGGTTTCGGGATCAGGGTAATGCTGGCTCCATAAAAAACCTGGAAGTTTTCCTTCACTTCATTTTTTTGAAACAGCTTCAGGAGAATAGGTATTATTTCTTCTTTGAAAGTTTGGTAGAATTCCCCCAGGGAATCTATCAGGTCCTGGGCTCTTGTTTTTTGATCACTGCTTCAATATTGATACTAGATATTGGTCTATTCACATTGTCAACTTCTTCCTGATTCAGTTTGGAAGTTTATAGGTTCCCAGGAATGCAACCATTTCATCTAGATTGCTTAACTTATTGGCATATAACTGTTGATAATAATTTCTGATATCTGTTTCTATTTCCTTGGTGTTAATTGTGATCTCTCCCTTTTCATTCATGATTTTATTAATTTGGGTCTTCTCTCTTTTCTTTTGGATTAGTTTGGCCAGTGCTTTGTCTATCTTATTGATTCTTTAAAAAAACAAGCATCTAGTTTCATTGATGCATTCTACTCTATCTCTAGTTTCTATCTCATTGGTCTCTGCTCTAATCTTTATTATTTTCCTTCTTGTATGTGGAGTTGGTTTCATTTGTTGTTGATTCTCCAGTTCTTTAAGGTGCAGAGACAGCTGATGTATTCTGGATCTTTCAGTTTTTTTGAGGGAGGCTAGGATGGCTATGGATTTCCCCCTTAGGACCGCCTTTGCTGTATCCCATAGGTTTTGGACCAAAATGTCTTCATTCACATTGGTCTCCATGAACTGTTCAAGTTCTTCTTTGAGTTCCTGGTTGATCCAAGCATTTTTAAGCAAGGTGGTCTTTAGCTTCCAGGTGTTTGAATTCCTTCCAAACTTTTCCTTGTGGTTAAGCTCCAGTTTCAAAGCATTGTGATCTGTGAATATGCAGGGAATAATCTCAATCTTTTGGTATCAGTTGAGCCCAGATTTGTGACCCAGTATGTGGTCTATTCTGGAGAAGGTTCCATGTGCACTCGAGGAGAATGAGTATTCTATTGTTTTAGGGTGGAATGTTCTGTATATATCTATGAGGTCCATCTGTTCTAATGTGTCATTCAATGCTCTTCTTTCTTTATTGATTTTCTGCTTGGATGATCTATTACTGAGAGTGGCATGTTAAAAAACCCCTTCTGTTAATATATTCATATCAATATGACTCTAATATTGAAGAGTCATAGAAGTCAGAGAAGAGGAGTCAGAGAAGACTCAAGAAGAATGAGTATTCTATTGTTTTAGGGTGGAATGTTCTGTATATATCTATGAGGTCCATCTGTTCTAATGTGTCATTCAATACTCTCCTTTCTTTATTGATTTTCTGCTTGGATGATCTATTACTGAGAGTGGCATGTTAAAAAACCCCTTCTATTAATATATTCATATCAATATGACTCTAATATCTTGATTATCTTGATTAACAGTTGTTTTATGTAGTTGGCTGCTCCCATATTGGGGGCATAATTATTTACAATTGTTAGATCTTCTTGGCGGATAGACCCTTTAAGAATGTTGTAGTGTCCTTCTAAAACTCTGACTACAGTCTTTAGTTTAAAATCTAATTTATCTGATACGAGAATTGCTACCCCAGCCTTCTTTTGAGGCCCATTGGCATGAAAGATTCTTCTCCACCTCTTCAATTTCAGTCTGAATGTATCCTCACGTTCCAAATGGGTCTCTTACAGACAACATATGGATAGGCCCTGTCATTTTATCCAATCTGCAACCCTGTGCCATTTTATGGGCACATCTATGCCATTCATGTTGAGAGTGATTATTGAGAGATACATTTTTATTGACATCGTGTTACCTGTGAAGTCTTTGTTTCTATAGATTGTCTCCATATATTTCTGTTCAATGATATTCTTGGTTTTTTTCCTCTTTTATAGAACCCCCTTCCTTAATATTTCTTGCAGTGCCAACATGGTGGTCACATACTCTTTTAAACCTTGCCAGTCTTGGAAGTTCTTTATCTCTCCATCCATTTTGAATGCCAGTCTGCTATATAAAGTATTCTTGGCTGCCTGTTCTTCTCATTTAGTGCCCCAAATACATCTTGCCAGCCCTTTCCAGCTTGCCATGTTTCTGTGGACAAGTCTGATGTGTTTCTGATGGGCTTTTCTCTGTATGTAAGGAATCTCTTCCCCCTAGGTGTTTTCAAGAGCCCCTGTCTACAATTATGATTCATCATTTTCACAATCAGGTGTCTCAAGGCCTTTTTATATTCTATGATCTTGGGGGAAAACCTTTCTGCCTCTAGTACACGAAATCTGGTTCCATTCACAAGACTGGGAAAATTTTCATGGAGAATTTGTTCAACTATATCCTCTAGTCTTCTTTCTTTCTCCTCCGCCTCAGGGTTTCCAATAATTCTGATGTTGGAATTTTCATGGCATCATTTATTTCCCTAATTCTGTTTTCATGGTTTCCAAGCTGTTTGTTCCAGGCTTCCTCCTGATCCTTTTTCTCAATCAGTTTTTCTTCTAGATCACTAATTATACCTTCTGCCTCAGTTACTCTAGTTTTTAGAGAATTTAGATTAGATTGGAACTGTTTGAAGGCATTGTGAACATCATCCCTGGGGGCTTTCACTTCCTCCTTAATCAATTCCATTTTGTCATTAAAGGCTTTCTCCAACCTAGCCATTGCATGCATAATTGTTAGCCTGAATTCCCTTTCTGACATATTGTTTATGTCCATATCCAATAGCTCTGATGGAGAAGGCACAGTCTCTGAATTTTTCCTCTCTTGGGCATTCCTCCTTTTAGTCATTTTGGTGACAGATGCCTGAGGGAATGTGTAGCTGAATGTATCAATTGTGGTACAGGCAAGGTACACTCTGGAATACTTTTGGTCAATCAGGAGTCACCATCAAAAAGAAAGAAAAAAGAAAAAAGAGAGAGGGAGAGAGACAGGGGGGGGAAAAAGTGAGAAAATAAAAGAGAATACCCAGCCCAAATGGGCCCCAAAGGTAAGATTTATGAAGTATACAAACAAAAACAGACCAAAAAAACCGACAAAAGTAAATGATAAGGAAAAAAAAAAAAAAGAGCCCAGCCCAAATGAACCCCAAGTCTAAGATTTATACACTACCAGAACAAAAACAAATACATAGAAAAATTGATGGAAGAAAAAGATGGGAATGTGGTTATAAATTCCCAGTGTGGGTGAGGAAGATTATTTTGTTCTTCCTGGATGTATCTTGATATCTTTGCTAAAGGACTCAAATTTTCTGAGATCAAGGGGGGATTAAAATTATTTATATTATAGGGGTAGCATTAATTGGGGAAAGGGGATTACCTTGAAGCTTATCTCTATACAAATATTAAAAAATGAAAAAATAGATAAGAAAAAGAAAAACACAGGTATATGTGTCAAAAAACTTCAAGTTAAAAGGTTATTATGGAAATTGTTGTACTGAACATCTCATTGTGATGGGAACTAGGTTAAAAAATATTTTTAAAAAATTGAAAAGAATGAGAATAGTGGGAACGAATTAAAAAGAAAAGTTGTATCTATGAAGTAGTGATGGTTGTCCTCTTGGTTTTTGTTGTTGTTGTTTTGTTTTATTTTTTGTTTTATTTTGTTTTGTTTTGTTTTGTTTTTTTCGGGGGGCTTCCTGGGGGAGAGTCCTTCCAAGTGGTTTTCCAGGCAGACTTGCTAGAGTTGAGTCCTTCTGCCCCCTATCAAGGGGCTGGGCTCTGAGGAAACTGGTTTTTCAGGCTTTGCTCTCTGGAGGTTTTTGTTTTGTTTTGTTTTGTTTTGTTTTCCTCCCCTTGGTGGGTTTTCAAGGTTCTTTGTCTGTTCCTCTCTGGGTGCTCCAGATCACATAAATTCCCCCTCTGCCACCAGCAGAGCACATCCCCAGTCACAGTCTCAGGGGTAGCAAGAGCTCCCACTGTACCTAAAACCAGGAGAAGTGCTAGTCCAGAGAGCTGGGTTCCAGTGGCTGCCTCCACCATGGCTTTCTGGGCAGGTCCAGACCACCAGAGAGGTCCCAACTAGAGATAGCACACTGAGATTTTCCTGCAGACCCAGCTGGGAGTGTTCAGACTCTCCAAGTCCTAGAGAGCACCAGCTAGCACTGGCATGGACCTCTCTCAGGGGAGAGTATGGAGCGTGACTCAGACCCCAGTCACAGAGCATGCTTGCAGAGTGCAAAAGGTTGTGGTTCTAGAGAGTGCTGGCTGCATCCACACCAGACTCTCTCACACATGCCACCACCCAGATGCTCTCACCTGCACCAGCAGCTCATGGACCAAGGCCTGGCTTCTTCACCGCACTCTCTCTGACTCAGTGCCAATGGTGGCCATCCTGGGTCCATGGGCTTACGCCCCTGTCCCTAATCAGCTGATTCCACCAATTTCCCCTTAAGATCTTTTGCTGTTTTTGAGTGCTTTCAACCAGACTCCAAGTTAATGCTGTCCTCGATCACAGGGCACTCTTGTTTTGGGGTATTACTCTCCAATGGGTCGCTTCTGGTGGCTCCCTTCCCCTTTTGTTTATCTTTCAATAAAAGCCCAATGTTTCCACTCCACTTTACCTGTCCACTGGCATCTTCTGCCCCCGTAGAGATCCAGAAGTGTATAATTCTAATCTCAGGCTGATTTCATGGGTGATCAGAGTTCTTTGGTAGATAATCAGCTTACTTAAGAGGAACAGTTGAAACAGCACCTCCTACTTTACCACCATCTTTGCTCAGATCACCAACAGGCATTATTCTTATTTTGGAACATACTGTTAGTTTACTCAAGACCCATTCATAAACTCCTTTCCCTTTCTCTTACTCAGCTTTAAAGAGCAGAAATTTCAATATCCCATTCCCTAGCTTCCTTGTCCTTTAGAGGCCAGGTATATCCTGGGGGGTCACTGGCTGTGGGTTTATGGAAAAGCTGTTGCTTTCCTGATAAAGGGAGGATGCCTTTTTGGTTTCTCTACAAGTGAGCATCCTGAGGGCAGAGACTATATTTTCCCATCCTGTGGAGTTCCATGAGACCCCAACTAGCTGAGTTCAGGCTTAGGCATGTAGTTGGTCTTACGGGAAAACTCAGCTTGAAATCAAGCATGGTCTGAGCTGCACTGAATTGTTTATTTGCTTCAGTAACCTTTAAATACAAAGGCCAAAAAATAATTCTGTGTGGTTGGCTTTGGAAAGGTTATCAGGGAGAGCTAGAAACAGGCAATTATTGACAAAATAAAAAATAATGAGAATCAAGGCAATTTGATGAGCAAGTTTGCAAAGAGAAGAAAAAAACAATTTGTCCAGCACTCCAACACACGTTCAAAAAAAAATGGCTAGATCAATTCATTAGGTTTTTGTTTTTAATTTCAAATTCAACCACTCTCTGGAGGACCTGTGGGCATGTGCTCATGATTAAAAATACATTACTGTATTCTTAGCTATCATAAAACAACACAAGAGCAGCGGCATAATTACATGTGACTTCTTCTAAAATATAGCTGGCTCCCTTGGCTTTGTGCTTAGCAAGCCCCTGAAGGGTCGATGAAACCACAAACGTGGACCATTTCTTCTCTTGATCCCCTGCCAGAATCGAAGTTACTTCCCAGCCCACAACTAGTATCCTCCTTCCAGGCTTGTGTTTTTTCATCCAGGACTTTCATAAACAGATTTCCCACCTCCACTGTGAGTGACTCATATCTTGGGCTGAATTGTGAGCTAAGATTTAAAGCCCGAAGCATGAGAGTAAGCACTTCACAGTGTACGGGGTTTTTGACAGGTATTGTCTCCTTTGATTGATAAAGTGCAATACAAATGTGAAGTTTTGTTATTGTTTTTTTTAAATTAGCATTGAGTGTTCATTCTGATCCCCAAAGATTAGCAAATGTTTAAATATTAAGCAACAGTATAACATTACCCCAGAGTAGCTTTTACACTGAACATATGTATTATTTTCCCAACTCATCATTAAGGAGGGTAATATGCAAGAAAAACACAGCACAAAAACTCTTCTTGATAAATGCCAGTAAATAAATGTACATGTGTAGGGCAAATGCTTTAAAAACTGAAAGCAGATTGGTCAGGCTTGTGACACCTCTGGTTCCTCAACGCTTTTCCAATGCATTCACTTTGAAGTTGTATGGCTACCCTGAGATCCACATTTTGGTTCTGCATAATCTAGTTGCATTTCTTTGTGGAGCTTTCATAATAACCTGCTTATCAAAATATTCTTTATAAAATTGGAGTGGTATATATTATCTGAGGAGCTCCTTGACATTTTTAAGCTCCAATGTCAGTACTGCCCAAATACAAGCTAGATTATCATGTACTTTTCAAAAACAGTTTAATGCCTTGCTCTCATGAACTCTGACAGTCTGACAATTAAGATAAAAAAGAGGCATTTGTTTGTAGAAAGTGCATAGGGGCCTGGAATTGACATTTCCTGCAAGCAATGTTGCCAACCCTCCAATAGGAAATCAGGACTGGCACAGAAGTTGTGCCAGTGATCTGTAGGAGCTCACTGCTGCACTCTGTTTGCAGCAGACATCTGTGGGGGTCCCCCATTCATGGCCCCATGACATCTAGCATTTCCATACCTACCAGCCCAATTTCTTAGGGCAGACTCCCTTCCCTTGCCTGAGAGCTTTATCCTGCCACTGGAGACCATTCTGGTCATATTATGTGACAGGCCAGAAATGCTGAGAAATTAAGCTTCCCAAGAACAACACTCAACCAATTACTGACTGATGTAGGTGATGGATACATCCCCCAGCTCCTCCATCCATCCAGCAGGATAATTCTGAGGTGAGAGTTCCGCCCTGTTTCCCAGAGTTCCCAACAAGTTGAACTAAAGTTGCCTACAGTGGAAACTCATTACTCACCCTTGTTGGCTGTCTTCCCTTCCGTGACTCACTTCTATCCCTATCACTGTGTCCTGGGTTCACCTCCCAAATAAACTGCTTGCACTCAAACCCATGCCTTGGGGTCTATTGCTGGGGGGAACTCAGATTAGGGCACTTCCACACTTACCAAGGTTTTAGAGCAGTACACATTCCCCAGGCTGGAGGGGGAATACCCCAATGCTATCTGCTTTCTCAGAGGATCTGCTCCAGCTGTGGTCATTATGAATGTGTGTAATCTGATCTTAGACAGAAAATCAAAGTATAGGTGATACCTTCACACCACACAGCAGTAGTCACACCTTCCATCTTCCAGGTGTGTGCTGCATAGGAGGAGGAGAAAGGGTAATATTTTTCCAGCTGTCCATCTCTTTCTTTTTTTTTTTTAAGATTTTTATTTATTTATTAGACAGAGATCACAGGCAGGCAGAGAGAGGAGGAAGCAGGCTCCCTGCTGAGCAGAGAGCCCGAGGTGAGGCTCAATCCCAGGACCCTGAGATTGTGACTTGAGCTGAAGGCAGAGGTTTTAACCCACTGAGCCACCCAGGTGCCCCTGTCCATCTCTTTCTATAAGCAGCTTCCCTCTGGCTGTTGTTTCTTTTGTCATCTCTGTAGGCTTAGAGAGAAAATCAGGAGGCAAGAGAGGATCCTGCAATCACAGAGCCATGAGCTGTAACTGAATCATAGAGCTCCCATGAGCCCTATGTATGAGAATAAAGGAAACTTGTATCTTTGATGGTGACAGGAACACCCGTGCCTTTAGCAGAGGCCGCCTCAGTAAATTCAGTATCCATAATTTTCTTATTGTGAGAAAATAAATAGCATTTTTATTTCATGAATTTGAATTCATCATTTTGTATTTGAGTTTGTTGTATCAATATCAATCTAATGAACATTCATTCACTCTCCATTATATGGTCAGCTCTGTGCTGAGACTGAGGACACAAGGATAAAAAGGACATGGTTCCTGACCTTGCAGTAGCATATGGGAGACAGACACATAAATAGATAATACAGCATGAAATGATGTGCACTATGGTGATAAAATAATGTACCAAAAAGGACAAAATCTTGCCATTCACAACAACATGGAAGAACTCAGAGGTATTATGCTAAATGATACAATGCAGATAGGTAAAGCCAAATGCCACATAATTTAACTTATATGTGGAATCTGAAAAACAAAACAAACAACCAAAACAGAAATAGGTTCATAGACACAGAGAACAATCTGGTGGCTGCCGGGGAAGAGAAGTGGGGGATGGGCAAAATAGAGGAATGCAAGTAAAAGATACAACTTTCAATTATAAAATAAATAATACACATATAATACAATATACAGCATGGAGGATATAGTTAATACTGTAACAATTTGGTATGGTGACAGATGGTAGCTAGATTTAGTTGTGATCACTTTGTAATATATGGAAATACTGAATCACTATGTTGTACACCTGAAACTAATATAATATTGTATGTCAACTACACTTCAATAAAAAATATACCCTGGAAATACAGGGATACTGATTCAGACAGTGAAATTAGGGAAATCTTCCAGAAATGACAACAAAACTGAGTCTCGAACGTGGGCAGAATTAGCAAGTAAGAGGGCATAACAAGAGAACATTCCTGGCAAAAGAAACAACATGAAAAAGAAATGTATGTTTAAAGACCATCACCTTATATCAAATAGTCAAAGGAATGCTGCTGCTTTAATACAAGTATAAATGATGTTCTATTTTGATATAAGTACATCAAAATCTTTTAATTAACAAGTAGATACATAATCATCATGGACAACATTGACACTCTATCCTTGAGCCTCAGGTGAGTCTTCCCCCAGGGCTGAGAGATGTAGTGTGGGGGAAGTAAGGTATACAACAGGTGAGGTTAGAGTAGGAAGAGGTGGTGGATAAGATAAAGTGAAGGCTGAAGGGAGGCAAGGGTGGGAAAAGATGAGGGAATCTGAAGAGGTGAGAGGGAAGGAGACGGTGGCTACAAAACATGTTATTCAGTGTTTCTTAATAAAATGCTTTTGTTGGGTCACCTGGGTAGTTCAGCCAGTTAAGCCTCCAATTCCTGGTTTCAGCTCAGGTCATAATTTCATGAGTCAGGAGATTGGGTGCTCAGTGGGGAGTTTGCTTGAAGATTCTCTCCCTTGGCCCCTTCCCTCCTCTCTATCTCTTTAAAATAAATAAATCTATAAAAAAAATGCTTTCATTTGGGGACCGTCACTAAACAACCCTGAGTCATTAGAACCCTATTGAAAAAAAGCTTGTCAAATTGCACAGTGTTCTCAATGATATGTGCTGTGGAAATTGGGCACTTTCTTTCTCTCTTTCTTTACTGTTCCCCACTTCATGTAGCATAAAGATAGTCTGACACTTATCACATGGAGTTGTATTGTCCTTGGATGAGCAACAAAATGGACTCTCTAGGTCTTGTCATTTAATTTTCACACTATCTCTAAATTACCTCAGAATTTTAAACCAATAAGGGAACTTCTCTGACCTGCTTTTCTTGGATATTATCATGGTAATGGTGATTTAGTGTTGATGGCAAATGAGACAAAATAGGGCTGTCACACATGTCTGAAGAAAAAAATAAGAAAGTGAAAACTGAAAAAAATTAATTATCTCCAAATCAGTATAATAAATAAGGATGCTTGCTAAAGAAAATAATCACTAAGACCTCTCCTTGCACCAAACAGTTGTGAGTGCCTTCTCTAGAAATGCTTGACCTTTGCCTTCCACCAAAAGCTCTCAGGAAGGCTTCTTCTAAGGTGGTAAGGATTATTCCTATTTTGGAGAGACCTAACATCCAGAATCTCCACAAGGTGAGTGTGGCTGCCCTGTACATTAGAAGCATTTAGAGGGCTCTGAAAAACAACTTTTTGCTTTGCATGGCTGGTTTTACAGAAAATAGAGACGTTAGTAAATATCCCACTTTTTAAATAACATTAATTTTGGTGACTTTGTCCTTTAGCAACACATGCAAATGAATAGATGATGGAAGTGTTAAAACCATAAATGTCAATATTTAAATGCAGAGAGTTAACCAACAAGTTGAGTAGTGAAGAGAAAGAGGTTTTTGTTCTTGTTTTGGATTTGGTTTTTAAGTAAAAGAGATTGTCCCCAGCCTCAAAATTTTTCCATTTTTGTGGAAATAGACCATCACAGGAAACAACACAAAATCTCACATTGTATTGTGTGGTGTGGACTGAAGTCCAGGTGAGAGGTGGGGGAGTGGGTGGAGAATAATGTGGATGTCTGGCATCTCCTTTGGGATGAGCTAGGCATTTATGAATAGAGCACTTTACAGTTTACAAATGACTTCCATTTTTCATGATCATATTCAACCCCCCACAAGTAGCAAGCAAGGGTCTTCTGTTCTCATCCCTATATTACAAATAGAACACAAGTTGAGAGAGGCCAAAGGCTGGTCAATGTAGCTAACAATTCTGAACTTGACATTGCAAGAATGGAGAAACACAGCATAGAGTGAAAGTGAACCCTGCCCACACTGGCTCTGTATACCTGGTCTCTCTGGATCTCTACCCTCTGCCTTCCCCTTATCCCTAAAATTCCAGTTTCTCATTGAACAATGACCCAGATGACAGAGGAAGCTTCTCTGAGAACTGCTGAGCACTGCAGAGAAAATCCTTGTTTCCCGACAGGAATAAAGGTTTTCAGGGCCTGAGTCTGAAATCCATGTTATGAAAATTCAGAATTGAAATGTTTGTTTCATTTGTATCTTTAAAAAGATCTGTGAACACACATTTGGCCTACATTTATACTGAAAATTCTTTTAGGGTTTAATATTTACAACATAAAATGATTCAGCTTTTCTTTGATGGCACTTGAACCATTTCAGCTATCTGAACCCAGTTCAGCACTTCTATTTCTTCTATACTTCGCTTCTTCTACACTTCCTTTCTTCTACTTCCTTTCTTCTACACTCAAACACACACATGCATATACACATAAATATGCACACACATGAGTGCTTGCATGTACATATGCATGCACAACATATTTACACACAAATTTCATTTGTATGCATTCACACATGTGCACATGCGCACATATATGACATGCACACTCACACAAACACATGCACTCACACTCAGACTTTTCATACATAGACTGATCCAGCCAATGCAAAGAGCATGGGAGGAATGAACCTGTGCCCCCTACTGTGGTCAAATATTCACTATTTAATTCCAACTCTCCTCTACCCTCCCCTTGTTACTCTTATATTGTAATTTTGGAGACTCTACTCTAATGCATCATTGTACCACACAATTCTGGAATAGAAGGCAGTTAAAGTCACCAGAAGCATGAATTATCTCCCATAGTATCCAGGCTGAAAAGCCCAGACTCTCTTTCTCCCTCTCTCTCTCCTTAAATTTTTATTTAAATTCTAGTTAAGAAATACACAATGCAACATTGGTTTCAGGAGTAGAATTCAGTGATTCATCACTTATATACGACACCCAGAGCTCATCATAACAAGTGTCATCCTTAATACCCATCACCCATCTAACCTTCCCCTCCCTACCTCCCTCCAAAAACCCTTAGTTTTTCTCTATTAGGATGTGAGGGCGATCTGGCTGCGACATCTGTCACCCCATTGATCGCCAGGGTTGATTCTGCTGATCTGGCTAGCTAGGCGGGTGTCCCCTTCCTCCCTCACCGCTCCATGTGCGTCCCTCCCGAAGCTGCGCGCTCGGTCGAAGAGAACGACCTTCCCCGATAGAGGAGAGGACCGTTCTTCGGTCAAGGGTATATGAGTAGCTGCGCTCCCCTGCTAGAACCTCCAAACAAGCTCTCAAGAGTCTAAAAGTCTCTTATGCCTTCTTTCCCTCAATCTTTTCTTCTCCCTTCCCATATATTCATCTGTTTTGTTTCTTAAACTCCACATATGAGTGAGATCATATGGTATTTGTCTTTCTCTGACTTACTTCACTCAGCATAATACACTCTAGCTTCGTCCACATTGCTGCAAATGGCAAGATTTCATTATTTTTGATGGCTGTGTATATACATCTCATTTATCCATGCCTCAGTCAGTGGACATTTGGACTTTCTCCATAGTTTGGCCATTGTTAATAATGCTACTATAAACATGCATGTACCCCTTTGAATCTGAATTTTTGTATCATTTGGGTAAATACCTAGTAGTGCAATTGCTGGGTAGTTCTATTTTTAGGATAAGGTAGTTGTAGGTAGTTCTATTTTTAACTTTTTGAGGGAACTCCATACTTTTTTCCAGAATGGCTATACCAGTTTGTAGTCCACCAACAATGCTAGAGGGTTCCCCTTTCTCCACATCCTTGCCAACACCTGTTGTTTCTTGTTGTTAATTTTAGTCATCCTGACAGGTGTGAGATGGTATCTTGTGGTTTTGATTTGTATTTCCCTGATGATGAGTGATATTGAACATCTTTTCATATGTCTGACAGACATCTGGATGTCTTTTTTGGAAAAAATGTCTATTCATGTCATCTGTCCATTTCTTAACTGGATTATTTATTTTTGGAATGTTGAGTTTAATAAGTTCTTTCTATATTTTGGATACTAACCTTTTATCAGATATGTCACTTGCGAATATCTTATCCCATTCAGCAGGAGGCCTTTTAGTTTTGTTGATTATTTTTTTTTGCTATGTTGAAACTTTTTATCTTGATGAAGTCCCAATAGTTCATTTTTTGTTTTCAGTTTCCCCTGGCTCCAATGTGTCTAGTAAGAAGTCGCTGTGGCCAAGGTCAAAGAGATCGCTGCCTGTGTTTTTAATGGATTCTTGTCTCACGTTTAGGTCTTTCACCCATTTTGAAGTTATTTTTGTGTATGGGGTAAGAAAGTGGCCCAATTTCATTCTTCTTCATGTTGCTGCCTAATTTTCCAAACACCATTTGTTGAAGATATTGTCTTCTTTCTTTCTCTTTCTTTCTTTCTTTCTTTCTTTCTTTCTTTCTTTCTTTTTTTTGTTTAAAGATTTTATTTATTCATTTGACAGAGATCACAAGTAGGCAGAGGCAGGCAGAGAGAGAAGCAGGCTCCCCGCTGAGCAGAGAAACCCCACATAGGGCTCGAACCCAGGACCCTGAGATCATGACCTGAGCCGAAGGCAGAGGCTTTAACCCATTGAGCCACCCATGTGCCCCAGACACTGTCTTTTTTTCCATTGGATATTCTTCCCCGCTTTGTTCAAGATTAGTTGACCATATAGCTGTTGATTACAGCTTTGTAATACAGCTTGAAGTCTGGAATTGTGATGCCTCCACCTTTGCTTTTTCTTTTTCAGGACTATTTTGGCCATTAGGGGTCTTTTGTGGTTCCACACAAATTTTAGGATTGTTTGTTCTCCCGCTATGAAAAATGCTGGTGGTATTTTAATAGGTATTACATTAAATGTGTAGATTGCCTTGGGTAGTACAGATATTTTAACAATATTTGATCTTCCAATCCATGAGCATGGAATGTTTTTCCATTTCTTTGTGGTCTCTTCAATTTCTTTCAGAGTTGTTCTATAGTTTTCAGAGTACAGATATTTTACCTCTTTTGTTAGGTTTATTCCTAGGTATCTTATCATTTTTGGTGCAGTTGTAAATGGGATTGATTCCTTAATTTCTCTTTCTGTGTTTCATTGTCGGTGTATAAAAATGCAGCAGATTGGGGCACCTGGGTGGCTCAGTGGGTTAAGCCTCTGCCTTCAGCTCAGGTCATGATTTCAGGGTCCTGGGATCAAGCCCTGCATTGGGCTGTCTGCTCGGAGGGGCGCCTGCTTCCCCCTCTCTCTCTGCCTGCCTCTCTGCCTACTTGTGATCTCTGTCTGTCAAAAAATAAATAAAATCTTTTATTTTCGCTTTTGTTTCCTTTGCCTTTGGAGACATATCTTGAAAGAAGTTGCTGTGGCTGATATCGAAGAGATTACTGCCTATGTTCTCCTCTAGGATTCTGATGGATTCCTGTCTCACGTTGAGGTCTTTTATCATTTTGAGTTTATCTTTGTGTATGGTGTAAGAGAATGGTCGAGTTTCATTCTTCTACTTATAGCTGTCCAGTTTTCCCAGCACCATTTATTGAAGAGACTTTTTTCCACTGTATATTTTTCCCTGTTTTGTCGAAGATTAATTGACCATAGAGTTGAGGGTCCATATCTGGGCTCTCTACTCTGTTACACTGATCTATGTGTCTGTTTTTATGCCAGTACCATGCTGTCTTGGTGATCACAGCTTTGTAATAAAGCTTGAAATCAGGTAACGTGATGCCGCCAGCTTTATTTTTGTTTTTCAACATTTCCTTAGCGATTCGGGGTCTCTTCTGATTCCATACAAATTTTAGGATTATTTGCTTCAGCTCTTTGAAGAATACCGGCGGAATTTTGATTGGAATGGCATTAAAAGTATACATTGCTCTAGGCAGTATAAACATTTTAACAATGTTTATTCTTCTGATCCAAGAGCATGGAATGATCTTCCATCTTTTTGTGTCTTCTTCAATTTCTTTCATGAGTGTTCTGTAGTTCCTCAAGTACAGATCCTTTATCTCTTTGGTTAGGTTTATTTCAAAGTATACATCACAGGAAAAGCCAGAGTATATGGGATTTTTCCTTCTCTCCTAAATGGTAAGTAAGGGTGTTACTTCAATTCAATGTTAAATACATTGAAGTTGAACGCTGCTGTAGATATGATGAATCTGATTCTCTAGTACAGTAAGAGAAGATTTTGAATAAAAAATAAATGAATTATTTTCAAATGATGTGACCACTAATCAAAAATTACTCCAAATGATAAATGTTTTAGAAATCTATAGAAAATTTATGCATGGTATAAATTCCATTCAAGACTTCTTTCAAGATATGTCTCCAAAGGCAAAGGAAACAAAAGCTAAAATAACCTTTTGGGACTTCATCAAAATCAAAAGCTTCTGCACAGCAAAGGAAACAGTCAAAAAAACAAAAAGGCAACCCACGGAATGGGAGAAGATATTTGCAAATGACAGTACAGACAAAAGGTTGATACCCAGGATCTATAATGAACTCCTCAAACTCAACACACATGAAACAGGCAAACATATCAAAAAATAGGCAGAAGATATGGACAGACACTTCTCCAATCAAGACACATGAAAAAATGTTCATCATCACTAACCCTCAGGGAGATTCAAGTTAAAACCACATTGAGATATCACCTTACACCAGTTAGAATGGCCAAAATTAACAAGACAGGAAACAACATGTGTTGGAGAGGATGTGGAGAAAGGAGAACCCTCATACACTATTGGTGGGAATGCAAGTTGGTGCAGCCTCTTTGGAGAACAGTGTGGAGATTCCTAAAGAAATTAAAAATAGAACTTCCCTATGACCCCGCAATTGCACTCCTGGGTATTTACCAAGATACAGATGTTGTGAAAAGAAGGGCCATCTGTACCCCAATGTTTATAGCAGCAATGGCCACGGTCGCCAAACTGTGGAAAGAACCAAGATGGCCTTCAATGGACGAATGGATAAGGAAGATGTGGTCCATATATACTATGGAGTATTATGCCTCCATCAGAAAGGATGAATACCCAACTTTTGTAGCAACATGGACCGGACTGGAAGAGATCATGCTGAGTGAAATAAGTCAAGCAGAGAGAGTCATCATATGGTTTCACTTATTTGTGGAGCCTAACAAATAGCATGGAGGACAAGGGGTGTTAGAGAGGAGAAGGGAGTTGGGGTAAATTGGAAGGGGAGGTGAATCATGAGAGACTATGGACTCTGAAAAACAATCCGAGGGGTTTGAAGTGGCAGGGGGGTGGGAGGTTGGGGTCCCAGGTGGTGGGTATTATAGAGGGCACGGCTTGCATGGAGCACTGGGTTTGGTGAAAAAATAATGAATACTGTTTTTCTGAAAATAAATAAATTAATTTAAAAAACTTTTAAAAAATGCAGCAGATTTCTGTATGTTGGTTTTATATCCTGCAACTTTGCTGAATTTGTGCATCTTTCTAGAAACTTTTGGTGGTCTTTGGGTTTTCTACAGAGTATCACACTGTCTGCAATTAGTGAAAATATGACTTCTTCCTTGCTGATTTGGATGCCTTTTATTTCTTTTTGTTACCTGGTTGCTGAGGCTAAGACTTCCAGTACTATGCTAAATAGTAGTGGTCAGAGGGGTCATCCCTGTCTTGTTCCTGACCATAAAGGGAAAGCTCTCAGTTTTTCCCCAATAAGGTTGATATTAACTGTGAGTCTTTTACCTATCAAATAGCCCAGATTCTCCTGACTCTCTTTAATGCTTTCAGGAACAGGAAACTTCCTCCCTCCTGAAATAATCTAGTTCTTTTTCTCACACCTCCTGACTTAGCTAGTGAGATAGCTAACATTCTAATCCTGGCTGTGCTCTTACCCCTTGGGTTATCTTGGACATATTAGTTCCACTCCATGTTTCTCCTGAGGGAATTGGAGATAATCTTACCAATCAAGACATTTTGATAATTCAGAACTCTTAAAATGGTCTTCCTTATTTTGAGCCAAAATATTCTTCTCCAAAGTACCTACCTCTGGTCCAAGTTCTCTTCTCTGGGATTATACCTTCATCCTCAAGCCAGAGAGTGGAAGCCTTTATTTTCTTCTCCAGCTAGACTCTCCCTCTGTGTTTTAGGCTCAGTCCTGGCTTCCTCTTGTGCCCATCTTATACCCCTGTGGCCCAGCTTTTACTCCAGCTATTGCTGTGGCAGTTGGCTTTGGGAAGCTATAGCCTTACAGCTCCTCATCTCAGCCACACTGTGTCCTTCCCACTTTGTGCTGTAAGTAGCTCTCTTTCTGATTCCTCATTGTGGGTCCTCCAGGAAACCATCCAGGACATTCTGAACCAGGATGACTAACTATCCCAGTTTTTCTAGGATTAAGAGGTTCCCAGGATTCAGGGTTTTCAGTTTGAAAATTAGGAAAGTCTGAGGTAACTTGGGACAGTTTGGTCCCCTTAGCTTGAACATAGGAAAGCCTTAATAGCCAAGGGCAACTCTCAAAAATGGTGGACTCTAGGAACTGATGATCACTGCTCCTTTCTTGGCCCTGGACAGACCTTCAAGGTATGAATTCCACATGCACAGTTCCTCAGAGGGTCCTGGGAAAATTAAGTCCCAGTTTCCTATAGTAGTAACCAATTTGGGAATCCCTCAATATGAGAAGGCCTTCCTTCTTCCCTGTCTTGCTCCCTTTAGTCTCCTCACTCCTATTTCTTGGGATAATTTCCCACAACAAATGACTCACACACAAAAGCCCTCATCTCAGGTTCTGCTGAGGGAGGGAAGCCTGGGTTCAGGCAGGTACTTGAGAATTTTGGTCAGTAAAAATGTCACAGTGTTGCCCTCTTTAGATATTGAACTTCTGGTTTCTCAGGCCCAAATAGCATTCTGCTAGGTTAAAGACCACTAGAATATTCTTGATTTCTCTACAACCTCTTAGTATTCTTTTCGCATTCTAACCCAGCCAGATGACTGCAGCAATTCACTTGTGTAGTTGTTGGCTCATTTCCTCAAAATATGGGATTTGGGGGCTATGTCTGAGAACTGCACAGGGGATCTAGTTTCTGATCAAAATCAAATCAAAACACCTCCCGTGGAGGCATAGCAGGCATTTTATTTCCTGACAGTGTTTCTCCCATTCTAATTCAATTTTCAGCAAATGAAACTCAAGTAGATATAGGTGCAAGAACTGAGAACTGAGAATAACCTGACTTGTATATATCTAAAAATTTTTTAAATAAGGAAAAAAAATATTATCAATAGAAAAGTGAGAGAAACTCACTAAACTCTTACACATATTCTGAATCAAGTCAAGCTTTTTCTTATGGCAGGACAAAGAAAAAGGTAACTGAGTATTTCTCAATTATCAATGGCTATCATTTCTGCAGCACTTTACATGTATCATCTTATTTAATTCCTTAGAACAGCCCCATGGGGTTACATTTATCCTTGTTATCACCATTTTATGTTGGAGAAATTAAGAATCAGAAAGATTAGTCATTCAGCCAAGATCCCACAACCAGCAATTTTCAGAGCTGATATTCAAACCCAGGCAGTCCAGCTACAAAACAATACTCCCACACCTGTCTAGGGAAGGAAAGATCAGACAGGCTCACATCACCCCTTTATGGTGTCCTTCCGCCATCCTCACAGCACTTTCAACCTGTGTCATTGCTCAAGCCCCGCCCTGTATGAGGAATTCCCTTACCCCACACCACACTCTGGATAGCATCAGTCCCTCCACTGAATTTCCACAATTACTTTCTATATATACTATGTAAATGCACATATCAAGCATTTAATGAGCCCTTACTATACACCAGGACTGGCACTAAGCTTTTTATGTATATTATTACTTCTAGATCAGTTCTATATCAACTTACTATGATTACCCCTGTTGCATAGCTGAGGAAAACAAAGTACAAAGAGGTTAAATATGATGAGGGCACTCTTTCTCTCCCTCTCCAATTCCAGACTATAAAAGGAGTTTCCAAAATGACTAAGAAGGCCAATGCCACTGGCCAGGGTACTGAGGCCCCATTAGCTTTCAGATCAGCCCTGTTATCTACAACTTCCCCCTAGCCACTTGGCATTGCAGACTTTCCCTCCTGGATCTTCCCTCCATGATATCAAGCCTCAACCTTCATTCAACAGATACTTATTGAAGGCCCACTACATTCCAGGCACTGTTTCAGATTCCCAGAAGCTAATCTCATTGAAAGGCAGACCTGGTAAATAGGTATAAAAATACATAGAGACTTATGACTAACCAATAATCTCCTTTGCTTAAGAAAATTATTCAAAACTTAATAAAGGCCATTGATTATGTCTGCAATTGACTGGGGCCCAGACATTTTATAATTTCATAAAATGGTTTAGGTATAATAAATCATCTTCTGTCCAAGAGAGACAATAACCCTAAAGGATAGTATTTCATTAACCAGTTTTAATCTAATTCAACAATCTTATCTTATCATTTCTTTCTTCCCCTGTTGAACTGACTATAAAACCCCACTTTCTCATATTCCTTCTTTTGAACTAACTTTCTCATAAATGAGTTAAATAAAATGATGCTATGTGCATAATATCTAGCTACATAATAATTATGTTTTAACATTTTTAGTATTAGACTTTAACAATCATATTCAGGAAATTAAAATGGGAGATGTGATCATGAGTGAATGGGTGGTCTAGGAAAGCCTCTCAGAGGAGGTGGTTAAGTGACTTAAAGATCAGAAAGGAGTTTGGTATGCTTAAATGGGGAGGGGGTGTCTTTCCAGGTGGAGGAAAGAGCTTGAGCAAAGAATCTAAAGAAGAAAGGGAGTTAACTTATTGAGGGCTGTGCTAGTAAATGTGTAACAATTGGCTGGATGTGGTCAGGGGAGTTGAGGATGAGAGGAAGGGAAACACCCCTGATCTGTAGTATTTGCCAATTCCCACAATTTTGAACTACCAACACAAGGTCACTGAACACAGAGTTGGAAAACAATGCACACAATGAGCCACTTAGACTGGCTCCAGCACATCCCTGGGCTATTCCAGAAAAAGAAGTAAAGCCAGAAAAGCAGGGAAGATGAAGAAGAGAATTTCAGGAGATAAAGTCAAAAAGGTAGGCATGGGACAAAACTTGGAAGGAGATCTGAGGAGTTTAGATTATATTCCAGTTATGTTTGGAAACCATTTGAGGAATTTTTAAACCCAGGAGCAATAGTTCATCTTGCTTTCTACCTTCTTAATACTTGTCTTTAAAAGAAAGGGGAAGAGAATACGGAGGGACATAAATTCCTAGTTTTGTGCAATAGCAATAAATATGCCCTAGCACTTCACCTCCTACTTTGTAAGTCTTACCAACAAAGACCATGCTATATAATTTGCTTCATTTTCCCTCAGTAGAAAGCTCATGTTTTTTTATGTATATAATTTTTTTTAAATTTCTTTTCAGCGTAACAGTATTCATTGTTTTTTGCACCACACCCAGTGTTCCATGCAATACGTGCCCTCCTTAATACCCACCACCTGGCTCCTCCAACCTCCCACCCCCTGCCCCTTCTAAACCCTCAGGTTGTTTTTCAGAGTCCATAGTCTCTCATGGTTCACCTCCCCTTCCAATTTCCCTCAGCAAGCTCATATTTTTTGAAAGAAGGTAAGTAAATCCATTCTTTCAAGACTAAACAGAAAAAGAACTGTTAAGTAAATTGTTTAAAAATGTGTTGTACTATTGCAAACTGTTAAAAATGGTTGCAGAAGTTTTTTATGCCTTTTAAAGAGCAATGATATCAGCAACAGCTGATTGACTGCTTGGTCATTGGTGCGACTAGAAGAGAAAGACAGCTGCCATTGTGTGCTAGTTGACCTGCTGCCAGAAAAGGTGACCTAGCTGACAGACACACCACAGTGGCTTACACTGGGAAATGGAGACCTGTTGTGAAAGTGGAGGGGAGGACCATTTACCTCAGTGGTTCAACCCATTTGATCTGGTGGGTATTGACTCAGAGACTAGGGGGCCTCAGCATAACCAAATCTTCCTTGAGTTTCATTCTAAATTGGGATCTACAGCTGCAGCCATAGAGAATTTCCTTTTCCAAGCTGTCTTGCACTTCTTTTCCTGGACTATGTGTGTCTGGTAAATAGGTGTCCATTAAATACCCATTCATTAGCAAGAAAATTTTACTAGAGGGTCCCTGTGTGCCCTGCACTTGACTAATTGCCAAGAGCTTGGAGATAAACAAGATAGAATATCATTGAAACCTCATGCACAGTCTATGAGAATGTAAATTGGTGCAACCATTATGGGAAACAATATGGAGGTTCTACAAAAAGTTAAAAATAGAAATACCAAGTGATCCAACAATTCCACTATGAATTTCCTAAAAGAAAACACTAATTTGAAAAGATATAAACACCCTATAATATTGCAGCATTATTTACAGTAGCCAAGATATGGAAGTAACCCAAGTGTCCACTGATAGATGAATGGATAATGATACACACACACACACACACACACACCTGCACACATACAATGGAATATTATTCAGCCATAAAAAGGAATAAGATCTTGCCATTTGTGGCAACATGGATGGACTAGAGGGTATTGTGATAAGTGAAATAAGTCAGGCAGTCAAAGATGAATACCCTATAAGTTCATTTATAATGTGGAATCTAAAAAAAAAATGAACAAAAAAGAAAAAACAAAAAACAGACTCTTAAATATAGAGGAAGAAATTGGTGGTTGCCCAAGGGAAGGTCAGTTGGGGGTGAGCAAATAAATAAAAGGGATTAAGAGGTACAAACTTCTAGTTATAAAATAAATAAGTTATGAAGGTGAAAAGTACAGGATAGAGAACATACTTAATAATATTGTAATAACATTGTATGCTTACAGATGGTGACTGCACTTAACATGATGGCCTTTAAGTAACGTGTAGAATTGTTGAATAAACATATTGTACACCTGAAACTAACTCTGTATATTAATTATAATTCAACAACAACAAGATACAACACAGTTATTGAATGAACAGAAAGAAAGTGAGCACAAGAGCAGGAGAAATAGACATAGTGAGACAGAGGGGAAGAATTCTACCCGAGAGTTCTTCAAAAGATTGGTGTGGTTAATGGTGTTGGAGAAAAAAAAAAAATCCTTCCAGGTTCTTTTGGCTGGTCTAAGAATTAAATTGACGTGCAACAGATTAAAAGAGAAAGTCAAATTTAATTACATGTATCAAGGGGTTTCATAAAAATATGAGGCACAATTTCATTTTTCTGCATGTGGCTGTCCAATTTTCCCAACACCATTTATTGAAAAGGCTGTCTTTTTTCCTTTGTACATTCTTTCCTGCTTTGTCGAAGATTAGTTGACCATAGAGTTGAAGGTCTATTTCTGGGCTCTCTATTCTGTTCCATTGATCTATGTGTCTATTTTTGTGCCAGTACCATGCTGTCTCGATGATGACAGCTTTGTAATAGAGTTTGAAGTCCGGAATTGTGATGCCACCAACTTTGCTTTCTTTTTCAATATTCCTTTGGCCATTTGAGGTCTTTTCTGGTTCCATATAAATTTTAGGATTATTTGTTCCATTTCTTTGAAAAAAATGGATGGTATTTTGATAGGAATTGCATTAAACGTGTAGATTGCTTTAGGTAGCATAGACATTTTCACAATATTTATTCTTCCAATCCAGGAGCATAGAACATTTTTCCATTTCTTTGTGTCTTCCTCTATTTCTTTCATGAGTACTTTATAGTTTTCTGAGTATAGATTCTTAGCCTCTTTGGTTAGGGTTATTCTTAGGTATCTTATAGTTTTGGGTGCAACTGGAAATGGGATTGACTCCTTAATTTCTCTTTCTTCTGTCTTGTTGTTGGTGTAGAGAAATGCAACTGATTTCTGTGCATTGATTTTATATCCTGACACTTTACTGAATTCCTGTACAAGTTCTAGCAGTTTTGGAGTGGAGTCTTTTGGGTTTTCCACATATAGGATCATATCATCTGTGAAGAGTGATAGTTTGACTTCTTCTTTGCCAATTTGGATGCCTTTAATTTCCTTTTGTTGTCTGATTGCTAAGGCTAGGACTTCTAGTACTATGTTGAATAGCAGTGGTGATAATGGACATCCCTGCCATGTTCCTGACCTTAGCAGAAAAGCATTCAGTTTTTCTCCATTGAGTAAGATATTTGCAACGACGTGGATGGAACTAAAGGGTATCATGCTTAGCAAAATAAGTCAATCGGAGAAAGACAACTATCATATGATCTCCCTGATATGAGGAAGTGGAGATGCAACATGGGGGGTTAAGAGGGTAGGAGAAGAATAAATGAAACAAGATGGGATTGGGAGGGAGACAAACCATAAGTGACTCTTAATCTCACAAAACAAACAGGGTTGCTGGGGGGAGGAGGATAGGGAGAAGGGGGGGTGGGGTTATGGACATTGGGGAGGGTATGTGCTTTGGTGAGTGCTGTGAAGTGTGTAAACTGGGCGATTCACAGACCTGTACCCCTGGGGATAAAAATATATATGTTTATAAAAAATAAAAAAATAAAAAATAATATAAGTAAAAAAAATGAAATATGAGGCACAGGTAGACAATTGAGGCTTCTATGCTATCCAGAGCTAAGGAGAAGAGTGGAAGTGTCTGGCACTTCAAAGGTAAGGGAGGCAATTCACAGAAATATGAAAAGGAGTAAATGTTTGATAAGCAAATGTTTGCTAAGCCACTCATAAACAATAAGACATAGAGAGGTATTTTAACAGACTTTGCTAAACTCCGTTCTGTCTACCGCCTAGTTTATACTATACTGTAGTTATCTAGAAGAAGGTCCACTAGAAGAGGACCAGAAGAATGTCCTCTACCTAAATCCTTTTAGGTAGTTGGAAGAAGGTCAAAGTTCTTCTTTAGTCTTGTCTCTTCGCATAATCAGCCTAAAATAATCCACATACCACAGAGATACATTTTGGGGTGGTAAATTTTGCTCCCCTACCATAATATCACAAAAGACAAGTATAATCAGAGAAAGAAAGCCAAAGATAGGTATATAGAAAGAGTGAGTACTAAAATATAAGTTAATTAAAATCTTATGGTAATGGTAAGGGAATAATAATGGCTGCTCTGAAATTTTTTCAGGATAACATCACCTTAGCTATGCTTAATGGTGTAGAAACTCAACAGCCTAAATCATGTATAGAAGCAATCCCAGAATGACTTTCTGATGAGCTTCTTAGCCTTGCTTGCTTAGTTTAGGCATCATTTGAATAGCCATCAAACTGTATAAAATTTGAGGACCCAAAATGTCATTATGACCCCATGAGATACAAAATAAGAGTATATAGAGTGAGGGACTAAATGGAATTCTAGTCCAAGTCTGTTTTACACTGGGTCCACATGGTGGCCATTGTTCCAGCTTCTGAATTTGTTATTGGAATGGCTGTGGGACCAGTGGCTTTGGAATCTTCAAGTTGGCCCCTTGACTTATGAAATAAAAATTATTATAATAGGAAAGACCAAGTAGAATCCCTAAAAGTATCTACAATCCTCCCACTCTTAACCCAGAAGAATAAATAAAAAACAACATATCAGACCCTGAAGAAGAGGTTGATTAGCGCCACACAAGGACTTGCAGGATGCAGGGGTGGTGGTCTCCACTTAACTCATAAGTCTGACTCCTGTAAAAACAAGAGCCATAGTAGATGGTGCATAGTAGATGACAGCAAACTACTACAAATTTAACCAAATAGTAGCAGCAGTTACACTATGTTGGATGTAGTATCTTTACTAGAACATGTTAACATATAATACATGTAATGCAGCCATTACTTGGCAAACCCATTATTTCAATACCCATCATGAAGAAAGCTCAGAAGCAGTTAGCACTCTTTCAGGATAGACCAGTATACATTCACAGCCTTACCCCAGCCAGAACTATGCTAATCCTGCTTGCTATTACAGTATAGTCTAAAAGGATATTCCAAAGATTAACACATTGGCCCACTATATAGATGACATCATGTTAATTGGACCTAATGAGCAAGAGGGGCGAATATTCTAGACATCTCATTAAGATATGTGATCTAAAGTGGTGATGCATGCTCACTTCAGCAGCACATATCCTAAAATTGGAGCAAAACAGAGAAGATTAGCATGGCCCCTGTGCAACAATGACACAAAGTGGAGATGCAACGTGGGGGATTTTGGGGGTAGGAAAAGAATAAATGAAACAAGATGGGATCAGGAGGGAGACAAACCATAAGAGACTCTTAATCTCACCAAACAAACTGAGGGTTGCTCGGGGGAGGGGGGTTGGGAGAGGGTGGTGGGGTTATGGACATTGGGGAGGGTATGTGCTATGGTGAGTGCTGTGAAGTGTGTAAAGCTGGCGATTCACAGACATGTACCCCTGGGGATAAAAATACATTCTATATTTATAAAAAAAATAATAAATTTTAAAAATTTTTAAAAAATAAAAATAAAAAAATAAAATTTTTTTTAAAGATATGTGATCTAGAAAGTAGGAGAAAATCCCACAAAAATCCAAGGGCCTGCTATTTTGGTGAAGTTTTTAGTCCAGTGGTCTGGGGCATTCTGGAATATCACATCGAAAGCAAGTGACAACTATGGAGTATTGTGCCTCCATCAGAAAGGATGAATACCCAACTTTTGTAGCAACATGGACAGGACCAGAAGAGATTATGCTGAGTGAAATAAGTCAAGCAGAGAGAGTCAAGTATCATATGGTTTCACTTATTTGTGGAGCATAACAAATAACATGAAGGACATAGGGAGATGGAGAGGAGAAGGGAGTTGAGGGAAATTGGAAGGGGAGGTGAACCATGAGAGACTATAGACTCTGAAAAACAATCTGAGGGTTTTGAAGGGGCGGAGGGTGGGAGGTTGGGGGAGCCAGGTGGTGGGTATTGAGGAGGGCATGTATTGCATGGAGCACTGGGTGTGCTCTGAATTCTGTTATGCTGGAAAGAAATAATAAATAAATAAATAAATAAGGAAAAAAAAAAAAAAGCAAGTGACAAGTTTTTAAACATTGAACTTCCTACCACTGAAAAACCTGGAGATTCCTTCAGGTTTTGGAATAACATAAATCATACTCAGGAATACGACGTTGGCTCATTTATTGGGTAACATGAAAGTCACCAATGGGTCCAGAGAAAGAAAAAGGATGTGAAGAAGGTTTAGACTGTTGTATAAGCAGCCCTGTTTGGACACATTACCTGCAGAGTCTGTGACAGTAGGGTATCTGTGATAGAGAAAAATGTGTGTAGTAGAAGCACTGCAGAGCAGACCCTTATATTTCCAGAGCAAGACCATGCCATTTACAGCAGAGTACTGTAGACCAGTTAAAAAGAGCTCCTGGCATACTACTGGGCCCTGGGAGAAACTGATTATCTGACCATGGCACATAAAGTGACCCTATAACCAAAATTTTCCATCATCTGCTGGACTTTCAGGCTCACAAGTCATAAGTCAGGTGGGCTCAGCACCAATTCATTTTAACCTGGCAAGTGTTGAGAAAAAGAAAGATTGGAAGAGCCAAAACAAAGAGCTCTGGAGCAGAGATACATAGAGAGATATGAGAGTGGGTACAGAGCACAAGGATCTTAGTGTTGTAAACTACACCCACTAGAAAGCATCCTCTGTGGAAGAAACACCAAAGAACCAAGTAGATAGTATGATTCAGTAGATGTCAGCCAGCCTCTGGCTTGCCCACTCCAGTGCTTTTGCAATGGGTTTGTGAATAGAATAACAATAGAATAATCTTGGTGGCAGAAATGGAAGCTACACATGACCCACAACATGGACTGCTTCTTTCCAAGGCTAATCTAGCTACAATCACTGACGAATGTCTTACTGCCAGCTGTAGAAATTAACAATAACAAGTCACTTTGAAGTCAAGTTGGTTAATTGAACTTCTTCTACCTGGGAACAGCAATTCATCTTGACTAGAAATGAAATACATAATGATTACTGGTTTTCTTTTCCTGTCCAGAGGGCCTCAGACAGTACTGCAACCCAAGGGCTCCTAGAGCATCTGACTAGTGACATAGGATTCCACATAACATTACCTCATACCAAAGGATCAACTGCATAGCAAAGACAGTGCAGTGGTGGGCACATCACCCTGCCATCCATGCTGTCATCACTTTCCACACCACCTAGAAGCTTCTGGATAATAGAGCTGAAATAGAGATAAAGATATTGAAACAGAAATAGAAATAATAGAAATAGAAGAGATATCTCTGAAATAGAAATATAGATAGAGATGAAATGGTTTCTTGAAGGCATAGCTGAAGAAGCAGTCTATATGTGACATTCTCAAAGACAGTGTCAGCCCTTAAAATGTGGTTTACACTTTAAATCCATGGCCATTATATGCTGGTATGTCCCTCAGAGGTGGGATATATGGGTCAGGAAAATGGAAGTAAAAGTGATACTATTCAACATCACTTGCGTGTTTGTACTTCTGTCAATGCAACTTGAGGCTCTGTGGGTTTAGAGGTTCTGTTTCCTAGAGAGCAAATGCTTCCATCAGGGGGCTATGATTGGAGTCTCATTAAACTGAAATCTATTGCTACCACCTGATTAGCTTAGTATCCTTTTGCCAGGAAACCATCTATCACAGTAATTACTATGATGGTAAGGGTGATTGACCCCACCCATTATGAAGCAGAAGGACTCCTACTACATAATTCTGGCAGAGATGAATATCTTTGGCATCCAGATAATACACTGGGGCATCTCTTGTTACTCTCATATTCAGTTTTAACTGTAAATATGCAAGGACAGCACCCGTGTTCTGCTAAAGGCACAGAAACTACATCTCAGACCCTTAAGAAGTGATGTTCCAGGATAATTCCCTCCCAGCCCCTGCCAGGTAAGCCACTAAAACCATCAGAAATGATGACCAAGCACAGACACAGGAGAATTTTGAAAGCAGAGTGGAAAAGGTAGATTATTAGTACCAGTCATGGCCTCAGCAAACCCAAAGTTTTGTCCCACTCCTTTTGTGAATATCCCCAGAAATGATGACCAACAGAATACTAGAAGCTGTGACCCAAGGGAGGAACTTTAAAAAGTACATATTCTGGTGATTTTTTTTCAATTTATTTATTTTCAGAAAAACAGTATTCATTATTTTTTCACCAAACCCAGTGCTCCATGCAAGCCGTGCCCTCTATAATACCCGCCACCTGGTACCCCAACCTCCCACCCCCCCGCTACTTCAAACCCCTCAGATTGTTTTTCAGAGTCCATAGTCTCTCATGATTCACCTCCCCTTCTAATTTACCCCAACTCCCTTCTCCTCTCTAACACCCCTTGTCCTCCATGATATTTGTTAGGCTCCACAAATAAGTGAAATCATATGATAGTTGACTCTCTCTGCTTGACTTATTTCACTCAGCATGATCTCTTCCAGTCCCGTCCATGTTGCTACAAAAGTTGGGTATTCATCCTTTCTGATGGAGGCATAATACTCCATAGTGTATATGGACCACATCTTCCTTATCTATTCGTCCGTTGAAGGGCATCTTGGTTCTTTCCATAGTTAGGCAACTGTGGCCATTGCTGCTATAAATATTGGGGTACAGATGGCCCTTCTTTTCACGACATCTGTATCCTTGGGGTAAATACCCAGGAGTGCAATTGCAGGGTCATAGGGAAGTTCTATTTTTAATTTCTTGAGGAATCTCCACACTGTTCTCCAAAGAGGCTGCACCAACTTGCCTTCCCACCAACAGTGTAAGAGGGTTCCCCTTTCTCCACATCCTCTCCAACACATGTTGTTTCCTGTTTTGTTAATTTTGGCCATTCTAACTGGTGTAAGGTGATATCTCAATGTGGTTTTCATTTGAATCTCCCTGAGGGCTAATGATGATGAACATTTTTTCATGTGTCTGATAGCCATTTGTATGTCTTGATTGGAGAAGTGTCTGTTCATATCTTCTGCCCATTTTTTGATATGTTTGTCTGTTTCGTGTGGGTTGATTTTGAGGAGTTCATTATAGATCCTGGATATCAACCTTTTTTCTGTACTGTCATTTGCAAATATCTTCTCCCATTCCGTGGGTTGCCTCTTTGTTTTCTTGACTGTTTCCTTTGCTGTGCAGAAGCTTTTGATTTTGATGAAGTCCCAGAAGTTTATTTTCGCTTTTGTTTCCTTTGCCTTTGGAGACATATCTTGAAAGAAGTTGCTGTGGCTGATATCGAAGAGGTTACTGCCTATGTTCTCCTCTAGGATTCTGATGGATTCCTGTCTCACGTTGAGGTCTTTTATCCATTTTGAGTTTATCTTTGTGTACGGTGTAAGAGAATGGTCAAGTTTCATTCTTCTACATATAGCTGTCCAGTTTTCCCAGCACCATTTATTGAAGAGTCTGGTGATTTTTATCTCCAAGGATTAAGATAAAAATATTTATAAAAATAAAAATACAACTAACTTTAAAAGGAATAATAATCTGACCACTAGCAAATTTCCCATTAGCAATATGAGGTGCTGTAAATTAAGATACTATGCCCTCAATGTTTTAGGACAAATGATTCTAAGCCTAGAATTCTATATCCAATATCAAGTATAATGTTAAAAATTAAACATATTAAAACTCATAAAATCCATCACTAATGTACTGTCTCTGAAAAAAATATAAGTTGGGGATGAGCTATAATAAAGTTAATCAAGAAATATGAACATGGTATAAAATAAACAGTGGTGTTCTGGCTAGTTACTATTATTTCATAACAAAACATCCCAAATTTACAGGGGTAATGCAATAATTTTATTATCTTCAAGGATATAGGTCAGGAATTTGCGTAGAACAGAGCAAAGATGCTTGTCTCTGTTATTCAATGTCTGGAGCCTCAGCAAAAGACCTAAAGGCTGGAAGTGACTCAACAACTAAGAGCTGGAATCATCTGGAGATATATTCCCTCTGACATAGCTGATGCTGATAGATTGGAACCTCAGTAAGACAATCAGCCAAAACATCTACTTAGGAACTCTCCATGTGGTCTCTCCACATGAGCTACTATGCTTCCAAGAATGAATCTACCACAGGAAACAACAAGTGTTGGAGAGGATGTGGAGAAAGGGGAACCCTCTTACACTGTTGGTGGGAATGCAAGTTTGTGCAGCCACTTTGGAAAACAGTGTGGAGATGCCCAAAAAAAATTGAAAATAGAGCTTCCCTATGACACTGCATTTGCACTACTGGGTGTTTACCCCAAAGATACAGATGCAGTGAGAAGAAGGGCCATCTGTACCTCAAAGTTCATAGCAGCAATGGCCACAATTGCCAAACTGTAGAAAGAACCAAGATGCCCTTCAACAGAAGAATGAATAAAGATATGGTCCATATATACAATGGAATATTATGCAGCCATCACAAAGGATGAATACCCAACTTTTGTATCAACATGGACAGGTCTGGGAAGAGACTATGCTGAGTGAAATAAGTCAAGCAGAGAGAGCCAATTATTATATGGTTTCTCTTACTTGTGGAACATAAGGAATAACATGGAGGGCATTAGGAGAAGGAAAGGAAAAGTGAATTGGGGGAAACCAGAGGGGGAGATGAAGCATGAGAAACTGTGCACTCCAAGAAACAAACCGAGGGTTTTGGAGGGGAGAAGGTGGGGAAATGGGTGAGCCTGATGATATTATTAAGGAGGTATTAAAGAGGGCACATATTGCATGGACAACTGGGTGTGGTGCATAAACAAATAGTCTCAGAACACTGAAAAAATAAAATTAAATTAAAAACAAAATAAAATGAATAAAATAAAATAAAAAGAATGAACCTACCAAGACAGTACTGCAGAAGGTCATGGCATTTTTATGCTCTGGGCTCAAAGGTCACATAGCATCACTTCCACTGTACTCTACCAACCAAGGCATTCACAAGAGTATTCCCAAATTCAGGGAGCTATGGTTTTCACTGTAAGAATAGCTTGGCAGATAAGAGGCTCTGTTGTGACCAACATTGGAAAATACAATCTGTCTCAGCAGTGAGCAAGGAAATTAAAACCATCATAGTCGAGTCTAAGTAACTATCACTGAAGTAACTGCGAAGCATAATGCAATTGTAAAGAATGGAAATTTCTGAAGCATGAGCATAGTGTAAAAGGAAAAAATAAAACATAAAACTAAGAATCCAGATAATATCACATCCCTGTGGTGTCAGGGATGGACCTGGAAGAGAAAATGTAAAAGTGTACTAAAGGTTTTGTTCATCTGAACAGTTAAAGATAGAGTTTAATTCTATGTATTAAAATAAGACTATATTCAGGGCACCTGGGTGGCTCTGTTGGTTGAGCCTCTACCTTCAGCTCAGGTCATGACCTCAGGTCCTGAAATCAAGCCCAGCATCGGGCTCTCTGCTCAGCAGGGAGCCTGCTTCCCCCTCTCTCTCTGCCTGCCTCTCTGCCTACTTGTGATCTCTCTCTCTGTCAAATAAATAAATATTTTTTAAATAAAATAAAATTTAAAACATAAGACTATGTTGACATGTACTGGTAAAATCAGTAAAACTCTTGCATAACACTATGTCATTAAAAAAATCTTTAAGTGTGACCACTCTAAGATTAGAAATAAGATATAATTAATTAAAAGCAACAAAAATCAATAGAAAAATTAATACACAATTTTAAGTTGGAAATATAAGTAACATAGTAGTAAAAAGTTCAAACACGTCATAATCATAATAAATGTGAACTTAATTTCCCCCTTAGAGATTTCTGATAGGAATATTTTAAATTCACTATATGTTATTTACAAAAAAGAATGTATCCTTACATTTCAATTGTTTTTTAATTTAAATTTAGCCAACATATACGACATCATTACTTTCATATGTAGAGTTCAATATTTCATCAGTTGCATGTAACACCCAGTGCTCATCACATCACATGCCCTCCTTAATGTCCATCACAAACTTATCCCATCTCCCACCCACCTCCCATCCAAAACCCTCAATTTGTTTCCTATGATTTAGACTCTTTCATGGTTTGACTCCCTATCTGATAACTTCCCATTCCATTTTCAAGCTGTATTACAAAGTTGTGATCACCAAGATAGCATGTTGTTGGTACAAAACAGACAAATAGAACAATGAAACAAAATAGAGGCTCAAGAAATTGAGCCTCAACTCTATGTCAACTAATCTTTGACAAATTAGGAAAAAATATCCAATGGAAGAAAAGACAGTCCCTTCAATAAGTGGTGTTAGGAAAATTGAACAGCTGCATATAGAAGAATGAAACTAGACCATTCCCTTACATACACCATACAAAAGTAAAACTGGAAATGAATAACCCTTCTAATGTACCATTGGATATTATTGGTTAGGATCTTGGTGAGAATTTTGACATTCCTGTTCATCACGGATATTGATCTGTAATTCTCCTTTTGATGGGATCTTGGTCTGTTTTGGGGATCAAGGTAGTGTTGGCGTCATAGAACGAGTTTGAAAGTTTTCCTTCCATTTCTATTTTTTTGAAAGAGCTTCAGTAGAAGAGGTAATAGTTCTTTAAATATTTGGTAGAATTCCCCTGGGAAGTCACCCAGCCCTGGACTCCTGTTTGTTGAGAGATTCTGATTACTGCTTCAATTTCCTTGCTGGTCTATTCAGGTTTTCTATTTCTATTTTTTATTTTACTTTTATTGTTTTATTACTTTTTTATTTCTTCCTGCTTCAGTCTTGGCAGTTTGTAAGTCTCTAGGAATGCATCCATTTCTTCCAGGTGGCTCTATGTATTTCTATATTCTATGTATTTCTCCTCTTAGGACCATCTTTGCAGTATCCCATAGGTTTTGGACTGAAGTTTACATTCTCATTAATTTCCATGAATTGTTAAGTTCTTCTTTAATTTCCTCGTTGATCCAATCATTCTTTAGCAGGATGCTCTTTAACTTCCAGGTGTTTGAGTTCCTTCCAAATATTTTTCTTGTGATTGAGTTTCAGTTTCAAGGCATTGTCATCTGATAACATGCAAGGAATAATCTCAATCTTTTGGTATTGGCTGAGGCATTATTTGTGACCCAGTATGTGGTCTTTTTTGGGAGAACATTCCTTGTACACTTGAGAAGAATCAGTTCAGTATTCTGTTATCTTAGGATGGAATGTTCTGTATATATCTGTGAAGTCCATCTGGTCCAATGTGTCATTCAAAGCTCTTGTTTCTTTGTTGATCTTCTGCTTAGATGGTCTGCCCAATGCTGAGAGAAGAGTGTTAGAATCTCCTACTATTAATGTTTTACTATCCATCTGATTCTTTATTTTTGTTAACAGCTAGCTTCTGTAGTGGCTGTTCCCACATTTAAGACATAGGGATTTACAATTGTTAGATAAAATATCTCAATGTGAGACAGGAATCCATCAAAATCCTAGAGAAGAACATAGGCAGGAACCTCGTCAACATCAGCCACAATAACTTCTTTCAAGACATGTCTCCAGGGACAAGGGAAACAACAGCAAAAATAAACTATTGGGACTTCATCAAAAACCTTCTGAACAGCAAAGAAGACTGTCAAGAGAACTAAGAGGCAACCCACGGAATGGGAGAAGATATTTGCAAGTGACACTACAGACAAAGGAGTGATATCCAAGATCTATAAAGAACTTCTCAAACTCAACACTCAAAAAACAAATGACCCAGTTGAAAAAGGGGCAGAAGACATGAACAGATACTTCTTCAAAGAAGACATACAAATGGTTAAAGGACATATGAAGAAATGCACAACATCATTAGCCTTCAGGTACATACAAATCAAAACCATAATGAGATATCACCCCACACCAATTAAATGGCAAAATTTAACAAAACAGGAAACGAGTGTTGGCTAGGATATAAAGAAAGATGAGCCTTCTTACACTGTTTATGAGAATGCAAGCTGGTGCAGCCACTATGGGGAACAGATGGAGGTTCCTCGGGATAATAAAAATAGAGCTACATTATGACCCAGAAATTGCACTACTGGGTATGTAACCTGAAGATACAGATGTAGTGAAAAGAAGAGGCACCTGCACCCCGTTGCTCATAGCAGTAATGTCCACAGTAGCCAAACTGTGGAAGGAGTTGGGACGCTCTTCAATGGCTGAAGTGATAAAGAAGATGTTGTTCATATATACAATGAAATACTACTCAATCATCAGAAAGGATGACTGTCTACCATCTACATCGACATGGATGGAATTGGAGGTGAAGTAAGTCAGGCAGAGAAAGACAATTATCACATGGCTTCACTTATATGTGGCATAAAGGGAATAGTGCAGAGGACAATAGGGGAAGGGAGGGAAAACTCAGTGGGCAGAAATCAGAGAGGGAGACAAACCATATGAGACTCTTGATTCTGGGAAACAAACTGAGGATTGCAGAAAAGGAGGTGGGTGGAGGATTGGTAACTGGGCAATGGGAATTAAAGAGGGCACATGATATGATGAGCACTGGGTGTTTTGCTCAACTAATAAATCACTGAACATTATATCAAACTAATAATGTTTAAAGATGCTTAATTGAATTAAAAAATAAAATGTTTAGATATATTCCTGGAAAAAAATAAACCACTATGTTTGTAGTAATTTGTTAGAGCAGCAAGAGGGAATTAATACACCCTGTTTCCTCTTCTGTAACAGTAGTAACAGATTATTTTTCCTGTCTTGCCTGTGTCATACCAGAGATACCTATGTGAAAGTGCTTGGTGCTTATAAACTTCAGTTCACATGCAAAGTCCTGTTATTAATGAACTAGTGGTTTGTTGGGGATCCCTGCAGCCACAGGGAAGAGCAAGATGCTAAGGACCAGCACTGGAGAGGAGCAAAAGGCTCCTACCGTGAAGGACACAAACATGAAGAAGATAGGTGTGGTGGAGAGTTGTTGGATGTTTGACTGTCTGCTTTCTACTCCCCTGGATTTTGAAGCAACTGGCTTCTTCTTTGGTGGGATTGCTGGTCAAGGTTCTCTGGCTGCAGAGGATTAAACTCATAACCTGAGAATCTTGAATTTGAATGGAGTTATTCAAGGATTCAAGAAGCAGTTGGAGTCATTATACTTCTGGCACCCTGGTAAGGCTCTGGGCTCTTTGGGTTCTTTAGGGTTTCTAATTTTTTTTTGAACAAACACATGTGTAAATCTCTAGACTCTGTGTGTGTGTGTGTGTGTGTGTGTGTGTCTGTGTGTGTGTCTGTGTCTGATTAAAGCACTTGGGCTCTATCCTCCATCTCAGGGGTCCTCTGAGGATCCTAAGCCATTGAAACAAATACTGTCAATGAGGACTAAGCAAATTTGGGGTCACAGGTAGGCATCACTCCTGCCAGAAGTCAACAGATAACTGACATGCTAGGAATCCTATCATTATGGCAGGATGATAGGCAGGATGACTGTGAACTTCTCAGTCCCAGGATTCAGGCTGTTTTACATGACTCCACTGTTTTATTTTGCTCTAGACACACCTTTCTTCCTTTTTCCCAGTTCCCTTATCCATCAAAATAGGTGATAGGCTAGATCAATGGTTTGCAAACTGTTTTTGCCTAAACAAATAATTCCCTAGAAATTCCCAGGATTAGAAAGAGTGAGAGAATGGGTAAGCAGGAAGGCCCACTTTTAAACATCAAAGTTCTACAATCCACAGTGTTCCTTAAAACATTATCCATTACAGACATTATAAGGCCAAGCTCCAACTCACCTGAAACTGTCCCAGAAGGTGTTCATTTGCTTGTTTTATCCCCCCACCAAAAACACTTGGAATAATGGCTTTGTAAGGCTTTAAAATACCTTCTTTGCATAAGGATTTTCTCTCCCATAATTATTTGTTTCAAAATGTTTTTTAAATCATTTGGAAGAGGGGGATGGATAGCCCATCAGTGATGACTATCACATTCTGAATTTGGCTCAAATACTACCCGCTGCCCAGGAGAGGTTCTTTTTTTTTTTTTTTTTTTTTTTTTTAAGATTTTATTTATTTATTTCACAGACAGCAGACAGAGATCACAAGTAGGTAGAGAGGCAGGCAGAGAGAGTGGGGGAAGCAGGCTCCCTGCTGAGCAGGGAGCCCAATGCAGGGCTTGATCCCAGGAACCTGGGACCATGACCTGAGCTGATGGCAGAGGCTTAACCCACTGACCCACTCAGGCGCCCACCCTCTCCCCAGGAGAGGTTCTTGACTAACCTCCCTCATCAACGGGCACTGGTCCACCACATGGTAGTACCAGGCATAATTGACCCCCACAGGTCCTAACGCTTTTGATTTACAAATGACCTGCCTATACATTGTCACAGTTAGTGCTAACACAGGCCAGTGAATTAGGGTGATTTTACAGGTGATCATGTGGATACTCAAAGAGGCAGTGGGCCTTTCCCAGGACTTCACAGCTGGATATTCGAAGATCTGGAGTTCACATTTGGGCCTTCTGGGTCTCAGCCTAGTGCTCTTCTTGCTACACCAAGCTGCTTAGGAACACCACTTATTTGGGTACAATAAGTCAAGTTCAGAAGAGAAGTCTTAGAAAGAAGTGACTTGAAAGTTACTGGAAGAGGGTATTAGGGAAGAAGAGGGCTCAGACAAGTCTCTGTCCATACCAAGGCTTAAGAGTGTGCTAGGCAAAGAGGAACCAGAGATAACGTTGGGAAACTGTGGTCTTAGAGGTAGAAGGAAGAACATGGGATGCCCTAGAAGCCAAGAGAAGGATACATACCAAGAGAGGGCTGTGGCCAATGGAGCAAATGCTGTTGGAGTGGAACATGAGTACTGAATGCAGGGAAAAAAAGATGATTTCTGAAAAAAAACAATAGTTTGATTAAGATTTCCTTTTTAAAAAACATGGATGGGCCATGTATATATCTCTTCTGGTAAAGATGAAGTTTTGTGGTTCATAATGAGTCACTGGTAGTGGGAGTGGGAGGAGGGTAATACAGTTCTGCTGGGTCCTGTCTTCAGCAGCAAAGCTCAGAACTACATGTTCATAACAGCAATGTCCACAATAGCCAAACTGTGGAAAGAGCCAACTTGCCCTTCAACGGACAAATGAATAAAGATGTGATCCGTATATACAAAGGAATATTACTCAGCCATCAGAGAGGATGAATACCCAGCTTTTACATCGACATGGATAGGACTGGAGGAGGTTATGCTGAATGAAATAAGTCAAGCAGAGAAAGTCAATTACTTGTGGAGCATAAGGAATAACATAGAGGACATTAGGAGAAGGAAAGGAAAAGTGAATTGGGGGAAAATGGAGGGGGAGATGAAGCATGAGAGACTGTGGACTCTGAGAAACAAACTGAGGGTTTTAGAAGGAAGGCAGATGGGGGGACGGGTGAGCCTGGTGGTGGGTATTAAGGAGGGCACATATTGCATGGAGCACTGGGTGTTGTACATAAACAATGAATCTTGGAACACTGCATCAAAAACTACCAGGTGGTGGGTATTATAGAGGGCATGGATTGTATGGAGTGCTGGGTGTGGTGAAAAAATAATGAATACTGTTATGCTGAAAATAAATTAAAAATAAATTAAAAAGAAAACTAATGGTGTATTTTTTTTCTAATGGTGTATTTTATGGTGACTAACGTAACACAATAAAAAAAAAAAGAGTCTTTTTCTCACTCTCCTTTGGCTCTTCCCCTCAAATTATCTTCTAGTTGAGCTATTCTATTGTTTTTACCTTGTTTTCCTTCACCAAAACAGTGGTATTGACCATTTGCGTTTTTGTTATGTTACATAGCAACAGCTTTTAGATGAGATGGTAATACCATCTGTGTGTGAAACTAAGGAAATCACTAGAAGGCCTTTTGGTACTTTAAATGGGAAGACAGAAAGAGGCAGGGAAGAGGATGGGTAGTGAAGGAGGAAAGGAAGGGAGAGAGAGGAGAGAGCTGGAGACACTTACCAGGGAAAGGTGGAATGGATGCTGGACAGGCAATTAACACATCTCTGCCACCAACATGCTCATTATAAAACCTAGAAAGGGAAATTTCCCTACAACTTCTCCCACCTCCTTCTAGTCTTAGGATAATCACTGTCAACAGTTTTACTACATTCCTCCCAACGTTCTGTATGCCTATATAAGTATATGAATGATAGGAAGGGTTTTTTTTTTAAGATTTTATTTATTTATTTGACACAGAGAGACATAGAGAAGGAACATAAGCAGGACAGTGGCAGAGGGAGAAGCGGGTTTCCTGCCGAGTGGGGAGCCCAATGCAGGGCTCAATCCCAGGCCGCTGGGATCACGACCCAAGCTGAAGGCAGATGCTTAACTGACTGAGCCACTCAGGCACCCCGATAGGGAATATTTTTAAGTGAGATCATTTATGCATGTTGTTATGCAATTTTTTGTGGGGCTTCATATATCTCGGTTATATTATTACTTTATTGCTATAACTATACTTCATATATCTCGGTTATTTTATTACTTTATTGCTATAACTATACTCTATCTTATTTAATGTCTGTATAGTATTCTGAAGAATGAATGTAGTCTAATGTATTTAAGCAATGCTGGACACAGTTTTGAATAATGTAGATGAGTAATTCAAATCCAGTGCAGGCTTGGGAAGAGCCGCATACCCCCCCCCCCAGCTGGGAAAATGCCAGTATTGTCACATCAGGGGAAGGACAAGTCTCAGCTCACATCTTCCAGGCCACGGTTTGCTGCCTTCTGACAAATCAAACTCCACAGAGGTGTCAGTGAAACTTCATTACCAGAGGTGTGTTAATGAGCAGCCAGGGATGCTACTGTTACAGAGCTCAAAAAAATTACAAAGATGTCATCAGCAGAAACTTAAGTCCCTTTCACGGATATCATCCCCTGTAAGAGGTCTAAAATGATGGAAATGTTATGATTGTAATTACTGTGCTAATAGCAGAACAATAAAAGGAAAAAGAAATCATCCACCAAAGATTCTTGCAACTCAAAATGGTGTTGGAAAAACACTGTGGCCTTATCAATGTGAAAGCTACTGCTCAAAATAATGCCATAGTTTGCTGAGAGAGAAGTAAAAAACCAATTATCAGTGTGGTCCCAGCCTTGCCTGTGATTTTCACAGAGAATCAGATCTTTTAATTAAGGGAGGGAAGATGGTGAGAGGGTAGGGCAAACAGTGGTAAACAAAGATCCAAAACTATTACATTTGTTTGCCACATGTGTGCA
Organism: Neogale vison; assembly: GCF_020171115.1. Classification (NCBI taxonomy): domain Eukaryota; kingdom Metazoa; phylum Chordata; class Mammalia; order Carnivora; family Mustelidae; genus Neogale; species Neogale vison. The sequence continues at coordinate 36,029,662 of NC_058097.1, read as the reverse complement.
TTCATAGTGCAGCAGAAATGATGTGTACAGACTGAAGGGATCATAAAATGGAAACAAACAAGAGAGACTATCTTTGGAGATGAGGCAGTAACCAAGCTGTCTTGATGGGCCTTTTAGTTATTTGACTAAATGCATAAATACATTTCTAATTTGTGGTCCCTCCCCCCTTTTCTAAGTAGCCCCCTCACAACTATGTCAGGGCCAAAGGGAAGCTGAAGGTCATCCAGATCAGGGCTTCTCAACATCAGCACTGTTGGTAGTTTAGACTAGGGAATTCTTTGTTACAGTGCTGTTTTGTGCACTGTAGGATGCTTAGCAGCACCCCTGGCTTCTACATACTAGATGCAGCAGCATTTCCCCCATTGTGACAAACATAAAAACCAGTAGATGTTGCCAAAGATCCTCTGGGGGTAGGGGGCAGGGGCAAGACAACCACAGTTAAGGTCTAGGGAAACCGTTCTGAATGCAATGTTTGGAATGGCCCATCACATAGACCTATGTTCTGGGTTAGAGGGATGAAAGCTCCCCATCACTCTCTCCTCTGGTCACCTGGTACCACCATATTCCATCTTATCCCATCCAAAGCACCTCAAAGAGCAGAAGCTGACCCACAAAAGCATCCATTCACAGAAGTCCAGTTGTGTGGAGGTCATTGTGGTATTTGGCTGAGATAAAGAATCTCCAAATGCTGGAATCCTTTCTGGCATAGTCCCTGTTCCATGGGTCCCTGAGAGCTTAGAGGACATACCAAATAAGCTCCTTAGATGGGGTTTTGGCTCCAATCTCAAAGTTGTCCCCTTGTGGTCTAGGCAGAACTACTGGGAGGCTTCTTTTACCAAATGTAGCCCTATTCTGTCTTTTTCCCTCTTTCTGCGCCCAGGCCCTTTGACTATTCAAAGGTGAAGACATATGGTTCCACATAGAAGCAAAGAGAGACACTGTGCTCTGAAGAGGCAACTGCACTCTTTAGATTTAGAGCCACAGTGTTCACAATAGCCAAACAAAGGAAAGATCCCAGATGTCCATTGATGGATGAATGGATAAAGGAAAAGTGGTATAGATGGAATACTATTCAGGCATTAAAAACAAAATATGAAATCTTGCCATTTGGAACAATGTAGATGGAACTAGAATGTATTATGCCAAGAGACATAAATCAATCAGAGCAAGACAATTATCTTGTGATCTCATTCATATGTGGAATTGAAGAAACAAAACAATGGATCAGAGGGGAATAGAGGAAAAAATAAAACAAGACGAAAGCAGAGAGGAATATAAACTCTAAGAAACTCCTAACCATTGGAAACAAACTAACGGTTGGTGGAGGGAACGTGGGTGAGGAGATGGGGTAACAGGATAACTGGGTGATGGACATTAAGGAGGGTGCGTGATGTAATGAGCTCTGGGTAATATAAAAGACTGATGAATCACTAACCTCTAATTCTGAAATTGATAATACATCATATATTAATTAATTGAATTTATATTAAAAAGGGGGGGAGACAAAATGATTTTATTTATTTATTTGAGAGAGTGAGAGAGACCATGAGCTGGAGGCAGGGGTAGAGGAGAGAAAGAGGGAGAAATAGATTTCCTGCTGAGCAGGGAGCCGGATGTGGGTCTAGAACCCAGGACCCTGGGATCATGTCCTGAACCAAAGGCAAAGGCTTAACTGACTGAGCAACCCAGGTGCCCCTGGCTTATAGTTTCTCCTGAGAAATTTGGTGATAGACTTCTAGGGTTTCCTTTGTATATAAGAAGTTATTTTTTTCCTTGCTGCTTTCAAGATTCCTTCTTTATCTTTAACTTTCATCATATTGATTAAAATGTGTCTTGGTGTGGACCTCTTTGGGTTCATTTTATTTTATCTTTTTTTTAAAGGTTCATTTTATTTTGTTTTGTTTTATTTGCCAGAGAAAGAGAGGAAGAGCACAAGCAGAGGAAGCAGCAGGCAGAGGGAGAAACAGGCTCTCTGCTGAGCAAGGAGCCCAATGTGGGACTCGATCCCAGGACCCCTGGATCATGACCTGAGCTGAAGACAGACGCTTAACCGAATGAGCCATGCAGGCGTCCCTGGGTTCATTTTATCTGGACTCTGGACTTCCAGTACCTAGATGTCTGTTTCCTTCCTCAGATTAGAGAAATTTGAATCCATTACTACTTCAAATAAGTTTGCTAGCCCTTTCTCTCTTTTTTCCTCTTTGGACCCCATTTAATGAATGTTATTCTGCTTGATGTTGTCCCAAAGTTATCTTAAGGAATCTTCACTTTTTAATTTTTTTTCTATTTTTCTGCTCTATCTGGGTGATTTTTATTGCCCTGCCTTCTACCTTGAAGATCTATTCATTCTTCTGCTTCATCCACTCTTCTATTGAAACCCCGAAGTGGTTTTTCCCCCACCAGTTTAGTTATTGTATTCTTCAGCTATGTAAGAACTGTTTGGTACTTTCTTAATTTTCTATTCTTTTATTGAAGATACCACTGCATTCACCCATTCTCCTAAGTTTGATGAGCATCCTTATGACCACCATTTTGAATTCTTTATCAGGTATATTGCTTATCTCCATTTCCTAAATTTTTTTCCTGAGGTTTTGCCTTGTTCTTTCTCTTTTTAATTTAAATTATATTAGCCAACATATATGACATCATTACTTTCAGATGTAGAGTTCAATACTTCATCAGTTGCATAAACACCCAGTGCTCATCACATCACGTGTCCTCCTTAATGTCCATCACCCAGTTACCCCATATTCCACCCACCTCCCTTCCAAAACCTTTAATTTGTTTTCTATGAGTCTCTCATGGTTTGTCTCCCTCTCTGATTACTTCCCATTCTGATTACTTCCCATTCCATCTCCCCTCCCTTCCCTTATGATTCTCTGCACTATTTTTTATATTCCTAACACAAGTGAAACCATATGATAATTGTCTCTTTCTGATTGACTTACTTTGCTCAGCATAATACCTTCCAGTTCCATTCATGTCAACACAAATGGTAAGTATTCATCCTTTCTGATGGGTAAGTAAGAATATTACTTAATATTCCTATATTACTTACCCATCAGAAAGGATGAATATATAAATATATATATGTACACATATAAATATATGTATATATATATATACATATATGTATATATATCTCACATCTTATTTACCCACTCATCTGTTGGTGAACATCTTGGCTTTTTCCATAGTTTGGCTATTGTGGACATTGCTGCTACAAATATTGGGGTGCATGTGCCCTTTTGGATCAACACATTTGTATCTTTGGGGTGAATACCTAGTAGTGCAATTGCTGGGTCATTGGGTAGCCTATTTTCAAACATTTGAGAAACCTTCATACCGTTTTCCAGAGTGGCTATACCAGCTCACATTCCCACCAGCAGTGTAAGAGCGTTCCCCTTTCTCTGCATCTTCACCAACATCTGTTTTGACTGATGTGAGGTGGTATCTTTTGTGGTTTTGATTTGTATTTCCGTAATGCCAAGTAATACTGAGCATTTTTTCATGTGTCTGTTAGCCATTTATAAGTCTTCTTTGGAAAAATGTCTGTTCTTATCTTCTTCCCATTTCTTTTTTTTTTTTTAAAGATTTTATTTATTTATTTGACAGAGAGAAATCACGTAGATGGAGAAGCAGGCAGAGAGAGAGAGAGAGGGAAGCAGGCTCCCTGCTGAGCAGAGAGCCCCATGCGGGACTCAATCTCAGGACCCTGAGATCATGACCTGAGCGGAAGGCAGCGGCTTAACCCACTGAGCCACCCAGGCGCCCCGCTTCTTAATTGGATTATTTGTTCTTTGAGCGTAGAGTTTGATAACTGCTTCATAGATTTTGGATACTAGCCCTTTATCTGATAAGACATTTGCAAATATCTTCTTGCATTTTGTCATTTGTCTTTTGGTTTTGCTGACTGTTTCCTTTGCTGTGAAAAAGCTTTGTATCTTGACGAAGTCCCAATAGTTCATTTTTGCCTTTGTTTCCCTTGCCTTTGGAAACGTGTCTAGCAAGAAGCTGCTGCAGCCAAGGTTGAAGAGGCTGCTGCCTGTGTTCTCCTCTAGGACTACAAGGGATTCTCGTCTCACAATTAGGTCCTTCATCTATTTTGAGTCTATGTTTGTGTATGGTGTGAATAAAGTGTCCAGTTTCATTCTTCTACATGTGGCTGTCCAGTTTTCCCAACATCATTTGTTAAAGAGACCCTCTTTTTTCCATTGAATAATCTTTTCCACTTTGTCGAAGATGAGTTGACCATAGGGTTGAAGGCCCAAGTCTGAGGTTTTTAAAATTAATTAAATAATTAATTAATTTTAATAAACATATAATGTATTTTTATCCCCAGGGGTACAGGTCTGTGAATTGCCAGGTCTACACATTTCACAACACTCATCATAGTACATACCCTCCCCAATATCCATATCCCCACCACCTTCTCCTGTCCCCTCTTCCCCCAGCAACCCTCAGACTGTTTTTTGATATTGAGTCTTCTATGGTTTTTCTCCCTCCCGATGCCATCTTCTTTCATTTTTTCTTTTCTTACCCCCCAAACTGCCCACATTGCATCTCCACTTCCTCATGATCTATCAGGTAGATCGTATGATAGCTGTCTTTCTCCGATTGCAAGTCTGAGTTTTTTATTCTATTCCATTGATCTAAGTGTCTGCTTTTGTGTCAGTACCATGCTGTCTTGATTACAGCTTTGCAATAGAGCTTGAAGTCCGGAAATGTGGTGCCACCAGGTTCGGCTTTCTTTTCCCACATTCCTTTTGACTATCTGGGTTTTTTGTTTGTTTGTTTGTGGTGTTTTGTTTTTTTTTTTTTGTTGTTGTTCCATACAAATTTTAGGATTATTTGTTCCAGCTTCTGTGAGAAAAGCTGATGGTATTTTGATAGGGATTGCATTGAATGTATAAATATCTCTGGGTAGCATAGACCTTTAAAAAATATTTGTTCTTCCAATCCATGAGGTTGGAACTCTTTTTTTTTTGTTTGTTTGTTTTTGTTTTTTTTTTAACACAAAATTTATTTTATTACAGTATTATGTTTTACAATGTGGTTAAGTGGACTTTGTTGACTTCCAAAATTTTCCTTATCTACTCTAATATAAGGCTACTCATATTATCCTATTAGAGATTAGATGTGCACTAGAACAGATTTTGTATTTCCTTGAATGTCCACACTTGGTTTTATTCTCCATCTTTTCACATAGAACAAAGATTAGTTATCTTGCTCAACCATGATAGCAGATATTAACATGTAACATTACACACAGTATCATTCAATTTGCAAATAAAGGAACTTTTTTTTTTTCCATTTCTTTGTGTCTTCCTCAATTTCTTTCATGAGTGTCCTATAGCTTTCTGAGAACAGATCCTCTACCTCTTTGGTTAGGCTTATCCCTAGGTATCTTATGGGTTTTGGTGCAATTGTAAATGGGATCAATGCCTTCATTTCTCTCTGTCTCACTGTTACTGTATAGGCATGCAGCTGATTTCCATGCACTGATTTTCATATCCTGACACTTTACTGAATTCCTATATGAGTTCTAGCAATTTTGGGGTAGACTCTTTGAGTGTTCCACATAAAGTACTATGTCATCTGTGAAGAGTGAGAGTGAGAGATTGACTGCATCTTTGCTGATTCAGATACCTTTTATTTCTTTTTGTTGTCTGATTGCTGAGCCTAGGACTTCTAACAGTATTTTGAGCAATAGCGGTGAGAGTGGGCATCCCTGTCGTGTTCATCCCTGTCAAATGCTCTCAGTTTTTCCCCCATTGAGAATGATATTCACCATGGGCTTTTGTTGATGGCTTTTTCTGACATTGAGTTATGCTTCCCTTATCCCTACACTGTGGAGAGTTTTTGTTTTTGTTTTTTCTTTCTTTTTTATTTTTCCTCACCATAGCACATACCCTCCCCCAATGTCCACCACCCAGCTACCCCATCCCTCCCTACCCCTTCCCTCCAGCAACCCTCAGTTTGTTTCCTGAGATTAAGAGTCTCTTATGGTTTGTCTGTCTCTCGTTTCATCTTGTTTCATGTTCCCCTCCCTTCCTCTATGATCCTCTGTCCTGTTTCTCAAATTCCTCATATCAGTGAGATCATATGATAATTGTCTTTCTCTGATTGACTTATTTCACTCAGCATAATACCCTCTAGTTCCATCCACATCATTGCAAATGGCAAGATATCTCTTTCTGATGGCTGCATAGTGTTCCAGTGTATGTGTGTGTGTGTGTGTGTGTGTGTGTGTGTGTATACACACACAACATCCTTATCCATTCATCTGTTGATGGACATCTAGGCTCTTTTCATAGGTTGGCTATTGTGGACATTGCTGCTACCAACATTTGGGTACACATGTCCCTTCAGATCACTACATTTGTGGTTTTAGGGTAAATACCCAGTAGTGCAATGGCTGGGTCATAGGGTAGCTCTATTTTCAACTTTCTGAGGAACCTCAAAAAGTTTTCCAAGTGGCTGCACCAGCCTGCATTCCCACCAACAGACACTGTAGAGAGTTGTTGTTTTTGGTTTTTGGTTTTTTTTTTTTTTAAGATTTTATCCATTTATTTGACAGAGATCAAAGAGATCAGAGAGGCAGGCAGAGAGGGAGAGAGAGGAGGAAGCAGTCTCCCTGACAGGCAGAGAGCCCTATGTGGGGCTTGATCCCAGGATCCTGGGATCATGACCTGAGCTGAAAGCAGAGGCTTTAACCCACTGAGCCACCCAGGCGCCCCACTGTGGAGAGTTTTAATCAAGAAAAAGATGCTGTATTTTGTCAAATGCTTTTACTGCATCTATTGAGAGGATCGTATGGTTCTTGTCCTTTCTTTTATTAATGTGATGTGTCATATTCATTGATTCGTGAATGTTGAGCCCCCCTTGCATCCCAGGAATAAATCCCACTTCATCATGGTGAATAATCCTTTTGATGTACTGTTGGATCCTATTGGCTAGTGTCTTGGTGAGAATCTTGGCATGCATAGTCATCAGGGATATTGGTCTGAAATTCCCTTTTTTGATGGGGTCTTTGCCCGGTGTTGGGATAAGGTAATGTTGGCCTCAAAGGAAGAGTTTGGAAGTTTTCCTTCCACTTCTATTTTTTTACACAGCTTCCATAGAATAGGTATTATTTCTTCTTTTTTTTTTTTTTTAAAGATTTTTTTATTTTATTTATTTGAGAGAGAGAGACAGTGAGAGAGAGCACGAGCGAGGAGAAGGTCAGAGAGCGAAGCAGACTCCCCATGGAGCTGGGAGCCTGATGTGGGACTCGATCCCGGGACTCCAGGATCACGCCCTGAGCTGAAGGCAGTCGTCCAACCAACTGCGTCACCCAGGCGCCCCGGTATTATTTCTTCTTAAACTGTTTGGTAGAATTCCGCTGGGAAGCCATCCAGCCCTGGACTCCTGTTTGTTGGTAGACTCTGATTACTACTTCAATTTCCTTGCTGGTTATGGGTCTGTTCAGGTTTTCTACCTCTTCCTCTTTCAATTTTGGTAGTTTGTAAGTTTCTAGAAATGCATCCATTTCTTCTAGACTGCCTAATCTGTTGGTATATAGTAACTCATAATATGTTGTTACAGTTGTTTGTATTTCCTTGGTGTTGGTCATGATCTCCCCTCTTACAGTCATGATTTTATTATTTGGATCCTTTATATTTTCTTTTGGATAAGTTTTGCTAGGAGTTTGTTGATCTTATTAATTCTCTCAAAGAACCAGCATCTAGTTTCATTGATCTGTTCTACTCTTCTTTTGTTTTCTATTTCATTGATTTCTGCTCTAATCTTTATCATTTCTCATCTCCTGCTGGGTTTCAGCTTTATTTGCTGTTCTTTATGCACCTCATTAATAGCCTTTTTATTTTCATTTGATTAGATTTTTAGTTCTTTAATTTCTCCAGAAAGGGATTCTCTAGTGTCTTCTATACATTTTGTCAAGCTCACCTAGCATATATACAATCATTTTTTCTGATTTATAGTTACAGTGTTTTACTATTATCCATAGTTATTTTGTCTCTGATAGTGAGTACTGCCTCCTTTCCTTTTTTGTGGGAATTATTTTTTCTGGATATTTTATTTATAGAAATAAAGATGGAAACTAGAGCAAAAAAGAAATAAAAAATAAAAATAACATCCATGCTCCTATGAAATATACACTAGTCTAATCAGAAGAGATCAGAAACCAAAAAGGAATAAAAAAAGAAAAAAAGAGAGAATATAATGAAACATGTAGACAGAAGAAGGTGACACACTTGGTCTTGGGTGTTTTTTGTAGATCCTGGGTTCTGGGTCCATTTTTTAGAAGACATTGATCTCAAAATTGGAAAGAAAAAGAGAAAGAAAGAAAGAAAGAAATGTATATATAGTTATTTACAATAATATAATTGAATACGGGGAAAGGACATCGGGAATGTTGGATATATCTATAAAATGTAAATTTAAAAATGAGAATTTTAAAAGACCTGGCAAAGAATTGATAAAGTAAGAAATTAGTTGAAAAGGAAAAAAAGAAAAGACAATTTTAAACTGAGAGACAAATGGATCAAAAGAAAAAACCTCAAATTCTATATAGTATTTTCCCTAGTCCTGGAGCTTTTCAATTCTGTGTGATCCATAAACTTATTAGACTGATATGTCTTCTGAGAGAGGGCCCTGCTGCACTCTGAATCCCACGTGTCTTTGCCTGGGTGGAATTACACCATCTCTTGCCAGGGGCTCAGCTCAGTGTAAGCTGTTTTGTGTTGCTCTGTGTGGTTTTTGTTCCTTGAACGCTTTCTGTGATCCTTTAGAGGATGAAAATAAATATGGTGGCATCCCAATCTCCAGCCCTGAAGCTGAAAGATCCCAGCCCCACTCATTAGTGAGTCCTCAGGGAAAAGAAGTCAATTTCTTGAAGGATTACTTTGGCTATTTGGAGTCTTTTGTGGTTCCATACAAATCTTAGGATTATTTGTTCTGATTCTGTGAAAAAAATGTTGGTATTTCCATGAAATCTGTAGATTTCTTTGGGTAGTATAGACATAATAAAAATATTTGTTCTTTCAATATATAAGCATGGAATATCTTTCCATTTGTCTGTGTCATCATCAATTTTTTTCATCAATAGTTTTCACAGTATAGGTCTTTCACCTCTTTGGTTAGGTTTATTCTTAGGTATTTTATTACTTTTACTGGAATTGTTATCGTAATTTTTCATCCTACTGCTTTCTTATTAGCATACAGAAATGCAATGGACTTCTGTACATTGATTTCCTATCCTGTAATTTTATAGAATTCATTTATTAGTTCTAGTATGTTTTGGTGGAGTCTTTAGGGTTTACTGTATATAGTATCATGTCATCTGCAATAGTAAAATTTTTTCTTCTTACTAATTTGGATGCTTTTTTTCCTTTTTCTGGTCTGATTGTTGTGGCTAGGACTGATTGCTGTGGCCAATACTATGTTGCATTTCTACCATTTGCAGGGTCCCTCCTCAGAGAGTGGTTGCCCAATAACGCCATGGCTCACAGTTTATGGCAAACCAAACTGAGGGCCCACTCTCAGGCTTGCTGATTATAGCTGGTTTCCCCTATTCCAATGCTTGGCAACTCGGCTGACTCAGGCATCCCCGTTCTTTCTGTGACCTTGGGGATCCTGAAACCACACTGTCCCACCTAGGATTCTTCTCTGCTTCACCACCTGAGCACCTTTCAGACAGGGATATACTCATAGGAGCAGACATCTAAAATTTCCATGTTTGCACTCTATTAACTATAGCACTTTCCAGTAGCCAACTTTGGGAGGCTACCTCTCTCCACCATATATCTTCTGACGTATCCCCTCAGATTTATTTCTCCACACCTCCTGTCTTGAGAAAGTGGTTAGTTTTCTATTTGTAGAATTGCAACAATTATTTTCACAGATATCATGTTGAATTCACAGGTGCTCACAATGATTTGATAGATATCTAGCTGAATTCAAAAGACCAGATTAAACGAAGGTCCCCTATTCTTCCACCTTCTTCCCTACCCCCTACAATTTTAATTGTTTAATTACATTTTAGTTCAAGTAATATTTAATTGATACCTTGAATTTTTTTCCTTTTTAAAAAATTTTTTATTAAAATTTTTTATTAACATATAATGTATTATTAGCCCCAGGGGTACAGGTCTGTGAATTGTCAGGCTTACACACTTCACAGCACTCACCATAGCACATACCCTTACCAATGTCCATAACCAAACCATCCTCTCCCTAACACCCTCCCCCTGGCAACCCTCAGTTTGTTTTATGAGATTAAGAGTCTCTTATGGTTTGTCTCTCTCCTAACCCCATCTTTTTTCATTTTTTCCTTCTTAACCCCATAAACCCCCCACTATGCCTCTCATCTTTCTCATATCAGTGAGATAACACAATAATTGTCTTTCTCTGATTGACTTATTTCACTCAGCATAATATCCTCCAGCTCCAACCACATCACTGCAAATGGCAAGATTTCATTTCTTTTGATGGTTGCATAGTATTCCATTGTATACATATACTACATCTTCTTTATCCATTCTTCTGTTGGTGGACACCTAGGTTCTGTCCACAGTCTGGCTATTGTGGGCACTGTTGCTATAAACATTCAGGTGCACGTGCCCCTTTGGTCACTACATTTGTATCTTTAGGGTAAATACCCAGTAGTGCAATTACTGGGCTATAGGGTAGGTCTATTTTCAACTTTTTGAGGAACCTCAATGCTGTTTTCCAGAGTGGCTGCACCAGCTTGCATTCCCACCATGAACAGAAACATGCAGAAAAATGAAACTGGACAATTTTCTTGCACCACACACAAAACTAGACTCAAAATGGATGAAAGACCTCAATGTGAGAAAGGAATCCATCCAAATCCTTGAGGAGAACACAGGCAGCAGCCTCCTTGACCTCAGCCACAGCAACTTTTTCAGTTGCCAAAGGCAAGGGAAGCAAGGGCAAAAATGAACTATTGGGACTGCATCAAGATCAAAAACTTTTGCACAGCAAAGGAAACAGTCAACAAAACCAAAAGACGACTGACAGAATGGGAGAAGATATTTGCAAATGACATATCAGATAAAGGACTAGTGTCCAAAATCTATAAAGAACTTATCTAACTCAATACTCAAAGAACAAATATTCCAATCAAGAAATGGGCAGAGGACATGAACAGACATTTCTACAAAGACGACATCCAGATGGCCAACTGACACATGAAAAAGTGTCCCATATCACTTGGCATCAAGGAAATATAAATCAAAACCACAATGAGATATCACCTCACACCAGTCAGAATGGCTAAAATTAACAAATCAGGAAACGATAGATGCTAGCAAGGATGCAGAGAAAGGGGATACCTTGAATTTTTTACAGTTTCTAATTTAATTTATTTAATTCCAGTTAGTTAACAGTGTTAAATGTATTAGGTATACAATATAGTGGCTTAACAATTCCAAACATTACTTAGTGCTCATCGAGATAAATGGACTACTAATCCCCATCACCTATTTCACCCATTCCCCCATCCACCTCCCCTCTAGTAACCATCAGTTTATTCGCTATAGTTAAGAGTCTATTTTTTGGTTTGTCTCTTTTTTCCCCTTTGTTCATTTGTGTGTGTGTTTTTTTAAATTCTACATATGAGTGAAATCGTATGGTATTTATCTTTCTCTGACTGACTTATTTCACTTAACATTATACTCTTTATGTCCATTCATGTCCTTTATGGCTGGATTACATTAAAAAAAAAAGAATAAAATCATGCCATACATTGAATAAAAGTACTGAGAGTGGTCATCCTTGTCTTGTTCCCAACTTTAAGAGAAAAGCTCTTTGTTTTTCACCATTGAGTATGATGTTGACTGTAGGTTTTTCATAGAAGGCCTTCATTACATTGAAGTTTGTCCCCTCTAAACCTACTTTGTTGAAGGTGTTTGTCATGAATTTGTCAGAGTTTGTCAAACGCCTGCATCTATTGTCATGTCAGTATGTCATGATCATATGGCTTTTATTATTTCTCTTACTGATGTGATATAGCCCATTGATTGATTTAGCATGCCTACATTTCAAAAGGAGGAGAAAGAAATGGAAAGAAGCTACTTCTTCACCCTTTAATATTTGGCTAGAAATGTGGCTTTCTCTATTTAAAAGTGAGTTGGTTGAAATTGGAGGGGGAGACAAACCATGAGAGCCTGTGGACTCTGAGAAACAAACTGAGGGTTTTGGAGGGGACAGGGGTAGGGGGTTGGGTGAGCCTGTTGGTGAGTATTAAGGAGGGCATGTATTGCATGGAGCACTGGGTGTGATGCATAAACAATAGATCTTGGAACACTGAAAGGATAAAATAAAGTTTTTTAAAAAGTGGATTTTTATCCATTTCAAGTTTATCTTTTTGTATGGTGTAAGAGAATGGTCAAGTTTCATTCTTCTACACACAGCTGTCCAATTTTCCCAGCACCATTTACTGAAGGACTGTCTTTTTCCCACTGTATATTTTTTCCTGCATTCTTGAAGATTATTTGAGCATAAAGCTGAGGGTCCATATCTGGGCTCTCTACTCTGGTCCACTGGTCTGTGTGATTGTTTTTGTGACAGTACCATGCTGTCTTGGTGATCACAGCTTTGTAGTAAAGCTTTAAATAAGGCAACGTGATGCCAGTCTTGGTTTTCTTTTTCAACATTTCCTTAGCAAAATTCTGGTTCCATACAAATTTTAGGATTGTTTGCTCCAGCTTGTTGAAAAATGCCAGTGGAATTTTGATTGGAATGGCACTGAAAGTATAGATTGCTCTAGGGAGTATAGTTATTTTAACAATGTTTATTCTTCCAATCCCTGAGCATGGAATGGTCTTCCATCTTTTAGTGTCTTCTTCAATTTCTTTCATGAGCATTCTTTAATTCCTTGAGTACAGATCCTTTACCTCTTTGGTTAGGTTTACTCCCAAGTCTCTTATGGTTCTTGGTGATATAAGACCTCAGTGTGATGCAGGAATCCATCAGAATCCTAGAGGAGAACATAAGCAGTAACCTCTTCAACATCAGCCACAGCAACTTCTTTCAAGAAATGTCTCCAAAGGCAAAGGAAACAAAAGTGAAAATGAACTTTTGGGACTTCATTAAAAATCAAAAGCTTCAGGATCTATAATGAACTCCTCAAACTCAACCCACACGAAACAGACAAACACATCAAAAAATGGGCAGAAGATATGAACAGACACTTCTCCAATCAAGACATACAAATGGCTATCAGACACATGAAAAAATGCTCATCATCATTAGCCCTCAGGGAGATTCAAATTAAAACCACATTGACATATCACCTTACACCAGTTAGAATGGCCAAAATTAACAAAACAGGAAACAACATGTGTTGGAGAGGATGTGGAGAAAGGGGAACCCTCCTACACTGTTGGTGGGAATGCAAGTTGGTGCAGCCTCTTTGGAGAACAGTGTGGAGATTCCTCAAGAAATTAAAAATAGAGCTTCCCTATGACCCTGCAATTGCACTCCTGGGTATTTACCCCAAAGACACAGATGTCGTGAAAAGAAGGGCCATCTGTACCCCAATGTTTATAGCAGCAATGGCCACAGTCGCCAAACTATGGAAAGAACCAAGATGCCCTTCAACGGACGAATGGATGAGGAAGATGTGGTCCATATACACTATGGAGTATTATGCCTCCATCAGAAAGGATGAATACCCAACTTTTGTAGCAATATGGACGGGACTGGAAGAGATTATGCTGAGTGAAATAAGTCAAGCAGAGAGAGTCAATTATCATATGGTTTCACTTATTTGTGGAGCATAACAAATATCATGGAGGACAAGGGGTGTTAGAGAGGAGTAGGGAATTTGGGTAAATTGGAAGGGGAGGTGAACCATGAGAGTCTATGGACTCTGAAAAACAATCTGAGGGGTTTGAAGGGGTGGGTGGGTGGGAGGTTGGGGTACCAGGTGGTGGGTATTATAGAGGGCACGGCTTGCATGGAGCACTGGGTGTGGTGAAAAAATAATGAATACTGTTTTTCTGAAAATAAATAAATTGAAAGAAAAAATCAAAAGCTTCTGCACAGCAAAGGAAATAGTCAACAAGGCAAAAGGCAACCCAAGGAATGGGAGAAGATATTTGCAAATGACACTGCAGACAAAGGGCTGATATCCAAGATCTATAAAGAACACACAAAAACAGATAATCCTGTTAAAAAATGGGCAGAAGACATGAACAGACACTTCTCCAAAGAAGACATACAAATGGCTAACAGACACATGAAAAAATGTTCATCATCCCTAGCCATCAGGGAGATTCAAATCAAAACCACATTGAGATACCACCTTACACCAGTTAGAATGGCCAAAATTAACAAGAGAGTAAACAACAAGTGTTGCAGAGGATGTGGAAAAAGAGGATGTTGGTGGGAATACAAGTTGGTGCAGCCACTTTGGAAAACAGTGTGGAGATTCCTTATGAAATTCAAAATAGAGTTTCCCTATGACCCTGCAGTTGCACTACTGGGTATTTAACCCAAAATACAGATGTAGTGAAAAGAAGGACCATCTGTATCCCAACGTTCATAGCAACAATAGCCATAGTCACCAAACTGGAAAGAAACAAGATATCCTTCAATGGACGTATGGATAAAGAAGATATGGTATCTGAATGGATACCATATGGTATGGATAAAGAAGATACTCCATATATACTATGGAGTATTATGCCTCCCTCAGAAAGATGCATACCCAAGTTTTGTATCAACATGGATGGGACTGGAAGAGATTATACTGAGTGAAATAGGTCAAGCAAGAGAGATTCAATTATCATATGGTTTTGCTTATTTGTGGAGCATAAAGAATAACACAGAAGACATGGGGAGCTGGAGAGAAGTGAGTTGGGGGAAATTGGATGGGGAGATGAACCATGAGAGACTGTGGACTCTGAGAAACAAACTGAGGGTTTTGAAGGGAAGGGGATTGGGAGCTGGTTGAGCCTGGTAGTGGATATTATCAAGGGACGTATTGCATGGAACACTGTGTGTGGTGCATAAACAACAAATTCTGGAACAGTGAAAAGAAATTTTAAAAAAATAAAAATTTTGGGGGGGAGGAGTCAAGATGGCGGAGAAGTAGCAGGCTGAGACTACTTCAGCTAGCAGGAGATCAGCTAGAAAGCTTAACTAAAGATTGCAAACACCTGCAAATCCATCAGCAGATCGAAGAGAAGAAGAACAGCAATTCTAGAAACAGAAAAACAACCACTTTCTGAAAGGTAGGACTGGCGGAGAAGTGAATCCAAAGCGACGGGAAGATAGACCCCGGGGGGAGGGGCCGGCTCCCGGCAAGCGGCGGAGCAACGGAGCACAAAATCAGGACTTTTAAAAGTCTGTTCCGCTGAGGGACATCGCTCCAGAGGCTAAACCGGGGCAAAGCCCACACGGGGTCGGCGTGACCTCAGGTCCCGCGGGGTCACAGAAGGATCGGGGGTGTCTGAGTGTCGCAGAGCTTGCGGATATTGGAACGGGAAAGCCGGCTGCAGAGACAGAGCCGACAGTAAGCTCGCAGCTCGGAGTTGCCTTGAACCGGTCGCAAGCTCGGTGAGCTCGGAGCGCGGCCGGAGGTTAGGCAGACGCGAGTTACTAGGAGCTGTTCGCTGAGGGCGCACTGGGGAGCGGGGCCCCGGGCTCTCGGCTCCTCCGGGCCGGAGACCAGGAGGCCGCCATTTGTATTCCCGTCCTCCGGAACTCTACGGAAAGCGCTCAGGGAACAAAAGCTCCTGAAAGCAAAGCCGAGCAGATCACTCAGCCCGGCCCCTGGTAAGGGCAGTGTAATTCCGCCTGGGGCAAAGACATTTGAGAATCACTACACCAGGCCCCTCCCCCAGAAGATCAACAAGAAATCCAGGTAAGACCAAGTTCACCTACCAAGGAGTGCAGTTTCAATACCAAGGAGAGAACAGCAGAATTCCAGAGGAGGAGAAAACAAACCACGGAACTCATGGTTTTCTGCCTGTGAATTTTTAGTCTTGCAGTTAATTTAATTTTTTTCTTTTTCATTTTTTTTCTCTTATTCTGCTAAAATTTTTTATAACTTTTACCCTTTTCTTTTTTAACGTTTTTTAACTAGATTATCTAATATATATATTTTTTTCTTTTTTATACTTTTCCTCATTTTCTTTTTTTTTAATTCTTTTTTTTTCTTTCTTTCTTCTTGAACCTCTTTTTATCCCCAAATCAGAAGAGATCCTAATCTCTTCAATCTTTTTGTTTTCTTAATTCTTTTTTAAATTCTTGATTGAATTTTTAATTCAATCTCTTTTTTTTTTAATTCTTTTTTTCTTTTTTTTTCTTTCTTTCTTTTTGAACCTCTTTTTATCCCCAAATCAGAAGAGATCCCAATCAGAAGAGATTGGGAGATCCCAATCAGAGGAGATCCCTCACCCAATCGTGAGGGGGGAGAAATCCCCCCTCATGATTTGGGATCTCTTCTGATTTGGTTAAAGCATATTTTCCTGGGATTGTTGCCACCCTTTTAGTATTTTACTTGCTCCTTCATATACTCTTAGCTGGACAAAATGACAAGGCGGAAAAATTCACAACAAAAAAAAGAACAAGAGGCAGTACCGAAGGCTAGGGACCTAACCAATACAGACATTGGTAATATGTCAGATCTAGAGTTCAAAATGACAATTCTCAAGGTTATAGCCGGGCTTGAAAAAGGCATGGAAGATATTAGAGAAACCCTCTCCAGAGATATAAAAGCCCTTTCTGGAGAAATAAAAGAACTAAAATCTAACCAAATTGAAATCAAAAAAGCTATTAATGAAGTTCAATCAAAAATGGAGGCTCTCACTGCTAGGATAAATGAGGCAGAAGAAAGAATTAGCGATATAGAAGACCAAATGACAGAGAATAAAGAAGCTGAGCAAAAGAGGGACAAACAGCTACTGGACCATGAGGGGAGAATTCGAGAGATAAGTGACACCATAAGACGAAACAACATTAGAATAATTGGGATTCCAGAAGAAGAAGAAAGAGAGAGGGGAGCAGAAGGTATACTGGAGAGAATTATTGGGGAGAATTTCCCCAATATGGCAAAGGGAACGAGCATCAAAATTCAGGAGGTTCAGAGAACGCCCCTCAAAATCAATAAGAATAGGCCCCCACCCCGTCACCTAATAGTAAAATTTACAAGCCTTAGTGACAAAGAGAAAATCCTGAAAGCAGCCCGGGAAAAGAAGTCTGTAACATACAATGGTAAAAGTATTAGATTGGCAGCTGACTTACCCACAGAGACCTGGCAGGCCAGAAAGAGCTGGCATGACATTTTCAGAGCACTAAACGAGAAAAACATGCAGCCAAGAATACTATATCCAGCTAGGCTATCATTGAAAATAGAAGGAGAGATTAAAAGCTTCCAGGACAAACAAAAACTGAAAGAATTTGCAAACACCAAACCAGCTCTACAGGAAATACTGAAAGGGGTCCTCTAAGCAAAGAGAGAGCCTACAAGTGGTAGATCAGAAAGGAACAGAGACAATATACAGTAACAGTCACCTTACAGGCAATACAATGGCACTAAAAACATATCTCTCAATAGTTACCCTGAATGTTAATGGGATAAATGCCCCAATCAAAAGACACAGGGTATCAGAATGGATAAAAAAACAAAACCCATCTATATGTTGCCTCCAAGAAACTCATTTTAAACCCGAAGACACCTCCAGACTTAAAGTGAGGGGGTGGAAAAGAATTTACCATGCTAATGGACATCAGAAAAAAGCAGGAGTGGCAATCCTTATATCAGATCAATTAGATTTTAAGCCAAAGACTATAATCAGAGATGAGGAAGGACACTATATCATACTCAAAGGGTCTGTCCAACAAGAAGATCTAACAATTTTAAATATCTATGCCCCCAACGTGGGCGCAGCAAACTATATAAACCAATTAATAACAAAATCAAAGAAACACATCAACAATAATACAATAATAGTAGGGGATTTTAACACTCCCCTCACTGAAATGGACAGATCATCCAAGCAAAAGATCAACAGGGAAATAAAGGCCTTAAATGATACACTGGATGAGATGGACATCACAGATATATTCAGAACATTTCATCCCAAAGCAACAGAATACACATTCTTCTCTAGTGCACATGGAACATTCTCCAGAATAGATCACATCCTCGGTCCTAAATCAGGACTCAACCGGTATCAAAAGATTGGGATCATTCCCTGCATATTTTCAGACCACAATGCTCTGAAGCTAGAACTCAACCACAAGAGGAAGTTTGGAAAGAACACAAATACATGGAGACTAAACAGCATCCTTCTAAAGAATGAATGGGTCAACCGGGAAATTAAAGAAGAATTGAAAAAAATCATGGAAACAAATGATAATGAAAATACAACGGTTCAAAATCTGTGGGACACAACAAAGGCAGTCCTGAGAGGAAAATATATAGCGGTACAAGCTTTTCTCAAGAAACAAGAAAGGTCTCAGGTACACAACCTAACCCTACACCTAAAGGAGCTGGAGAAAGAACAAGAAAGAAACCCTAAGCCCAGCAGGAGAAGAGAAATCATAAAGATCAGAGCAGAAATCAATGAAATAGAAACCAAAAAAACAATAGAACAAATCAACCAAACTAGGAGCTGGTTCTTTGAAAGAATTAATAAAATTGATAAACCCTTGGCCAGACTTATCAAAAAGAAAAGAGAAAGGACCCAAATAAATAAAATCATGAATGAAAGAGGAGAGATCACAACTAACACCAAAGAAATACAAACTATTATAAGAACATACTATGAGCAACTCTACACCAACAAATTTGACAATCTGGAAGAAATGGATGCATTCCTAGAAACATATAAACTACCAAAATTGAACCAGGAAAAAATAGAAAGCCTGAACAGACCCATAACCAGTAAGGAGATTGAAACAGTCATTAAAAATCTCCAAACAAACAAAAGCCCAGGGCCAGATGGCTTCCCGGGGGAATTCTACCAAACATTTAAAGAAGAACTAATTCCTATTCTCCTGAAACTGTTCCAAAAAATAGAAATGGAAGGAAAACTCCCAAACTCATTTTATGAGGGCAGCATCACCTTGATCCCAAAACCAGACAAGGATCCCATCAAAAAAGAGAGCTATAGACCAATATCCTTGATGAACACAGATGCGAAAATTCTCACCAAAATACTAGCCAATAGGATTCAACAGTACATTAAAAGGATTATTCACCACGACCAAGTGGGATTTATCCCAGGGCTGCAAGTTTGGTTCAACATCCGCAAATCAGTCAATGTGATACAACACATCAATAAAAGAAAGAACAAGAACCATATGATACTCTCAATAGATGCTGAAAAAGCATTTGACAAAGTACAGCATCCCTTCCTGATCAAAACCCTTCAAAGTGTAGGGATAGAGGGCACATACCTCAATATCATCAAAGCCATCTATGAAAAACCCACTGCAAATATCATTCTGAATGGAGAAAAACTGAAAGCTTTTCCACTAAGGTCAGGAACACGGCAGGGATGTCCATTATCACCACTGCTATTCAACATAGTACTAGAAGTCCTAGCCTCAGCAATCAGACAACAAAAGGAAATTAAAGGCATCCAAATCGGCAAAGAAGAAGTCAAATTATCACTCTTCGCAGATGATATGATACTCTATGTGGAAAACCCAAAAGACTCCACTCCAAAACTGCTAGAACTTATACAGGAATTCAGTAAAGTGTCAGGATATAAGATCAATGCACAGAAATCAGTTGCATTTCTCTACACCAACAACAAGACAGAAGAAAGAGAAATTAAGGAGTCAATCCCATTTACAATTGCACCCCAAACCATAAGATACCTAGGAATAAACCTAACCAAAGAGGCTAAGAATCTATACTCAGAAAACTATAAAGTACTCATGAAAGAAATTGAGGAAGACACAAAGAAATGGAAAAATGTTCCATGCTCCTGGATTGGAAGAATAAATATAGTGAAAATGTCTATGCTACCTAAAGCAATCTACACATTTAATGCAATTCCTATCAAAGTACCATCCATCTTTTTCAAAGAAATGGAACAAATAATTTTAAAATTTATATGGAACCAGAAAAGACCTCGAATAGCCAAAGGGATATTGAAAAACAAAGCCAAAGTTGGTGGCATCACAATTCCGGACTTCAAGCTTTATTACAAAGCTGTAATCATCACGACAGCATGGTACTGGCACAAAAACAGACACATAGACCAATGGAACAGAA
The DNA here is from genome assembly GCF_020171115.1 of Neogale vison. Classification (NCBI taxonomy): domain Eukaryota; kingdom Metazoa; phylum Chordata; class Mammalia; order Carnivora; family Mustelidae; genus Neogale; species Neogale vison. The sequence goes on along the minus strand of NC_058097.1, from coordinate 36,009,399 downwards.
TAGAGAGCCCAGAAATAGACCCTCAACTCTATGGTCAACTAATCTTCGACAAAGCAGGAAAGAATGTCCAATGGAAAAAAGACAGCCTCTTCAATAAATGGTGTTGGGAAAATTGGACAGCCACGTGCAGAAAAATGAAATTGGACCATTTCCTTACACCGCACACAAAAATAGATTCAAAATGGATTAAGGACCTCAATGTGAGAAAGGAATCCATCAAAATCCTTGAGGAGAACACAGGCAACAACCTCTTCGACCTCAGCCGCAGCAACATCTTCCTAGGAACATCGCCAAAGGCAAGGGAAGCAAGGGCAAAAATGAACTTTTGGGATTTCATCAAGATCAAAAGCTTTTGCACAGCAAAGGAAACAGTTAACAAAACCAAAAGACAACTGACAGAATGGGAGAAGATATTTGCAAACGACATATCAGATAAAGGACTAGTGTCCAAAATCTATAAAGAACTTAACAAACTCAACACCCAAAGAACAAATAATCCAATCAAGAAATGGGCAGAGGACATGAACAGACGTTTCTGCAAAGAAGACATCCAGATGGCCAACAGACACATGAAAAAGTGCTCCATATCACTCGGCATCAGGGAAATACAAATCAAAACCACAATGAGATATCACCTCACACCAGTCAGAATGGCTAAAATCAACAAGTCAGGAAATGACAGATGCTGGCGAGGATGCGGAGAAAGGGCAACCCTCCTACACTGTTGGTGGGAATGCAAGCTGGTGCAACCACTCTGGAAAACAGCATGGAGGTTCCTCAAAATGTTGAAAATAGAACTGCCCTATGACCCAGCAATTGCACTACTGGGAATTTACCCTAAAGATACAAACGTAGTGATCCAAAGGGGCACGTGCACCCGAATGTTTATAGCAGCAATGTCCACAACAGCCAAACTATGGAAAGAACCTAGATGTCCATCAACAGATGAATGGATCAAGAAGAGGTGGTATATATACACAATGGAATACTATGCAGCCATCAAAAGAAACGAAATCTTGCCATTTGCGACAACATGGATGGAACTAGAGTGTATCATGCTTAGCGAAATAAGTCAAGCGGAGAAAGACAACTATCATATGATCTCCCTGATATGAGGGAGTGGTGATACAACATGGGGGCTTAAGTGGGTAGGAGAAGAATCCATGAAACAAGATGGGATAGGGAGGGAGACAAACCATAAGTGACTCTTAATCTCACAAAACAAACTGTGGGTTGCTGGGGAAGGGGGTTGGGAGAAGGGGGGTAGGGTTATGGACATTGGGGAGGGTATGTGCTTTTGGGTAAATTGGAAGGGGAGATGAACCATGAGAGACTATGGACTCTGAAAAACAATCTGAGGGGTTTGAAGTGGCGGGGGGGTGGGAGGTTGGGGTACCAGGTGGTGGGTATTATAGAGGGCACAGCTTGCATGGAGCACTGGGTGTGGTGAAAAAATAATGAATACTGTTTTTCTGAAAATAAATAAATTGAAAATAAAATAAAATAAAATAAAAATTTTTAAAAAGTGGATCAGAGGCACCTGGGTGCCTCAGTGGGTTAAAGCCTCTGACTTTGGCTCAGGTCATAATCTCAGGGTCCTGGGATGGAGCCCCACATTGGGTTCTCTGCTCAGCAGGGAGCCTGCTTCACCTTCTTTCTCTGCCTGCCTCTCTGCCTACTTGTGATCTCTGTCTGTCAAATAAATAATAAATAAAATTTTAAAATAAATAAAATAAATAAAAAGTGGATCAGGACACCAGCACAGCTTCTTTAACATTATTTCTGTTAGAAAAGCAGACATGATTTATTCCCTTTCAATGAACTCCTTTCCTAGGAAGAGGGGCAGCCAATATGGGAGTTAGTCAGTTCCTAGAGTCAGATTGCAATACGTGGCCAAGGGAATTCTTCATAAATGCTGGAGCCTCAGTTTCCTCCTTATTAATCATTAACTAGAATAATACCTGGCCCTTCAATGCACATAATAAGCACCTGGCACCTTTATTAACTACCACTTAAATTCAAGAATTTCCCTAAGTTTTTTCTTTAGAGGAGGTTCCTTGTATAAGAAAATAAAGGAGCTCACATTCCCTGGTGGAATGTAGATACTCTCACTTTGTGACACCTGGGTTGGGAGCTTATTTCCATAGCCAGGTCAGTCATGGGGATTAATGATATCAAGACTGTTTTGCCTCTGAAATACTAGAGATGCATCATTGGTAGATCCCAGCTGTCTGGAGAACCAAAAGTTCTTCCCTAGCTTTCCTCCTGACCCAAGGATCCCAGGAGATCCAGATTAAAACCCTTACCTAATGAGAAGAAGGCATTCTAATTTCTTAGGTTATTTTCTCTCTGAGGTCCCCAGCACATGGTGGAGAATCATAATGACTGCTGCTTAGATGAGTGGGCTCACCAGGGAAAGAGCATCAAGCACCCAAGTCCTTGCACCTCCTGCCAGACCCAGTATCATCATGATTAACACAGCCATCTTCAGTGGGGGAGCCAGGCTGTTCTGCCTACCAGACACCATGACTGGGTGACTTATGGCTTTATATTTTTAAATTGGCCTCTCTAGCACCATCTGATAAATCAACACACAAGTCATTAAATGGTTCATTATCCCAGTATTATGATTCATTCCTTGTGCCAAGAAATGCAAGAGATGTCAGGGAACTTAGAAATATCCCATTTGAAGCCATGCATGCCCATCCACAAAACCGATTAACTGGATGAGAGAAAGCAGTCAGACACAGAAGTCAAAAAGAAGGCTTGGCAGGTGGTGGTCTTCCCTCCAGCAGGCCTTGACCTCCTGTTAGAAAATGTAAGTCAGATTCTCACTAGAGAGGCTCCATGCTTCAGCATACTTTTCTCTCTCACATGCTCAGAGGCAGTTAGGCTGATTGTAGGAGTCTGGTATAGAATTAACAACTGAACAGTTTCAGCTAGATCACTTCTGTAGAAAGAGTGTTAAGCCCAGGTGCTATGGAAGAAAGAACTGCCCCAGTCCTATCATAATGTATGGAATTCTGGGTATACCACTTGAAATCACAACTTTTGGTTCATCTTCTGTCATTAAAAAGTGATTTTTCATGATTTCCAAATTCTTTCTGGTATTAAGATCCTATGATTCTGTGTTGGAGAAAGAGAGAGGGAGATTTCAGGGTTTGGTTAGAGCTGAGTCTCAAATACATCTGGTTTGTGAAATTAGACAAGAGACCCCTCCCCACCAAAATCTATACTCATCTTTTTTTGGAGGTCAGTCTCTTCCCTGCCTAGTTTATGCTCATTGCTTCAACAATGATTCTTTTTATGAAAAGAAATGAAAAATCCAAATAAAACTGACTTAAACAATAAAGACATTTCTTCATGTATTGAGCAACTTCTCAATGTCTATTTTAGCTTCTCTGTAACACTGGAAGCTATTAAAAAAATCTACACTCAGAAAACTTAATTCTTTTTGGGTAAGTAGACAATAAACCAAAAAATGTAAATATATAAGACAATGTCAGATAATGATAAGTACAATGAAGACAAACTAAACAGGATAAGTGCACAGAAATGCTTTTTTTGGCAAGATGGTAACAGATGGCCTCTTAAAGGAAATTAATAGTTGACATTATTTTGATAAAGAGGAGCATAACAGAAAGACTATGGGGCCATCTGATATCACCTCTCAGGAAACATTGCTACTAACTTGATGTCAGTATGGTGAAGCAGAATGGAGACAATCTGAGTTAGGCTTCTGTAAAGGATGGAAGGTCTCAGCCTGCCCTGTGGAGGAACCCAGAAGGCAGCTGGGAGTTGTCTGAGAAGTTTAGAAGTGCTGTCATGATAGGGCCAAATATTCTTGTAGCCAAGAGCCGAGCATCTGCCAGAGACTCATAGTGAATTCCCATGCAGATTTCCTTGGCTCCCATCTGCTCAGCTCCCTCTTCCCTCCCTCACAAATTCCAACCACTCCAATAGTTCATAACTCTGGCCTATGTATCCTCAGCTAAGTGAGATCACTGCTTTTATTGAGTCCCATTAACTGCATTACAGCAAGAAAAGGACCTCAGAAAGAATGCTGGGGGACCCTTTGGACTCATCTTCTGAGTTTCTCTTCTCTCAGTGACCACAATTCTGCACCGTATGTTGTTCAGAGTCTTAGAACTTTGCTCCTTCTATTTTTTCTAGCTTTGTAATAGTTTCAGCAGGAGGGCAAGACTAGTTATTCTGCCATGGTCAAGAAGTGGCGGTTCTTTTTGTGTCTTAACTCTTGACGCTTACCGGCAGCTGGTTATGCTAATTAGACATCTAGCAACGTGAAGGGGAGCCCAGGTTCATACCTTCCAATCAACATTAGGAAAGGATAAAGTTTTATTTGAATTTGATGTTAAAAGCAACGTTTTGACTATTTAAAACTCCAAAAAGTATAAATAACAAAAACTATTTTAATAAATAGTAAAATCTGAACTAAAGCATTTATTATCATCAATGTGATACTGAATTTATTAATCAATGTCCAACATATTTTTACTTGTATATTATATTAATTGTAACATGTATATTAATATAGTACAATTTATTGTAAGAAATTGGCTCACACAATTGTGGAGGCTGAGAAGTCCCATAAGCTGCCCTCTCAAAGCTGAAGATCCAGGAAAGCTGGTGGTATAATTCAACCTGAGTCCAAAGCCCCAGGAAACAACAGAACCAATGATGTAGATGCAGATCAGGTCTAAAGGCCTAAGAACAAAGAGTACTGAGGGGTGGAAAAAATCAATGTTCCTGATCAAGCCCCCAGGCAGAAAGGACCAAATTCATCCTTTCTCCATTTTTTTTTTCTATTTAGGTCCTCAACAAATTGGATGATGCCACATTGGGAGGTGTAAACTGCTTTACTGAGTCTACCAATTCAAATGGTAATTTCATCTGGAAACATACATGCACACCTGGGAATAATAGTTAGCTAAAATCTAGGAACTTTGTGAACCAGTAAAGTTGACACATAAAATTAACCATCATATTTGGTTAATTCTTTTCTATATAAAATCTGGAATAAAGCTAATTATTTCATTTATGTCTAATTTAAGAGAATCTTTATCCCAGGAATACAATGGGCTTTTTTGCTTCAATTTATTTATTTTCAGAAAAACAGTATTCATTATTTTTTCACCACACCCAGAGATCCATGCAATCCATGCCCTCTATAATACCCACCACCTGGTACCCCAACCTCCCACCTCCCCACCATTTCAAACCCCTCAGATTGTTTTACAGAGTCTACAGTCTCTCGTGATTCACCTCCCCTTCCAATTTACCCCAACTCCCTTCTCCTCTCTAACACCCTTGTCCTCCATGATATTTGTTATGCTCCACAAATAAGTGAAACCATATGATAATTGACTCTCTTTGCTTGACTTATTTCACTCAGCATAATCTCTTCCAGTCCGGTCCATGTTGCTACAAAAGTTGGGTATTCATCCTTTCTGATGGAGGCATAATACTCCATAGTGTATATGGACCACATCTTCCTTATCCATTCATCCATTGAAGGGCATCTTGGTTCTTTCCATAGTTTGGTGACTGTGGTCATTGCTGCTATAAACATTGGGGTACAGATGGCCCTTCTTTTCACGACATCTGTATCCTTGGGGTAAATACCCAGGAGTGCAATGACAGGGTCATAGGGAAGCTCTATTTTTAATTTCTTGAGGAATCTCCACACTGTTCTCCAAAGAGGCTGCACCAACTTGCATTCCCACCAACAGTGTAGGAGGGTTCCCCTTTCTCCACATCCTCTCCAACACATGTTGTTTCCTGTTTTGTTAATTTTGGCCATTCTAACTGGTGTAAGGTGATATGTCAATGTGGTTTTAATTTGAATCTCCCTGAGGGCTAATGATGATGAACATTTTTTCATGTGTCTGATAGCCATTTGTATGTCTTGATTGGAGAAGTGTCTGTTCATATCTTCTGCCCATTTTTTGATATGTTTGCCTGTTTCATGTGTGTTGATTTTGAGGAGTTCATTATAGATCCTGGATATCAACCTTTTTTCTGTACTGTCATTTGCAAATATCTTCTCCCATTCCGTGGGTTGCCTCTTTGTTTTTTTGACTGTTTCCTTTGCTGTGCAGAAGCTTTTGATTTTGATGAAGTCCCAAAAGTTTATTTTCGCTTTTGTTTCCTTTGCCTTTGGAGACTACACCCCCAAACTACTAGAACTCATACAGCAATTCAGCAACGTGGCAGGATACAAAGTCAATGTGCAGAAATCAGTGGCTTTCTTATACACTAACAATGAAAATACAGAAAGGGAAATTAGAGAATCAATTCCATTTACTATAGCACCAAGAACCATAAGATACCTGGGAATAAACCTAACCCTAGAGGTAAAGGATCTGTTCTCGAGGAACTACAGAACACTCATGAAAGAAACTGAAGAAGACACAAATAGATGGAAGACCATTCCATGCTCTTGGAACGGAAGAATAAACATTGTTAAAATGTCTATACTGCCTAGAGCAATATATACTTTTAATGTCATTCCGATCAAAATTCCACCGGCATTCTTCAAAGAGCTGAAGCAAATAATCCTAAAATTTGTATGGAATCAGAAGAGACCCCGAATCGCTAAGGAAATGTTGAAAAACAAAAATAAAGCTGGAGGCATCACGTTACCTGATTTCAAGCTTTATTACAAAGCTGTGATCACCAAGACAGCATGGTACTGGCATAAAAACAGACACATAGACCAGTGGAACAGAGTAGAGAGCCCAGATATGGACCCTCAACTCTATGGTCAATTAGTCTTTGACAAAACAGGAAAAAATATGCAGTGGAAAAAAGACAGTCTCTTCAATAAACGGTGCTGGGAAAACTGGACAGCTATATGTAGAAGAATGAAACTCGACCATTCTCTTACACCATACACAAAGATAAACTCAAAATGGATAAAAGATCTCAATGTGAGACAGGAATCCATCAGAATCCTAGAGGAGAACATAGGCAGTGATCTCTTCGATATCAGCCACAGAAACTTCTTTCAAGATATGTCTCCAAAGGCAAAGGATACAATGGGCTTTAAATCAGAAAATCTATTAACAATAACCCCTTACATTAACAAATCAGAAAATTGTATCATTATCTCAACAGGTGAAGGAAAAACATTCAGCAGAATTCATTTTATACACATTTCTCATAACATTTCTCATAACAATGAGCAAACTAGGAATGAAAGATGTGATTAAAGGTATTTACCTTAAAAGCTACAGCAAACTTTATGCCCGGTGGTGAAAAACTCAAAGCATTCTTATTGAAGTATGTTGAACACAACAACAAAGTATGTTGAACACAAAGATGTCAACCATCTATGCTTTTATTCAACATTTTATTCACCATTTTCCCCTCTGGTATCTCCAGGCTTGGTCTCAATCTGCAATCTGGAGGTGGAAATTTTCATAGTCACAGACAGCATCAAGAGAAACCCTCTAGCTCAGGGTCAATAAAAGGGACTGGAGTATCCTGGCAATGAAAGCAGTGGCAGCTAGGACTCACACACACTTGAAACTCTGAGAAACTCTATCCACGCAGAAGAGGTATAGCCCCAAGAAAGTAGGGTTTGCCCCACTTCCCATATCTTTGACTCTTCCCATATCTTTGTCTCTCCCCTACTGGTTGTCCCTGCTCATGGAGTAGTTTCAGAAAGTGAGTGTAAAAACTAAGTAAATAAATTTCCACACTCTATCCAGAGAAGTAGAAAGGAGAGCCCAGGAAGCCAGAAAATACCAGGGAGATTTCAGTGTGGGAGGAGCTTGGGAAACAACACTACTACATTTCAAGTTTTACATGCATGATTCTGATCCTAAATAGACTGCCAAAGACATTAACTATAAGCTGACAGAGAGACCACTGTCCACAAACCAGATTGTCACTGGAAGATGCACAAGTGGGACAAACCCAAAGAGGATGGCAAAGTCTTTTAAAATGGAACTAATATCAAGACTACAGACACATTAAGACACAGCAGGGATGTCTATTATCACCCCTGCTATTCAACATAGTACTAGAAGTCCTAGCCTTAGCAATCAGACAACAAAAGGAAATTAAAGGCATCCAAATTGGCAAAGAAGGAGTCAAACTATCACTCTTCACATATGATATGAAACTATATGTGGAAAACCCAAAAGACTCCACTCCAAAACTGCTAGAACTTGTACAGGAATTCAGAAAAGTGTCAGGATATAAAATCAATGCACAGAAATCAGTTGCATTTTTCTACACCAACAACAAGACAGAAGAAAGAGAAATTAGGGAGTCAATTCCATTTACAATTGCACCCAAAACCATAAAATACCTAGGAATAAACCTAGCCAAAGAGGCAAAGAATCTATACTCAGAAAACTATAAAGTACTCATGAAAGAAATAGAGGAAGACACAAAGAAATGGAAAAATGTTCCATGCTCCTGGATTGGAAGAATAAATATTGTGAAAATGTCTATGCTGCCTAAAGCAATCTACACATTTAATGCAATTCTTATCAAAATACCATCCATCTTTTTCAAAGAAATGGAACAAAAAATCCTAAAATTAATATGGAACCAGAAAAGACCTCAAATAGCCAAAGGGATATTGAAAAAGAAAGCCAAAGTTGGTGGCATCACAATTCCAGACTTCAAGCTTTATTACAAAGCTGTCATCATCAAGACAGCATGGTACTGGCACAAAAACAGACACATAGATCAATGGAACAGAATAGAGAGCCCAGAAATAGACCTTCAACTCTATGGTCAACTAATCTTCGACAAAGCAGGAAAGAATTTCCAATGGAAAAAAGACAGCCTCTTCAATAAATGGTGCTGGGAAAATTGGACAGCCACGTGCAGAAAAATGAAACTGTAGCATTTCCTTACACCAAACACAACAATAGACTCAAAATGGATGAAGGACCTCAATGTGAGAAAGTAATCCAGCAAAATCTTTGAGGAGAACATAGGCAGCAACCTCTTCGACCTCAGCCACGGCAACATCTTCCTAGGAACATCGCCGAAGGCAAGGGAAGCAAGGGCAAAAATGAACTATTGGAATTTTATCAAAATCAAAAGCTTTTTCACAGCAAAGGAAACAGTTAACAAAACCAAAAGACAACTGACAGAATGGGAGAAGATATTTGCAAACGACATATCAGATAAAGGGCTAGTGTCCAAAATCTATAAAGAACTTAGCAAACTTGACACCCAAAGAACAAATAATCCTGTCAAGAAATGGGCAGAAGACATGAGCAGACATTTCTGCAAAGAAGACATCCAGATGGCCAATAGAAACATGAAAAAGTGCTCCATATCACTCGGCATCAGGGAAATACAAATCAAAACCACAATGAGATATCACCTCACACCAGTCAGAATGGCTAAAATTAGCAAGTCAGGAAATGATAGATGCTGGCGAGGATGCAGAGAAAGGGGAACCCTCCTACACTGTTGATCGGAATGCAAGCTGGTGCAACCACTCTGGAAAGCAGGGTAGAGGTTCCTCAAAAAAACTGAAAATAGAGCTACCCTATGACCCAGCAATTTCACTACTGGGTATATATCCAAAGGATACAAACATGGTGATCCGAAGGGGCACATGCACCCGAATGTTTATAGCAGCAATGTCCACAATAACCAAACTATGGAAAGAACCTCGATGTCCATCAACAGATGAATGCATAAAGAAGAGGTGGTACATATACACAATGAAATACTATGCAGCCATCAAAAGAAATGAAATCTTGCCATTTGCGATGACGTGGATGGAACTAGAGGGTATCATGCTTAGCGAAATAAGTCAAGCAGAGAAAGACAACTATCATATGATCTCCCTGATGAGGAAGTGGAGATGCAACATGGTGGGTTAAGGAGGTAGGAGAAGAATAAATGAAACAAGATGGGATTGGGAGGGAGACGAACCATAAGTGACTCTTAATCTCACAAAACAAACTGAGGATTGCTGGGGGGAGGAGGGTTGGAAGAAGGAGGGTGGGGTTATGGACATTGGGGAGGGTATGTGCTATGATGAGTGCTGTGAAGTGTGTAAAGCTGGCGATTCACAGACCTGTACCCCTGGGGATAAAAATATATTGTATGTTTATAAAAAATAAAAAATTAAAAAAAGAAAGATTCACTAGTATTAATGTATGCATATCAATATGACTCTTTATCTTGATTAACATTTGTCTTATGTAGTTGGCTGTTCCCATATTGGAGACATAAATATTTGCAACTGTTATATCTTCTTGGTGGATAGATCCTTTAAGAATGATGTAGTGTCCTTCTATATCTCTGACTACAGTCTTTAGTTTAAAATCTAATTTATCTGATATGAGAATCGCTACCCCAGCCTTCTTTTGAGGCCCATTGGCTTGAAAGATGCTTCTCCATCCCTTCACTTTCAGTCTGGATGTATTCTTAGGTTCAAAATGAGTCTCTTGTAGACAACATATGGATGGGTCCTGTCATTTTATTCAATCTGCAACCCTGTGCCTTTTTATGGGCATTTTAAGGCCATTCACATTGGGAGTGATTATTGAGAGATACTTTTTTATTGACATCATGTTACCTGTGAAGTCCTTGTTTCTATAGATTGTCTCCATGTATTTCTGCTCAATTATATTCCTGAGCTTTTTCCTTTTATAGATGCCCCCCTTAATATTTTTTGTAGTGCCAGCTTGGTGGTCACATACTCTTTTAAACCTTGCCGGTCTTGGAACTCTTTATCTCTCCATCCATTTTGAATGTCAACCTTGCTGGATAAAGTATTCTTGGCTGCCTGTTCTTCTCATTTAGTGCCCTGAATACATGTTGCCAGCCTTTTCTGGCATGCCAGGTTTCTGTGGACAGGTCTGACATTATTCTGATGGGTTTTCCTCTGTACATAAAGAATCTCTTCCCCCTAGGTTCTTTCAAAAGCTCCTGTCTACAATTATGATTCATCATTTTCACAATCAGGTGTTTTGAGGTCTTTCTAGATTCTATGATCTTGGGGGGAGCCCTTTCTGCTTCTAGGACATTAACACTGGTTCCATTCCCCAGATTGGGAAAATTTTCATGGAGCATTTGTTCAACTATATCTTCTAGTCTTCTTTCTTTCTCCTCCCCCTTAGGGTTTCCAATAATTCTGACTGTGAAACTTTCATGGCATCATTTATTTCTCTAATTCTGTTTTCATGGCTTCTAAGCTGTTTGTTCCAGGCTTCCTCCTGATCCTTTCCAAACTGATAGGTTTGTCCTCTAGATCACTAATTCTATCTTCTGCCTCAGTTATCCTAGCTGTTAGAGAATTTGGATTTGATTGGAACTCATTGAGATCATTGTGAACATCTTCCCTGGTGGCTTTCACTTCTTCCCTAATCAATTCCATTTTGTCATTAAAGGCTTTCTCCAACCTAGCCATTGCCTGGATAATTTTTAGCCTGAATTCCCTTTCTGACATATTGTTTATGTCCATATCCAATAGCTCTGATGGAGAGGGCATAGTCTCTGAATTTTTCCCCTGTTGGGCATTCCTCCTCCTAGTCATTTTGGTGAGAGATGGCTGAGGGGATGTGTAGCTGAATGTATCAACTGTGGTGCAGGGATGGTGCACAATGGAACACTTCTGTGCAATCAGGAGTCCTCACCAAAAAGAAAGAAAAAAGAAAAAAGAGAGAGGAAGAGAGACAGGAAAAAAAAAAGAAAATCAAAGATAAGACCCAGCCCAAATGGGCCCCAAAGGTAAGATTTATAAAATATACAAACAGAAACAGAAACAAAGAGACCAACAAAAGTAAATCACAAGAAATAAAAAAAGAAAAAAAAAAAGAACTCAGCCAAAATGAATCCTAAGTATAAGATGTATATACTACCCGAACAAAGGACAAATACACAGAAACACTAATAGAAGAAAAGGATGGGAGGGTAGTTATAAATTCTCAGTGTGGTCAAGGAAGGTTATTTTGATTCTTCCTGGGTGTATCTTGATATCCTTGTTAAAGGACTCAACTTTCCTGAGATAAATGGGGATTAAAACTGGTATATATAGGGGTAGTATGGACTGAGGATTACCTTGAAGTTTATCTCTATATGAATATTTTACAAAAACAGAAAAGCAAGAGAAAAACACAGGAATATGTATCAGAAAAGTTCAAGTTAAAAGGTTATTATTTACTGAACCTCTCGTTGTGATGGTAAATAGGTTAAAAATTATTAAAAAATTAAAAAGAACAAGAATAGTGTGAGTGAATTAAAAATAAAAGTTGTATCTATGAAGTATACAGGCTATATGGTAATACCAGGAGCTTAATATCTCCTTTTTCCCTAATATTAGGGTTTTACAGTTTTAAACCTGTGGTGGTTGTCTTCTTGGTTTTTTTTGTTGTTGTTGTTGTTGTTTGTTTGTTTGTTTGTTTGGGGTTTTGGCTGGCTTTCTGGGGGCGGAGCCTGCTGTGTAGTTTTTCAGGCATTCTTGCTAGAGTTGAGTCCTCCGGCCTCCTATCAAGGGTCTGGGCTCTGAGGAAACCGGTTTTTTCAGGTTTTTGTTCTCTGGAGTGTTTTTTGTTTTTGTTTTTTGTTTTTCCTCCCCTTGCCGGCTGTTGGCAGTTCTTTGGAGGTTTAGAGGAAAGCAAATTGCACCCAGACCTCCATCTCAGAAAGAAATCTAAGTCTGTTCCCCTCTGGGTGCTCCAGAGCACATAAACTCCAGAGCACCTCCCACCTCAGAGCATGGCCCCAGCCACAGTCTCAGGGGTCACAGGAGCTCCCACTTGTATGCTTGTACACAGGTGTTACCAAAACCATGAGAAGTACTAGTCCAGAGAGCTGGCTTCCAGTGGTTGCCCCCACCATGGCTGTCTGGGCATGATCTAGATGCCTAGAGAAGTCCTGGCCCAGGCTGGGAGTGTTCAGACTCTCCCTCATCCTAGAGAGCACCAGCTAGTGCCCACATGGACCTCTCTCAGGGGAGGGTGTGGAGCATGCAGCACGTGTGCAGAGTGCAAAAGGCTGTGGTTCCACTGTATATTTTTTCCTGTTTTGTCAAAGATTAATTGACCATAGAGTTGAGGGTCCATATCAGGGCTCTCTACTCTGTTCCACTGGTCTATGTGTCTGTTTTTATGCCAGTACCATGCTGTCTTGGTGATCACAGCTTTGTAATAAAGCTTGAAATCAGGTAAGGTGATGCCGCCAGCTTTATTTTTGTTTTTCAACATTTCCTTAGCGATTCGGGGTCTCTTCTGATTCCATACAAATTTTAGGATTATTTGCTTCAGCTCTTTGAAGAATGCCGGTGGAATTTTGATCGGAATGGCATTAAAAGTATATATTGCTCTAGGCAGTATAGACATTTTAACAATGTTTATTCTTCCAATCCAAGAGCATGGAATGGTCTTCCATCTTTTTGTGTCTTCTTCAATTTCTTTCAAAAGACAGTCTCTTCAATAAATGGTGCTGGGAAAACTGGACAGCTATATGTAGAAGAATGAAACTCGACCATTCTCTTACACCGTACACAAAGATCAACTCAAAATGGATAAAAGACCTCAACGTGAGACAGGAATCTATCAGAATCTTAGAGGAGAACATAGGCAGTAATCTCTTTGATATCAGCCACAGCAACTTCTTTCAAGATACGTCTCCAAAGGCAAAGGAAACAAAAGCGAAAATAAACTTCTGGGACTTCATCAAAATCAAAAGCTTCTGCACAGCAAAGGAAACAGTCAAAAAAACAAAGAGGCAACCCACGGAATGGAGAAGATATTTGCAAATGACAGTACAGACAAAAGGTTGATATCCAGGATCTATAATGAACTCCTCAAAATCAACCCACACGAAACAGACACATCAAAAAATGGGCAGAAGATATGAACAGACACTTCTCCAATCAAGACATACAAATGGCTATCAGACACATGAAAAAATGCTCATCATCATTAGCCCTCAGGGAGATTCAAATTAAAACCACATTGACATATCACCTTACACCAGTTAGAATGGCCAAAATTAACAAAACAGGAAACAACATGTGTTGGAGAGGATGTGGAGAAAGGGGAACCCTCCTACACTGTTGGTGGGAATGCAAGTTGGTACAGCCTCTTTGGAGAACAGTGTGGAGATTCCTCAAGAAATTAAAAATAGAGCTTCCCTATGACCCTGCAATTGCACTCCTGGGTATTTACCCCAAGGATACAGATGTCGTGAAAAGAAGGGCCATCTGTACCCCAATGTTTATAGCAGCAATGGCCACAGTCGCCAAACTATGGAAAGAACCAAGATGCCCTTCAACGGATGAATGGATAAGGAAGATGTGGTCCATATACACTATGGAGTATTATGCCTCCATCAGAAAGGATGAATACCCAACTTTTGTAGCAACATGGACGGGACTGGAAGAGATTATGCTGAGTGAAATAAGTCAAGCAGAGAGAGTCAATTATCATATGGTTTCACTTATTTGTGGAGCATAACCAATAGCATGGAGGACAAGGGGCGTTAGAGAGGAGTAGGGAATTTGGGTATATTGGAAGGGGAGGTGAACCATGAGAGACTATGGACTCTGAAAAACAGTCTGAGGGGTTTGAAGTGGCGGGGTGGTGGAGGTTGGGGTACCAGGTGGTGGGTATTATAGAGGGCACGGCTTGCATGGAGCACTGGGTGTGGTGAAAAAATAATGAATACTGTTTTTCTGAAAATAAATAAATTGGAAAAAAAAAAAAAAAAAAGGCTGTGGTTCTAGAGAGCGCCATCTGGCATCCGCACCAGACTCTCTCATGCGCCCTGCCACCCAGACACTCTCACACGTGCTGGCTCGGGGACCAAGGCCTGGCTTCTTCGCCGCACTCTCTGGCACAGCGCCAGTGGTGGCCGTCCTGGGTCTGTGGGCTTAAACTCATGTCCCTAACCGCCTGATTCCACCAATCTCCCCGTAAGATCTTTTGCTCTTGGGGCGCCTGGGTGGCTCAGAGGGTTAAGCCTCTGCTTTCAGCTCAGGTCATGGGCCCCAGGGTCCTGAAATCGAGCCCCACATCAGGCTCTCTGCTCAGTAAGGAGCCTGCTTCTCCTTCTCTCTGCCTGCTACTCTGCCTATTTGTGATCTATCTCTCTGTCAAATAAAGAAATAAAATCTTTTAAAAAAAAAAAAGATCTTTTGCTCTTTTTGGGTGCTTTTAACCATACTCCAAGTTAATGCTGTTCCTCGATCACAGGGCACTCTTGTAATGGGGTATTACTTTCCAATGTGTCACTTCTACTGGCTCCCTCCCCCTTTTGTTTATCTTCTGATATCAGTCCGATGTTCTCACTCCACTTTACCTGTCCACTGGAGTCTTCTTCCCCCGTTGAGATCCAGAAGTGTATAATTCTAATTTCAGGCTGATTTCATGGGTGATCAGAGTTCTTCGGTAGATAATCAGCTCACTCTAGGGTAGCATTTGAAACAGCACCTCCTACTTCTCTGCCATCTTGCTTCCCTCTCCGTGAATAATTTTTTTAATGTACTGTTGGGTCCTATGGGCTAGGATCCTGTTGAGTATTTTAACATTCATGTTCATTGGGGATATTGGTCTATAATTATCCTTTTTGATGAAATATTTGCCTGGTGTTGGGATCAAGGTAATGCTGGCCTCATAGTACAAGTTCAGAAGTGTTCCTTCCATTTCTGGCTTCCATTTTTTTAGGCTATTACCTACTCTTCAATAGAGTAGGTAATAGTTCTTTAACTGTTTCATAGAATTCCCCTGGAAAGCCATCCAGCCCTGGACTCTTGTTTTTTAGGAGGTTTTGATCAATTTCATTATGGGTTATTTGTCTATTCAGATTGTCTATTTCTTCCTATTTCAGTCTTGGTAGTTTGTAAGTTTCTAGGAATGCATGCATTTCTTCCAGGTGGCTCTATGTATTTCTATGTTCTATGCACTTCCCTCTTAAGGCCATCTTTGCAGTATCCCATAGGTTTTGGACCGAAGTTTTCATTCTTTAAATATTTGGTAGAACTAATGGTAGAAACATTTAAATGGTAGAAATATTTAATGTTTAAATGGTAGAAACATTTAAATCTTTGGTAGAATTAATAAGAATTAATTAATCTTGGTGAGAATTTTGATATTCTATCAAATTCTGTCTGTCCATTGCTGTGAGTCTCCTACAATTAATGTATTATTACCAATAGTTTCTTTACTTTGGTTATTAATTGTTTTATATAATTGGATACTAACAGGTTTATATAATTGTCTGCTCCCACACTGGGGGCGTAGGTATTTACAATTGTTAGAACTTCTTGTTGGATGGACACTTTAGGTATGATATAGTGTCACTCTACATCTCTTACTATAGTCTTTGGTTTAAAATCTAACTTGTTTGATATGAGGATTGCTACCCCAGCTTTCTTTTGAGGTCCATTAGCATGGTAAATTGTTCTCCATCCGTTCACTTTTAATCTGAAGGTATCCTTGGGTTTAAAATGAGTTTCTTGTACACAGCATATCAATGGGCCTTACTTTTTATACAATCTGATACCCTGTATCTTTTGACTGGAGCATTCAATCCATTGACATTCAGAGTAACTATTGAAAGATATGAATTGAGTGCCATTATATTGCCTGTAAATTCCATTTCTGTAGATTGTCTCTATTACTTTCTGGTCTATCTTACTCTTGGGGTCTCTCTTCACTTGCAGAATCCCCTCCCCCCCCACTTAATGTTTCTTGCAGGTCCGGCTTGATGGTCACGTATTCCTTTAGTTTCTGCCTGTCCTGTAAGATCTTTATCTCTCCATCCATTCTGAATGACAGCCTTGCTGGATAAAGTATTCTCTGCATGTTCTTCCCATCTAGTACCTGAATATGTCTTGCCAGTCTTTCTGGCTTGCCGGGTTTCTGTGGATGGGTCTGATGTTATTCTGATGTTCCTCCATATGTAAGAAATCCTTTCCTCCTAGCTACTCACAGGACAGCTTCCTTGGTTCTAAGAGTTGCAAGCTTCACTATTATATGTTGGGGTGTTGATCTATTTTTATTGATTTTTGGGAGGGATCCTCTCTGCCTCTTGGATATGAATGCTTGTTTCTTTTCCCAGGTTAGGGACATATTTGGCTATGCTTTGCTCAAATATACCTTCCAGCCCTTTCTCTTTCTCTCCACCCCCGTTAGATCACAATGATCCTGATATTCATTCTTTCCAATGTATCATTAAATTCTCTAAGTCTCTCTTTATGTCCAATGAGTTGTTTTTCTCTTTTTTCTTCAATTTCCTTCCTTTTCCATCAGCCTGTCCTCTAGATTCTCTCTTCCACCTCATTGATCCTAGCTGTTAGAGTATCCAGGTGAGACTGCATCTCATTCATAGTTTTTTTTAAGTTTGGCCTAATTGATCTTACTTCTGCTCTTAGAGAGTCTATATTCTCACTTATGCTTTTTTCAAGCCTAGCTATTTACTTTATGATTGCCATCCTGAATTCTATCTCTAACATCTTACTTACAGCCATATTGATTAGCTCTGTGACAGAGAACACTGCCTTTTTTTTTCTTTTTTGTGAGTGCCTCCTTCTAGTCATTATGCATGTAAAATGATGGGTGGGCAAATGAACAGAGTCCAAAATATAAACCACAACCCAAACAAGATGCACCTGAGTTCAATATACTACTTTCCCCTGGCATTGGAATTTTACAGTCTCATGGGATCTATAGGCTTGTAGTCCACCTATTCTTCCAGCCTGTCTTCTCAGGGAGGGGTCTGCTGTGCTGTTTCTCAGGTATCCCTGCCTGGGCAGAGTTGTCCCACCCCCATGATCGGGATGGGCTTAGTGCAAACTGGTCCTCTTTGTGGCTTTTGTTCCCTGGAGACTTTCCACGCCTCATCAGAAGATCACAGCAAAAGTGGCTATGCTCAAACGTCATCCCAGAGCAGAGAGATCACAGTCTTCCCTCTTTAAAAAGCCCTCTGGACAAACAGTATTCCCATCTGTATGTGCCAAAAACCATAGACTCCTGCCGTGTGTGCCCACTGCAACTCTCTCAAAGGTAGTCCCAGAAGCCAGGGAGTGCCACTCCCCTTTGTGACTTTAAAACCACAAATGTCTGTAGACTTGCATGCATACCCAAAGCTCCTGGATCATGTCTGTGTGCTACCTGAATGTCCTTTCTGAGCCACTACCATCCTGTGAGTATTTCCAGTCCTTTTCAGCATGTTCAGGAAAAGAGCAATTACCAATTGACCAGCTCACAGTTTATGGTGACCTGAGCTGAGAGTCCTCTCCTGGGCTCACTGACCATAATCTTCTTCCTGGCTCCACTGCTCAGGCATTCTACTGGTTCTGGCACCTCTTTTGCTGTGACTCCTTGGATCCAGAGGCCACAAGTGCCCCACCTAGAATTCTACCTTTTCATTTCCAGAGCCCCTTTCAGAAAGGAATGTCTCTCCCTAGAGCAGATTTCTAAGGGCTTCAATTTTGTACTTTCATATTATATCACTTTTCAGGAGCCAGCTTATGGAGGCTTCCTCCCTCTTCTGTTTATCTTCTAATAACTCTCAGCAGATTCATGACTGTACTCATCCTACCTTGAAAAAAGCAGTCACTTTTCTGCTTGTAGAGATCCAGATAAACATTATAACATCTCAGGCTGGTTTCATGCGTGTTTGAAAATGTTTGACAGCTTTGTGCAGTGGCAGTATCATAGCCAATGAGGTTTATCTGAGGCGTGATTATTGCTAATTGAAAATGTTTGACAGACAGCCAGCTGAATTCAGGTGACCAGTTTAAATGGGGTCCCCTACCCCTCTGCCACCTTGCCCCCATCAATATCTTAGTGAACAGTGAGTAATGTATAGAACTGTTGAATCACTATATTGTACATCTGAACCATGCAGTTACCTTCATTCAGCTGCCTGCCACTCTACATTTCACTAGGATCTGTGCCCTTGACCCCAGGATCCATGCTTTCCAGCCTGTCCAGCACCTATAGGCCTCAACAGGGTCATCTCCTGCTAGGCCATCAGCACTTTGGTTCCCACAGCACCCACTGAAAACACAGACCCCAAGTCAGTTCAGGTTCCTTTCACCTAGTTTCAAATGTAATGGTTTAAAACAATGCAGATTTATTCTTTTACAGTTCTAGATGTCAAACATTTAAAACTGGATCTTATGGGGCTGAACTCAAGATGTTTTCAGGGACAGTTCCTTCTAGGGAAAGGGAAGGCTCTAGGGAAAAATCCATTTTTTACCTTTTGTGCTCTCTAGAAGCCACCTGCATTTCTTAGCTCAATGTCCCTTGCTTCATCATCAAGACCAGCAATAGTATCTTTAAATCTTACTCTTTTTTCCTCTCTCTCCCTCTTTCTTTCAAATAATAAAAATAAAATAAAAATTTAAATTTTAAAAAGGGGATACCTACTGGCTCAGTTGCATCTGCCTTTGGCTCAGGTCATGATCCCAGAGTCCTGAAATTGAGCCCCATATTGGGATCCCTGCTCAGCAGTGAGTCTACTTCTCCCTCTGTTCCTCACCCAACCCTTGTGCACTCGTGCTCTCTCTCTCTTTTTCTCAAATAATAAAAATAAAATTTAAAAAATTTTGCTCTGTTTTCATATTACATCACTTTCCCTCTGATTTTTCCCCTTTTGGCTTCCTCTTAACAGGACTTGTATGATTACATGAGGCCCACTTAGAAAATCCAGAATAATTTTCCCATCTCAAGGTCCTAAACCTAAGCACATGTGAAAAGTCCTTTTTACCATGTATTGTACCACATTCACAGGTTCTGATGACTAGGTTATGGCTATTTCAGGGGATGGGGAGACATTATTCTTCCTACCATAGAACAAAATAAACTAATATTTATTAAGTAGCTACTACATGCAAGACACTGGGCAAGTGCTTTACACAGATAGCCACATACCCTACCAGATGAGCCATTATTAATTTCATTTTAGAAAATGAGAAAATTGAAGCTTGGATGGTTTAAGTAACAAAGTTACACAACTAATAATTGAATGATTTAACTGAAGTTAGTTCCTTCTGCTTTGTCCTCCTATGTAAGCAACTGACTATGACTAATCCCAGGGGGCTCTAAGAAACTGTGAAATTTTCAGGACATAATGAATTTCAAATTATAAGCATGGCAGTAATACATTCTCAGTCTTTGCATTCTAGAACATTCTGTGTGGTTGTTAACTCAGGCATGTTCCTAGGGAACTCTGTTTATTTATTCATGCTGGATCATTTATGCTATTGAGTGAAAATAGGAGTCTTAAAGACCCTGAGATGTGATACCAAGAAATAAATGTTTATGCATTTATAAATAAATTATTCACTAACTTTAATACAGAGTAATTAAGTTAAATTGCCTTTAAGTTTGTTACAGAGCTGATGTATTTCCCATAGTTTTATTAAGTTATATTAAAAAGGAAAGTAGGTTTTGGAATTCAGACCACCAGGGACAGATTTTCTTTAGAAGCATAAATATCTGCTTTGCAATCTAAACTGAATGGAGAGTCTTCTCAAGAATATGATTTCTGGGGCGCCTGGGTGGCTCAGTTGGTTAAGTGTCTGCCTTCAGCTCAGGTCATGATCTCAGGGTCCTGAGATAAAGCCCCATGTCGGGCTCCCAACTCAACAGGGTGTCTGCTTCTCTCTCTTCTTCTGCCTCTCCCTCTGCTTGTGCTCTCTCTCTGTGTGCGTGTCTCTCTCGAATAAATAAATAAAATCTTTAAAAAATGTGATTTTTAAGCAGCCAATTGTAAGGAAGTTGGGTTTTCCAAAAGCCAACTTTTTCTTCCTCAAAAAAATCCAGTGGTCTCCAGCTCATATGCCATGTTCCAGCCAACAGAGAGCTGGGAATTGAAGCAACTACCCAAACCATTTTTAAAAGTAACTTCTAAGGGTGCCTGGGTGACTCAGTTGGTTAAGTATCCAACTCTTGATTTTGGCTTAGGTCATGATCTTAGGGTCATGACCTCAGGCTCCATGCTCAGTGGAGAGTCTACTTGAGATTTTCTCTCACTCCCTCTGGCCCTCTCTCTGCTATTGCTCTCTCTCTTTCCAAATAAATAAATAAACCTTTTTTTTTAAAATAAAATAAAATAAAAAGCAGTTACAGCCTCATACTTTTGCCCCCTTTATCTGAATGTTTCAGGCAAATATGTTTTGGAGTACCTGAAGTATTCTGATAACTTTCCCACGGTTGTTAATAGAAGTTCAGGAAGATTTTTGAAACCTAGGAATCTTGTGATAACACAAAAAATAATAGTGAATAACATTTGTTGACTCTGTGCCAATGCCATTCCAGTATCTTACCTGTATTAAGTCAGTTAATCCACTCAGTACACCACTGTCTTATTCTCACATTGCAGATAAGGAAACTGAGGCACAGAGTGTAGCCACTTGCCCACAGTTTTAGAGTATGTAAGTGACAGAACCAGAATTCAAATCTGGCAGTCTTGTCTCTAGAGCCTGCAGGCTTAACTGTCCATTACCCCCAAATCCTGTCAACTGAGATAGACAGCAAATAAATTCATGACTCAGTATCCCCTTGACCTAGGACTGACCTCAAAACACAGGCAGTCCTAAGGACTACTGCTGTTTCTGAAGACAACACTATCACTTCACACTCATTCTGTCTCCTTGTCAACCACTGATGAATAAACCTAAATTAGCCTAGTGCCAGAAAAATTAAAAGTGCAGTTTTGAGGATGTGTCCCAAGGTCCTCTCTCCTGATTCGTTCCTGATGGAATGTCTTCACAGAATCTGCCAGAAGATGCTTGCCAGTTCTGTTTTATTGATTTCTACTTCACACAAAAGCCTCTTTAATCAAATCAAACTTGCTAGAAAATTGGGCAAAGGGAGGGGATCTGTCCTTTGTTTGGTTTCAGTGCCTTGAAGGTGTGTCCTCCTTCCCAACTGGCCCAGGATGCCAAAAGTTGTCCTGAAAACATTACTTCAGCTCACTGCCTTCACCTTTGTCAACCTTAAGGCAATTCTTCACCTGCATTTGATGCTGTTCCTGCCTGATACATAATCCATTAATGCAGAGAACAAACAATGTTGCTGCCACACTGCTTTCCTCTGCCCGCTCTGCTCCAGGCTGACCTAAGAGATTAAGGGATCACCAGTTCCAAAGACAGGGATCCAGCTAAAGGAGAAGTCAGAGCAAATGGAACAGTCAGTACAGCTTGGGATAAGCACCTGAGCACCTGGCCCTTTCCTCAGCATCCTTGAGGGTTCCTCTCAAGTGGCCCTTACTCAGAAGGACTTTCTTGGATTTCCAATTCAAAAGAAATTCCCCTGTTTATGACCTTGAGATAAGCAAAAAATATATAAACAAGGCACAAATAACACTAACCATAAAAGACCAATTTTGATAAAGTGTTCCATATTAAAAATAAGAACTTCTGTTTAGTCAAAGAGACCATTCGGAATGCATAAAAAGGCCAGAGTCAGAGTGAAGTCATATATTCACAATACATATAGTAACAAAGGACCCATGGCCAGAACATATAAGCTGGGTATGACAATATCCTACGCCACTCATCTCAAATTCCATAATGAATGTGAATAGATTTGGAGACTGCAAATTGCTTCATCAGTATAAAGAGTGACAGGGCACCTAGGTGATGCAGTCAGTTGAACATCCAGCTCTTGGTTTCAGGTCAGGTCATGATATCAGGATCCTGGGATCCAGCCCCTCATTGGGCTCCGTGCTCAACATAGAGTCTGATTCACACTGTCTCACCCTCTCCCTCTGTCCCTCCCTCCCACCTCATGTTCCCTCTCTCTTTCTTAAGTACATAAATAAATCTTATAAATAATATATAAGGAGTGCATACTTGGGTCTTCTTTGTGGGTTTTTCCAGTATCAGATAGAGACTAGTACTGTGAACTGAACACTGTCCCCTGCTCCACACCACACAATAATTAAGGGATAAAATTAAGGGATAATCTTTATTAAATCATCCTCCTGCTTAACACCCTATAATGCTCCCAGTTTACCAGATGTGATCCAGGGTCCTTAGCATGTCCTTCAAGATCCTTCATCACCAGTCCCTACTGCCATATTTCCACCCCCATTCTCACCATGGTTCCATCAACGCCAAACTTCAGCCACCCACATATTTTGCCTAGGCATGTCACAGCCCTTAAAATCTCTGTAATTTTACAAGCTCTTCCCTCTGCTCAGAATGTTCTTTCTTCCCTTTCTGCCCTAGCAAGCTACCACAGTCAAAGACTTCAGGGGTGCATCTGCTGTATTATAATGGGATGCTGAGGGGCTGCAGTCCCATTGCCCCACAACCACCTTGCCACAAGGATAGAGTGGCCCCAGGGTGGATTTATGACACAAGTTCTTTCCTGGATTAATACACAAACATTTGAAAAAAGCAGTCCCTTTCCCTGCAAGATTGCCAGACTGGAAGGATGTGAGCAGAGTGTTAAAAGCAGCCATGTTTGTGACACACGGGGATGCCAGGCTACAGTGTGAAACCAGCAGAGAGGAAAGCAGTAGGGGAGACAGACAGGGAGACTGAGAGAGCCAGATGACCCTGGAAGGACACAGGAGGCCCTTCAGCTCTGTGAGATTAGCCATCCCCTTCTTTTCATTGAACTAATTTGAACTGGGTTTCTGGCCAGCTAACCACAGTGTATTCTCCCTAGACCCTTTCCCTGGGAGAAAATATGTTTCATTATACTTAAATATATGAATTGTTTCTTCTTCCTCACTCCTCCTGTATCCTGGGCTGCTGTTAAAATTCCTGGCTGCACATGAAAAATGCCTGTGCCTTCTGAAAAAATACCAATCCCTAAGCCTCATCCCACACTTGTCAGAATCTCTAGAGGTGAGTCCTGAGCCTCAATACTTTTTAAATCCCCCAGGAGATTTTAATGGGCCACCAAGATTGAGAGCTGCATGGCCTAAGGAGTATACACCAAACAGAAGGACAGCTTTATCCCTTCATCTTGGTGATGGATGAAAAGAACATGAAGTCACAACAGATAAAAACATAAGGAAGACGGATGGGGAAACTCCAGGTAACATTGTGTGTGCAATTTCCTAGAATAATCACAGCAGATAAGCACACGTTAACAAGGCAAGGCAATGAAACACAACCCCAAATCCTTGCTTTGGCAGTAGATAGACATGGGTCCAAGTCCAAGATTTGCCACTTACTAGAAAAGTGACCTTGAGCAAGTCATTTCAGTTCCCTCAGTTTCTTTATCTATCAGTTGGGATTAACAAAGCCAACCTCTTATCTACCAGCAGCAGTCTAACTCACTTTTTTTTTTTAAAAGATTTTATTTATTTATTTGACAGAGAGAAATCACAAGTAGATGGAGAGGCAGGCAGAGAGAGAGAGAGAAGCAGGCTCCCTGCTGAGCAGAGAGCCCGATGCGGGACTCGATCCCAGGACCCTGAGATCATGACCTGACCCGAAGGCAGCGGCTTAACCCACTGAGCCACCCAGCGCCCTGTCTAACTCACTCTTATGGTTTAGCTGGTGAGGGCAGTCTGAATTCTATTTGAACGAGCCAATATGGGATCCACCAGTGGATCCATCAGTTCAAACATTATAATGGCTTCTCCCCTTTGCTACCTCAGTTGTAATGACTCTAAAATGGCCGTGATTTCCTTCATCTCCTTCATTTAAGTTTCTTTCCAGGCTTCAGAAAAGCTCAGTCTTTATCTGCCTCTCCAGTCATTCCATCCTCCTATCTTTTCTGGCTCTGAAGATTCTTAAATGTGATGCCCTGAACATCTCCACCTCAACAAGACACAGCCTCATTGCTTGCAGGAGTCATGGCATCAACCATCCTTTGCACTTCAAAGTTTCCTATAAAGACATTACCTGAAAGTTTCCCTTTTAAATACCAGCACACTTCTCTGCTATGTTGGCCAGAGATTTCAGTTTCATGCAGCTTCATGCTAAGAGCTTCCATGAAAATAAATGAAGGAGATATCCTCACGGTTAGCCAAAAAAAAAAAAAAAAAGCTTCTTCAAAAGGAAATTAGATAAACTGCTATAATATTTCATTCTGGATATCTGTTACAGAGATTTGACTTGTAAGTTATGGGAAAAAGAAATGTAGATACTCAAGGATTTCAAACTTGGGAACACAGTAGAGATAAGCAAACTTTGTATGTTCAAAGTTGACACATTCACAACACACACGCACGCGCGTGCGCGCACACACACACACACACACACACGCACTACAAGTTAAACTGAAGGTCAGAGATGAAGATTCCTAAAAAACAAAAAACAGCCTAAAACAGGTATTTCTCAAAGTGTATTAGTTGTATCTAACTGCTGTAATAGACCTCAAGACTTGAGTAACTTAACACAATAAAAAAATAGTATTCTTGCTCAGATGAATTTTAATGTACACTCCCAATCAGTGCTCCTGGATGGCCCTCCTCTACCCAAGCTCCTTCCATCTTATGGTTCTTCTTTGCTCTGTGCCCTCGAGTTCTAGTGGATGGGGAACCCAGTGAGTGGGGAAAGAAAGAGAAAGTATGGAGGGTGGCAGGATGTTTCCATGTGCAGGATCTGAAAGGGCCCACATTCTGTCAACCCAATCACTGCATGAGAAATGAGTCTGTGCCCCTTGGTATTGTGAACACATAAGTCACTGCCACAAGATGCATCTGAGTTACCAATATTTACCTTTTTATTTTATAACCGACTTTCATTACTATGTTCACAAATATGTAAACATCTGCTCTGGACCAGACATATTCAACCAGAGTATCCAGATAAATGAAGGTGCATGGGAAGGAGGGGCAGCATAGCAATTGGGAGCCTGGGCTCTGGAGTAAGAATCCATAAGTTCAAATTCTGCTACCATCTCTTTTTTTTTTTTTTGACACAGAGAGATCACAAGTAGACAGAGAGGCAGGCAGAGAGAGAGAGAAACAGGCTCCCTGCTGAGCAGAGAGACCGATGCCTGCTACCATCTCTTTTTAACCAAGTAACCCTTGGGTGATCAATTTAATTTCTCTTTACCCCCATTTTCTCATGTGTTAAATAGGGGTGTTAGAATCTTATCACAGACTGTGGTAAGACTCAAACAAGAGAATACATGTAGAGTGTAAGCCCTGTTTGGAACTCCTCATCTCCTCCTCCTCCTCTAAGACTCATGAATCCCCACAGGTCACAGAGGTCTTCAAGTTTGTTTCACCTTTAAAGAAGAGGAAGGGATTCTTTCTTCCAGATGCCAGCCTGGAGGAAGCCAGGCCAGGTCATCCTGAGACCAATATTCAGAAGCTACATGGTGGGTCCTTGTGTAGGTCATAGATCCAACAGGTTACCTGAGACCAAATCCCAAATTCACAGGCTTAGGGACTGACACATCATAAGCCCTGTCACCATTACCTCCAAAAGTAGGCTCTACTTCCATCTTTGTAACCCTTGGTGCCAACTAAGATGCTCAGCCCCTGCATTTTCTAGGAGCAAGCAGTCTGAGCATGTTCAGACTCAGCCTAGGTTAGGTCTGCCCAGATGGGGCAGCCACATGGCAGACTTTCTCCACAAGGACTCAGACACCCTGGGAAGAAGGAACAATAGCCACTGTCTGAACTGTTGGGCCCAGGAAACTCTATAGTAGGAAGCTGTGTTGGTAGATACACCCCTCCTATGTCCTTCCTCCATTCCCTGGGAATCTATGCTATCAGTATAAGAAAAGAATAGTAGCAACCACATATGTATAGAATGCTTTATATTTTTTCAAAGCATTTATGCCAATACAATGTCTTTATTCCCTGCAGAGATGTACAATTCAAGGGAGTTTACTCAATATGTTACTCCATTTCATTTCCTTGACAGAGGGACATTCACTTTTTCAAGGTGTTCAGATTTGTGGTATTCATTAAAGGCGAAGGATTTGGACCCTTTCAAATCTGTCATTCTCTGAATTCAGAGAATCTCTGAAAGCCTTGGCATGTACCCAAAACTTCCCAGGAATTGTTGTAAAGAATCAATTATAGTTACAGATCACAAACCTCCTAGAAGGGGGTACAAGGAAGGTTGGCAGCATCCCCTCCTATTCATCTCTAGGGCAGGAACCTCATTTCATCTTCCATTAGAAGGGAAAGGCTGCAGGCCTATCTCCCCTCTTCTCTGTTTATCAAACACATAATAGAACCATCTCTACAAAGTCCACAAAACCCGATAAACATCCAAGAAAATAATAATTAGATATCTGAGTACTGGCCTTTGTCTAAATGAGTTATGTGTGTCTCATTCGCATCTCACAAAATGAAGTTAACTGTCTCAAAAAAAAAAATCCAAGAGTAGTCTGAAGCATCTTTGATCTTCTGGCAGCAGCCAAACATGATGAGCAAGTAATGAAATAATGCAATTCAAATTGCACCTGCTCTCAGAATCCCCTCTTCTTCTGTGCAAAACAGATTACATTGGCTTATTTTTTCCCCCTAAATCAAAGCACTGGCTATAATGACAATATGAAGAAATTATTAATGCTGATGATTGTCAGAAGCCTGATTTCCAAGTTTAGTGGAATTGGGACACTTCCTGTCGTAAAGGGCAGTTCCTTACAAGAACCCCAAATCCATTGCAAGAATTCAAATCAATTGGTAAGAAAGCAGTGAAAGGATGAATCTCACTAATTTCCTTCTCATTGAGAGAAGGTTCTGGGAAGAGCTGGTGAAACAGACATGCCATGGACAGAAGACCCCAACCTGTCAAGACTTAATGTACAAAACACACACACACACACACACACACACACACACAAAAGACTTAATGTACAAATTTCTCTCAAACTCAGAACAAGCAATCTTCTCCACAATCCTTTAAGTTAAATCTCTAAAGCCCTTAAACAATATATAAAGTGATTTCTCAGTTTGTTTTTAAAACAATTGGGTCCAGGCAAAGTAGAACTGTATATTTTTACTTCAGTCCCAATGTCATATTATAGTCTCAACACAAATGTCAGATAAAATCTAAAATGAATGGTTGCTTGATCTATTTCCTTTTGCTACACTTTAAAATAACATTCGAATACTCTGTGGGGTGTGGAAAAAGAAACAGGTTGGCTACCTTTGTAGGGATTATTAGGTATGTAACTAAACAACCACTTTGTTAGGAGTACCAACTGACACAGCCTCTTTTGAGAGTTATTTGACAAATATGAAAATTTTTTTTGATTGTGTTATGTTAGTCACTGTACAGTACATCATTAGTTTTTGATGTAGTGCTCCATGATTCACTGTTTGTATATAACACCCAGTGCTCCATGCAATCCATGCCCTCCTTAATACCCACCCCAGGCCTCTAAAACTCCCCATTTGTTTTCCAGAATCCATAGCCTCTCGTGGTTCATTTCCAACTCTGATTTCTCCCTCTTTATTTCTCCCTTCTTCTAATGTCCTCCACACTATTACTTACGTTCCATAAATAAGTGAAACCACATGATAATTGGCTTTCTCTGTTTGACTTATTTACTTAGCAGAATCTTCATTTCGACCCAAGTTGATGCAAACATTGGATATTCATCCTTTCTGATGGCTGAGTACTATTCCATTGTATATACAGACCATGTCTTTTTTATCCCTACATCTGTTGAAGGGCATCTCCTTCTCTCTCTACCTGTTGCTCCCCCTGTTGTGCTCTCTCTCTGTCAAAAATTAATAAAATCATATATATATGTTCATATATATGTACATACATATATGTATAAAACAGGAAATGGCTTGGTAATTTTTTTCATTTTTAAAACATTGTAAGCAATTTTTAATATTAGCAAATATTCATCTAAAGCACCATTTTGCATTACCACCAACAATGAATAAGAGTTCCCATTGCTTTACATTTGTTGTTATGTTGTCAGTGTTTTTGGTTTTGACAGACCTATCAGAATGGTCATTGTTTTAATTTAAATTCCTCATTAATACATGATGTTAGACATCCTTTCATATGCTTACTTGCCATCTGTCTATCTTTTTTGGTGATATGTCCATTCAGGCCTTTAGCTCATTTTTTAAACAGGTTGCTCATTTTCTTTCTGTAGCTTTTAAGAATCCTTTGATATTTGGGATTACAGTTCTTTATCAGATGTGTCTTGAAAATATTTTCTTCTGGTCAGTGGCTTGTCTTCTTATTGTCTTGATATTGTCTCACAGAGCAGAAATTTTAATTTTTTTAAAGATTTATTTATTTGAAAGAGAGCATGGGAGGGAGAATGGCACAGAGGAGAGGAAAATCTCAAGCAGACTCCCCACTGAGTGCAGGGTCTATGGGGGGCTGGATCTCATGACCCTGAGGTCATGACGTAAGCCAAAATCAAGAATTGGAAATTTAACTGACTGTGCCACCCAGGTGCCCAAGAAGTTTTTAATTTTAATGTCAGATATCTTATCAATCATTTCTTTCATGGATAATGTCTTTGGTGTTGTATCTAAAAAATCACTGTCATATTCAATATCATCTAGATTTTCTCTCATGTTATCTTCTAGTTTTATAGCTTTTGCATTTTACATTTAGGTCTGTGATTCATTTTGAGTATTTCTTAAAAAGGGTGTAAGAACTCTGGAGGGCTTTTTTGTTTGTTTGTTTGTTTTACTTGTAACTGTCCAGTTGTTCCAGCACCATTTGCTGAAAATACTAGCTTTATTATATTGTATTGCCTTTGCTCCTTTGTCAAAGATCAGTAGATTATAAGTCTTTTTCTGGCCTCTCCATTCTGATCCATTGATCTGTCTATTCTTTCACCAAAACTACAGAGTCTTGGTTGTGTAACTTTATAATGAGTATTGATGTGAGTCTTCCAACTTATTCTTCTTCAACATTCTATTGGCTATTCTGTGTCTTTTGCCTCACCATATAAGCTTTAGATTCAGTTTGTCGATAGCCATAAAATAATTTACTGGAATTTTGACTGGGATTATACTGAATATATAGATCAAGTTGAGAAGAATTGACATCTTGATAATCAGTATTATCAGGACACCAAATAAGCACGGGACACAAAAGAAATGTCTGCACTCTCATGTTTATTGCAGTTTTATTCACAGTTGCCAAGATATGGAATTAATCTAAGTGTCCGTTAACAAATGAATGGATAAAAATGTGATAAATATACATAGATAGGTGATAGGTATATAGGTAGATGATGATGATAGATAAGGAGATAGATAGATGATTGATAGATAGATAGATAATAAAATATTGTTCAGCCATGAGAAAGGATATCATGCCATTTGTAATGACATAGATGGAACTTGAGTTTTCAAATCCATGAACATGGATTATGTCATTTATTTACTTCTTTGATACCCTTTCATCAGAGTTTTGTAGTTTTCCTCATATAGATCTTGTATGTATTTTGTTAGATTTATATCTACATATGTCCTTTTTGGAAGTATTAATATAAATAATAATGTGTTGGGGGTTTTTTTGTCTGTGAATAAATTTTAAAAGTGGACACATCTATGCACAAATCATCAAAGTGTTCACAAAAGATACATACCTATGCAATTGCTACCTAGGTTTTTTATTTTTTATTTTGTTTTTATGTATTTTTTACTTTTTAATTTTTTTCCTACCCAGGTTTTTTTTTTTTTGCTTTTTTTTTTCAGCATAACAGTATTCATTATTTTTGCACCACACCCAGTGCTCCATGCAATCTGTGCCCACTATAATACCAGCCACCTGGTACCCCGACCTCCCACCCCCTGCCCCTTCAAAACCCTCAGATAATGTGTTTTTAATTTCAGATTTCATTTGTTCATTGGTGGTATAGGAAAACAACTGTTTTTTTATGCTAAACTTGTGTTCTGAGACTTTACTAGGATCACCTGTTAGTTCGAGGGATGTTTTTTGTCAATTCTTTTGGATTTTCCACATAGACAATTATGTCATCTGCAAACAAAGACAATTTTATTTCTTCCTTCTAGATCTATACATCTTTTATTTCCTTTTCTTGTCCTATTACATGAACTAGGACTTTTAATACACAGTTGAAAAGGGCTGGTGACAGAATACATGCTTCCCTTGTTCCTGATCTTAGTGAAAAAGATTTTTGGGGTTTTTCATCATTAAATTTGGTATTTTTATCAAATATCAAAGTTTAATATACTTCTTTTTATATTATTTTTAGCAGTTTCCTTGGAATTTTTAATATAGATCTATCTACAACTGCTCAAAATCCACCTTCAAATAACATTATACTGCTCCATGCTTAGGATAAGTAACGTAAAAACAAAATATTTCTAATTCCTCCCTTCTGTACTTTGTACCATTGCTGTCACTTATTTTGTTTATATATATATGCTTATAAAATAAAAAAATTTTCTATTATTATTTTGAACAAACTATTATCTGTTAGATCAAATAAGAATAAGAAAACTATGGAAAACAATATGGATATTCCTCAAAAAACTTAAAAATAGATCTATCATATGATTTAGCAATTCCACTCCTGAGCATATACCCGAAGGAAATAAGCACAGAAATTATCTGCCCTCTCATGTTTATTGCAGTTTTATTCACAATAGCCAAGATATGGAACCAATCTAAGTGTCCATTAACAAATGAATGGATAAAGATGTGGTAGATGATAGATAGATAGATAGATAGATGATAGATGATGATGATGATAGATAGAGAGATAAATGATAGATGATAGATAGATAGATGATTGATAGAAAATAAAATATTCAGGCATGAGAAAGGATATCATGCCATTTTGTAATGACATGGATGGAACCTGAGCACATTAAAAGTGGGCATATCTATGCACAAATCATCAGAGTGTTCACAAAGTATACATACCTATGCAATTGCTACCTAGGTAGCAATGAGAAAGGATATCATGCCATTTTGTAATGACATGGATGGAACCTGAGCACATTATGCTAAGATAAATCATAGACAAGTACTATGTAGTATCATATATATGTGGAATCTAAAGCCCAGAGAGTGTAAAGTGGTGGTTACCAGGGGATGATGGTGATGAAAAGATAGGACAGATGTGGCATAAGGATACAAACTTGCAACTAGCATTAAATAAGCCTTACAGACCTAATGCACAGTATAGTGAATATTGACAATGATTATAATCATCAAACTTGCTAAAAGGTTAAAATTTATTATTCCAATCACCAAATAGAAAGAATAATTGTGTAATGTGATAGAAATGCTAAGTATCACTACAATGGCAATCATAGTACCATATATGATGTATCAAATACACATTGTGTGCATCGTAAATTTGTACAATCTTATATGTCAAATATATTTCAACAGATAAAAGAACAATGCAATGCTTATAGCAGCAATGGCCACGGTTGCCAAACTGTGGAAAGAACCAAGATGGCCTTCAATGGATGAATGGATAAGGAAGATGTGGTCCATATACACTATGGAGTATTATGCCTCCATCAGAAAGGATGAATACCCAACTTCTGTAGCACCATGGATGGGGCTGGAAGAAATTACGCTGAGTGAAATAAGTCAAGCAGAGAGAGTCAATTATCATATGGTTTCACTTATTTGTGGAGCATAACAAATAGCATGGAGGACAAGGGGAGATAGAGAGGAGAAGGGAGTTGGGGTAAATCGGAAGGGGAGGTGAACTACGAGAGACTATGGACTCTGAAAAACAATCTGAGGGGTTTGAAGTGGCGGGGGGGGTGGGAGGTTGGGGTACCAGGTGGTGGGTATTATAGAGGGCACGGCTTGCATGGAGCACTGGGTGTGGTGAAAAAATAATGAATAATGTTTTTCTGAAAATAAATAAATTGAAAAAAAAAAAGAAAGGATGAATACCCCACTTTTGTAGCAACATGGATGGGACTGGAAGAGATTATGCTGAGTGAAATAAGTCAAGCAGAGAGAGTCAATTATCATATGGTTTCACTTATTTGTGGAGCATAACAAATAGCATGGAGGACAAGCCCCGAGGGTGCCCACCTCCTCCCAGCGCAACTTTCCTGGCTCCCCTTCTCCTGAGCCCTGACACTTTGCCAGAGAGTGTTTTTAATAAATCTTGCCTTGCACCCACTTTGCCTGGTGTTGTGTTTATTTCGCCGGAAAAACTTTACAGTGCATATGGACCACATCTTCCTTATGTATTCGTCTGTTGAAGGGCATCTTGGTTCTTTCTACAGTTTGGTGACCGTGGCCATTGCTGCTATAAACATTGGGGTACAGATGGCCCTTCTTTTCACGACATCTGTATCTTTGGAGTAAATACCCAGGAGTGCAATTGCAGGGTCATAGGGAAGCTCTATTTTTAATTTCTTAAGGAATCTCCACACTGTTTTCCAAAGTGGCTGCACCAACTTGCATTCCCACCAACAGTATAAGAGGGTTCCCCTTTCTCCACATCCTCTCTTGTTGTTAAGACAGAGATTCAAATTAAAACCACATTGAGATATCACCTTACACCAGTTAGAATGGCCAAAATTAGCAAGACAGGAAACAACATGTGTTGGAGAGGATGTGGAGAAAGGGGAACCCTCTTACACTGTTGGTGGGAATGCAAGTTGGTACAGCCTCTTTGGAGAACAGTGTGGAGATTCCTCAAGAAATTAAAAATAGAACTTCCCTACGACCCTGCAATTGCACTCCTGGGTATTTACCCCAAAGATACAGATGTCATGAAAAGAAGGGCCATCTGTACCCCAATGTTTATAGCAGCAATGGCCACAGTCGCCAAACTATGGAAAGAACCAAGATGCCCTTCAACGGATGAATGGATAAGGAAGATGTGGTCCATATACACTATGGAGTATTATGCCTCCATCAGAAAGGACGAATATCCAACTTTTGTAGCAACATGGACGGGACTGGAAGAGATTATGCTGAGTGAAATAAGTCAAGCAGAGAGAGTCAATTATCATATGGTTTCACTCATTTGTGGAGTATAACCAATAGCATGGAGGACAAGGGGCGTTAGAGAGGAGTAGGGAATTTGGGTAAATTGGAAGGGGAGGTGAACCATGAGAGACTATGGACTCTGAAAAACAGTCTGAGGGGTTTGAAGTGGTGGGGGGGTGGGAGGTTGGGCTACCAGGTGGTGGGTATTATAGAGGGCACAGCTTGCATGGAGCACTGGGTGTGGTGAAAAAATAATGAATACTGTTTTTCTGAAAATAAATAAATTGGGAAAAAAAAAAAAAAAAGACAGACTGGTGACTTCCAAGCTCCTATATGCCAGACTGGAAAGCAACAGTATGAAAACCATTGTTGTTGTTTTTTTTCTTAATTTAAAATCAATTATTTAACATTTGGTGTATTGTTAGTTTTGGAGATAGAGTTCAGTGATTCGTCAGTCTTATGTAACACCCAGTGCTCATTATATCACATGCCTTCCTTAATGTCCGTCATCCAGTTACCCTCATCCTCCTCCCCAAAACTATTATTATTTATTCATATACTATACTTTAAACACTACTCTTGTAGCAACAGAATTCTTTTTTCTTTTCAACAAATTCAAAGACCACCTAAAGATTTCAAGCTGACCTGATTGAATTTGCCTCACTCTTATTTACCCTTCTTATTCTTTAAGTATAATATACTTAATAACAAAATATATAAAATAAAAGAGTATACTTATTCTTTAAGTGTAATTAATTTACTTTTGCTTCTCAAGACTAACTCTAGAACTGAAGACTTAATTTGGATACAGGGGAAACGGGTTTCACCTAGGAGTTTATAAGATTTAGTTAGCAGCCATTGAAATTCAATATATCTTGTCTTTCTTAATTCCCATAAAACACTTCAATGTCCCATTGATTGCCAAGTCAACTGTTTTAACCAGTACCCAGCACCTACTTGGCAGATAGTGAGTTTTGCAAGATATTATGCCATTAATTGCATGATAATATTATGTTCATGATGGTAATATAAATGAGGCTGTAAAAAGCAGTTGTGAATGATTAAATGTCAAGGACTAAGAAAATTCATTGGAATGACACTGAAGCATGGTATAACTTTAGAAAGACACTCTTCAATTTTGGAAATAGGCAGGCAGCGTATTTAATGAGCAGCCTATATTCTTGTTAAGTCCCACTGTTGAAAACTGTATCGATTTTTTTCAAAACGGTTCACCAGTTTTTAGATTCTGCTGAAACTCAGCTGGAAAAAGAATTTCTTTTCACAGCTTCCACTGTCTAGGGTATGACACTAAAAGAAATAAAAAGTTTTTCTTCTCTTAAAGTTTGTAAGTTTTATATTAGGACTTTCTTGCCTCTCCATTTTTCTACTCTACTAATCATAGCATCTCTCCTGCTACCATGTGTCCTTCGGTTGCTGGGCAGGGGAATTCTTCAGGAAAAATTCTTCTAATCTCTCTCCTTCTGTATTCTTTCCCTTCAGGTCTAGATAAGACAAGAATCCTCAGGAGCTGAGGCAAAGACATGGGAGAAATAATAGGTGAAGTGACGATTATCTGTTCCTTTCAATTAAGAATGAGGTCTAGAATGGATAAAGAAGAAATGGTTCATATATACAATGGAGTATTATGCCTCCATCAGAAAGTTGAATACCCTTGGGGCACCTGGGTGGCTCAGTTGGTTACGCCTCTGTTTTCGGCTCGGGTCATGATCCCAGGGTCCTGGGATCAAGCCCCACATCAGGCTCTCTGCTCAGCATGGAGCCTTCTTCTCCCTCTCTCTGCCTGCCTCTCTGCCTCCTTGTGACCTCTCTCTCTCTCTCTGTGCAAATAAACAAATAAAATCTTAAAAAAAGAAAAGAAAAGAAAAAAGAAAGATGAATACCCAACTTTTGTATCAACATGGATGGGACTGGAGGAGATTATTCTGAGTGAAATAAGTCAAGCAGAGAGAGTCACTTATCATATGGTTTCACTTACTTGTGGAGCATAAGGAATAACATGGAGGAGATTGGGAGAAGAGGAGAAGTGAGTTGGGGAAAACAAGAGAGGAAGATGAGGTATGAAAGGCTGTGGACACTGAGAAACTGAGGGTTTTGGAGGGGAAAGGGGTGGGTGTGGGTGATATAAATATATATTTATATATATATTTATTTATATAAAAAAATAATGTGTTTATTACCAAAAAATAAATAAACAAATAACTAAAATAAAAGAAGCCAGACAAATGCACAAAATTTTAAAAAAAAGAAAAAGGAATGAGGTCTTAGTGGAGACTCCAAAAGAAAAATATCCCATTCATTCTTCTGATCATTTCATTTTTTTTCAGTGTTCCAAAATTCATTGTTTATGCACCACACCCTGTGCTCCATGCAATACGTGCCCTCCATAATACCCACCACCAGGCTCATCCAACCCCCACAGCCCCCCAAAACCCTCAGTTTGTTTCTCAAAGTCCACAGTCTCTCATGGTTTGTCTCCTCCTCTGGTCCCCCAACTCATTTCTCTTCTCCATCTCCCAGTGTCCTCTGTGTTATTCTTTATGCTCCACAAGTAAGTGAAACCAGATGATAATTGACACTCTGCTTGATTTATTTCACTCAGCATAATCTCTTCCAGTACCGTCTGTGTTGATATTAAAGTCGGGTATTCATCATTTCTGATAGAGGCATAATACTCCATTGTATACATTAACCATATCTTCTTTATCTATTCATCTGTTGAAGGGCATCTTGGTTCTTTCCACAGTTTGGCAACTGTGGCCATTGCTACCATGAACACTGGGGTAAAGATGACCTTTCTTTTCACCAGACCTGTATCTTTGTGGTAAATACCCAGTAGTGCAATTGTACAGTCATAGGGAAGCTCTATTTTTAATTTTTTAAGGAATCACCACACTGTTCTCCAAAGTGGCTGCACACCAGCTTGCATTCCAACCAACAGAGTAAGAGGGTACCCCTTTCTCCACGTCCTCTCCAACACATGTTGTTTACTCTCTTGTTAATTTTGGCCATTCTAACTGGTGTAAGGTAGTATCTTAATGTGGTTTTGATTTGAATCTCCCGATGGCTAATGATGATGAACACTTTTTCATGTGTCTGGTAGTCATTTGTATGTCTTCTTTGGAGAAGTATCTACTCATGTCTTCTGCCCATTTTTTGACATGATTATCTGTTTCGTGTTTGTTGAGTTTGAGGAGTTCTTTATACATCCTGGATATCAAACCTTTGTCTGTATTATCATTTGCGAATATCTTCTCCCATTCTGTGGTTGCCTCTTTCTTTTGCTGACTGTTTGCTGTGCAGAAGCTTTTGATCTTAATGAAGTCCCAAAAGTTCATTTTCCTCTTTGTTTCTTTTGTCTTTGGAAACATATCTTGAAAGAAGTTGCTGTGGCCAGTGTCGAAGAAGTTACTGCCTAGGTTTTCCTCTAGGATTTTGATAGATGCCTGCCTCACGTTGAGGTCTTTTATCAATTTCGAGTTGATCTTTGTGTATGGTGTAAGAGAATAGTTGAGTTTCATTCTTCTACACATAGCTGTCCATCTTTCCCAGTACCATTTATTGAGGAGAATGTCTTTTTCCCACTGTATATTTTTTCCTACTTTCTCACAGATTATTTGACCATAAAGTTGAGGATCCATATCTGGGCTCTCTACTCTGTTCTATTGCTCTATTTTTGTCTGTTTTTGTGACAGTACCATGCTGTCTTGGTGATCACAGTTTTGTAGTAAAGCTTGAAATCGGGCAATGTGATGCCCCAGTTTTGTTTTTCTTTTCAACATTTCCTTAGCAATTCAGGGTCTCTTCTGGTTCCATACAAATTTTAAGATTGTTTGTTCAGCACTTTGAAAAATGCCTATGGAATTTTGGTCGGGATGGCATTGAAAGTATAGATTGCTCTAGGCAGTATAGACATTTTAACAATGTTTATTCTTCCAATCCCTGAGCATGGAATGGTCTTCCATCTTTTTATGTCTTCCTCAATTTCTTTCATGAGTGTTCTGTACTTCCTCAAGTACAGATCCATTACCTCTTTGGTTAGGCTTATTCCCGGGTATCTTATGGCTCTTGGTGCTATAGTAAAAGGAATCGATTCTCTAATTTCCCTCCCTATTTTTTCACTGTTATTGTATAAGAAAACAACTGATTTCTGTGCATTGATTTTGCATCCTGCCACATTACTGAATTGCTGAATGAGTTCTAGTAGTTTGGGGGTGGAGTCTTTTGGGTTTTCCATAGAAAGTATCATGTTATCTGCAAAGAGAGAGAGTTTGGCTTTTTCATTGCCAATTTGAATACCTTTTATTTCTCTTTGTTGTCTGATTGCTGTTGCTATGGCTTCTAATACTATATTGAACAAGAGTGGTGAGAGTGGGCATCTTTGTCATGTTCCTGATCTCAAAGGGAAGGCTGTCAGCTTTTGCCCATTGAGGACTATGTTCGCAGTGGGTTTTTCATAGGTAGATTTTATGAAGCTGAGGAATGTTCTCTCTTTCCCTATATTTGAAATGTTTTAATCAAGAAAGGATGCTGTATATTGTCAAATGCTTTCTCTGCATCAATTGAGAGGACCATGTGGTTCTTCTCTCTTCTCTTATTGATTTGTTCTATAACATTCATTGATTTGCAAATGTTGAACCACCCTTGAAACCCAGGGATAAATCCCACCTGGTCATGGTGGATAATCTTTTTAATGTACTGTTGGATCCTATTAGCTAGGATCTTGTTGAGAATCTTTGCATCCATATTCATTAGGGATATTGGTCTGAAATTCTCCTTTTTGGTGGTGTCTTTGCCTGGTTTGGGGATCAAGGTAATGCTGGCTTCATAAAAAGGGTCTGGAAAATTTCCTTCTGCCTCAATTTTTTGAAACAGCTTCAGGAGAATAGGTATTATTTCTTCTTTGAAAGTTTGGTAGAATTCCCCAGGGAATCCACCAGGTCCTGGGCTCTTGTTTTTTGGGAGGTTTTTCAGCACTGCTTCAAACTCATCACTAGATGTTGGTCTATTCAGGTTGTCAATTTCTTCCTGATTTAGTTTTGGAAGTTTATAGGTTTCCAGGAATGCATCCATTTCATCTAGATTGCTTAACTTATTGGCATTTAACTGTTGATAATACTTTCTGATGATTGTTTCTATTTCCTTAGTGTTAGTCATAATCTCTCCCTTTTCATTCATAATTTTACTAATTTGGGTCTTCGCTCTTTTCTTTTGGATTAGTTTGGTCAAAGGTTTATCGATTTATTTATTCTTTCAAAAACACAGCTTATTGAAGCGGTGATCAAAAACCTCCCAAAAAACAAGAGCCCAGGACCTGATGGATTCCCTGGGGAATTCTACCAAACTTCCAAAGAAGAAATAATAACTATGCTCCTGAAGCTGTTTCAAAAAATTGAAGCAGAAGGAAAACTTCCTGACTCTTTCTATGAAGCCAGCATTACCCTGATCCCCAAACCAGGCAAAGACCCTACCAAAAAGGAGAATTTCAGATCAATATCACTGATTAATATGGATGCTAAGATTCTCAACAAGATCCTAGCCAACAGGATCCAACAGCACATTAAAAAGATTATCCACCATGATCAGGTGGGATTCATCCCTGGGCTACAAGGGTGGTTCAACATTCGCAAATCAATCAATGTGATAGAACAAATTAATAAGAGGAGAGAGAAGAACCACATGGTCCTCTCATTGATGCAGAAAAAGCATTTGACAAAATCCAGCATCCATTCCTGATTAAAATGCTTCAAAGTATAGGGATAGAGGGAACATTCCTGAACTTCATCAAATCTATCTATGAAAGACCCACAGCAAATATCATCCTCAATGGGAAAAAGCTTGCAGTCTTCCTGTTGAGTTCAGGAACACGACAAGGATGCCCACTCTCACCACTCTTGTTCAACATAGTATTAGAAGTCCTAGCAACAGCAATCAGACAACAAAGAGAAATAAAAGGTATCTGAATTGGTAATGAAGAAGTCAAACTCTCTCTCTTCGCAGATGACATGATTCTTTATATGGAAAACCCAAAAGACTCCACCCCAAACTTCGAGAACACATACAACAATTCAGCAACATGGCAGGATACAAAGTCAATGTACAGAAATCCATTGCCTTCTTATACAATAACAATGAAAATACAGAAAAGGAAATTAGAGAATTGATTCCATTTACTATAGCACCAAGAACCATAAGATACCTGGGAATAAACCTAACCAAAGAGGTAAAGGATCTGTACTCGAGGAACTACAGAACACTCATGAAAGAAACTGAAGAAGACACAAAAAGATGGAGACCATTCCATGCTCTTGGATCAGAAGAATAAACATTGTTAAAATGTCTATACTGCCTAGAGAAATCTATACTTTTAATGCTATTCCAATCAAAATTCCACCGGTATTCTTCAAGGAGCTAAAGCAAATAATCCTAAAATTTGTATGGAATCAGAAGAGACCCTGAATCACTAAGGAAATGTTGAAAAACAAAAATAAAATGGGGGGCATCACGTTACCTGATTTCAAGCTTTACTACAAAGCCATTATCACCAAGACAGGATGGTACTGGCATAAAAACACACACATAGACCAGTGGAACAGAATAGAGAGCCCAGATATGGACCCTCAACTCTATGGTCAAATAATCTTCGACAAAACAGGAAAAAATATACAGTGGAAAAAAGACAGTCTCTTCAATAAATGGTGCTGGGAAAACTGGGCAGCTATATGTAGAAGAATGAAACTGGACCATTCTCTTACACCGTACACAAAGATAAACTCAAAATGGATAAAAGACCTCAATGTGAGACAGGAATCCATCAGAATCCTAGAGGAGAACATAGGCAGTAATTTCTTTGGTATCAGCCACAGCAACTTCTTTCAAGATATGTCTCCAAAGGCAAAGGAAACAAAAGCAAAAATAAACTTTTGGGA
Source organism: Neogale vison (assembly GCF_020171115.1). Lineage (NCBI taxonomy): Eukaryota > Metazoa > Chordata > Mammalia > Carnivora > Mustelidae > Neogale > Neogale vison. The sequence goes on along the minus strand of NC_058097.1, from coordinate 35,968,629 downwards.
CTTTATCAAAATCAAAAGCTTCTGCACAGCAAAGGAAACAGTCAAAAAAACAAAGAGGCAACCCACGGAATGGGAGAAGATATTTGCAAATGACAGTACAGACAAAAGGTTGATATCCAGGATCTATAATGAACTCCTCAAAATCAACACACACAAAACAGGCAATAATTTCAAAAAAATGGGCAGAAGATATGAACAGACACTTCTCCATTCAAGACATACAAATGGCTATCAGACACATTAAAAAATGTTCATCATCACTAGCCATCAGGGAGATTCAAATTAAAACCACATTGAGATATCACCTTACACCAGTTAGAATGGCCAAAATTAGCAAGACAGGAAACAACATGTGTTGGAGAGGATGTGGAGAAAGGGGAACCCTCTTACACTGTTGGTGGGAATGCACGTTGGTGCAGCCTCTTTGGAGAACAGTGTGGAGATTCCTCAAGAAATTAAAAATAGAGCTTCCCTATGACCCTGCCATTGCACTCCTGGGTATTTACCCCAAAGATACAGATGCTGTGAAAAGAAGGGCCATCTGTACCCCAATGTTTATAGCAGCAATGGCCACGGTCACCAAACTGTGGAAAGAACCAAGATGCCCTTCAATGGACGAATGGATAAGGAAGATGTGGTCCATATACACTATGGAGTATTATGCCTCCATCAGAAATGACGAATACCCCACTTTTGTAGCAACATGGACGGGACTGGAAGAGATTATGCTGAGTGAAATAAGTCAAGCAGAGAGAGTCAATTATCATATCATGGTTTCACTTATTTGTGGAGCCTAACAAATAGCATGGAGGACATGGGGAGATAGAGAAGATAAGGGAGTTGGGGGAAAATGGAAGGGGAGGTGAACCATGAGAGACTATGGACTCTGAAAAACAATCTGAGGGTTTTGAAGGGGCAGGGGGTGGGAGGTCGGGGTACCAGGTGGTGGGTATTATAGAGGGCACGGATTGCATGGAGCACTGGGTGTGGTGCAAAAATAATGAATACTGTTATGCTGAAAATAAAAAATAAATTAAAAAAAACACAGCTTATAGTTTCTTTGATGGGTTCTACTGTATCTCTAGTTTCTATCTCATTGATCTCTGCTCTAATCTTGATTATTTCCCTTCTTGTGTCGGGGGTTGGCTTAATTTGTTGATTCCCCAGTTCTTTAAGGTGTAAAGACAGTGTATTCTGGATTTTTCAGGGTTTTTTTGAGGGAGTCTTGGATGACTTTGTATTGGCCTCTTTGCACTGCCTTTGCTGTATCCCATAGGTTTTGGATCAAACCGTCTTCATTCTCAATGGTCTCCATGAATTGCTTAAGTTCTTTGAGTTCCTGGTTGATCCAAGCATTCTTAAGCAAGGTGGTCTTTAGCTTCCAGGTGTTTGAATTCCTTCCGAACATTTTCTTGTGGTTGAGTTCCAGTTTCAAATATTGTGATCTGAGAATATGCAGGGAACAATCTCAATCTTTTGGTATAGGTTGAGTCCTGATTTGTTACCCAGTATGAGGTCCCTTCTGGAGAAAGCTCCATGTGTGCTTGAGAAGAATGAGTATTCTGTGTTTTAGGGTGGAATGTTCTGTATATAGCAATGAGGTCCATTTTCTCCAGTGTGTCATTCAATGCTCTTGTTTCTTTATTGATTTTCTGCTTGGATGATCTGTCTATTACTGAGAGTGGCATGTTAAGATCCCCTACTATTAATGTATTTATATCAATATGACTCTTTATCTTGATTAACAGTTGTCTTATGTAGTTGACTACTCCCATATTGGGGGCATAAATATTTATAATTGTTGATCTTCTTGATGGGTAGACCCGTTAAGAATGATGTAGTGTCCTTTTTAATCTCTTACTACAGTCTTTAGTTTAAAAATCTAATTTATCTGATATGAGAATCACTACCCCAGCCTTCCTTTGAGGCCCATTGGCACGAAAGATGTTTCTCCATCCTTTCACTTTCAGTCTAGATATATCCTTGGGTTCCAAATGGGTCTTTTGTAGACAACATATGGATGGGTCCTGTCATTTTATCCAATTTGCAACCCTGTGCTGTTTTATGGAACTATTTAGGCCATTCCCATTGAGAGTGATTATTGAAAGATAAGTTTTTATTGACATCATGTTGGCTGTGATCTCCTTGTTTATACAGATTGTCTTTGTAAATTTATGTCCTATGTCACTCTTGGGTTCTTTCTTCTCTTATAGAACCCCCCTTAATATTTCTTGTAGTGCCGGCTTGGTGGTCACATACTCTTTTAAACCTTGCCAGTCTTGGACACTTTTTATCTCTCCATCTATTTGAATGTCAGCCTTGCTGGATAAAGTATTCTTGGCTGCATGTTCTTCTCATTTAGTGCCCTGAATATGTCTTGCCTGCCCTTTCTGGCTTCCCAGGTTTCTGTGGACAGGTCTGACGTTATTCTGATGGACTTTCCTCTGTACATAGGGAATCTCTTCCCCTAGCTGCTCTCAAAAGCTCTTGTCTAAAATTATGATTCACCAGTCACAATCAAGTGTCTTGGGGGTGTTCTTTCTACCCCCATCTTTGTTAAAGGACTCAACTTTCCATAAATAAAGGGAGATTAAAACTGCTTTATACATAGGGGTAGTATTGATTAGGGAAAGAGGATTACCTTGAAGTTATATCTTTATCTATATGTATATTTTAAAAAAATAAAAAAGAAAAAGAAAAATACAGGTATATGTATGAAAAAAGTTCAAGTTAAAGTTATTATGGAATATGTTGTATTAAACCTGTAGTTGTAATAGTAAGTAGGTTTAAAATTTTTAAAAAGAACAAGAACAGAGAGAACTAATTAAAAATAAAAGTTGTATCTATGAAGTGTACAGGTTTTAGGGCAATACCAGACGCTTAATATATTGTTTTCCCTCAATATTGGGGTTTTACTGTTTTATGGGGACCCTGTGGTGGTTGTCCTCTCATTATTTTGGCTGACTTTCTGGGGGAGGGGCCTGCCTCATTGTTTTTCAGTCAGTCTTGCTTGGGTTGAGCCCTCTGCTCCCTCTCAAGGGGTTGGGCTCTGTGAAAATCAGGTTTTCAGGCTTTTGTTCTCTGAAGGCTTTTTTCTTTGAATGCTTTTTGTGAATTTTCAGAGGTTTAGTGGAAAGCAAACTGCACCCAGACCTCTGTCTCAGAAAGAAGCCTCAGTCTGCTCCCCTCTGGGTGGTCTGGAACACACAGACTCCCCCTCTGCAAACTCCACTGAGCCGTGAAACTTCCCACAGGCAGTGCATGTCCCCAGCCACCATCTCAGGGTTGCCCAAAGTGCCCGCTTGTCTCTGCATCCCCATGCCACTAAAACCAGGAGTCATGTTGGTCCAGGGAGCCCACTTCCTGTGGCTGCCTTTGCCAGGACTACTATCTGGGGTAGTTCCTTCAAGTCTGGGTTGGGAGCATTCAGATACTCGGCTGGTCCTAGAGACCACTGGCTAGTGCCCACACGGAGCACTCTCAGGCATGGGTGGGGAGCGCAGTTCAGACCCCAGTTGCACAGTGAGCACAAAGTGAAAAAGGCCATGGTTCTAGAGAGTGCCCATCAGACTCCCTCATGCAGGGGTAGGAGTGCACACCAGCTGAGCCCCAGTGGTGGTGCAAGCCATGCACCCCTGGGGGCTCCAGGACCAGGAACTTATTTATGGCTCCGCTGCTGCACTCTTTCTGGCATGGGTGGTCTTGGGCGGTGGCCAACCTGGGTCCATGGGCTTGGGCCCATGCCCATGACCACCCAATTCCACCGGTTGCCTTTTAAGATTTTTGCTCATTTTGCATGCTTTTAACTAGACTTCAAGTTAATGCTGGTCCCCAATCACAGGGCACTTTCATATTGGGGTATTACTTTCCAATGGGTAGGTTCTGGTGGCTCCCTCCCCCTTCTGTTTATCCTCTGATATCAGTCCAATCATTCCCATTACACTTTACCTCTCCAATGGTGTCTTCTCCCCCCATAGAGATCCATAAGTGTATAATCCTACATCTCAGGCTGGTTTCATGGGTGCTCAGAGTGTCCTGGTAGATAATTAGCTCACTTTAGGGGACTATTTGAAACAGGGTCTCCTACTTCTCTGCCATCTTGCCCCTCCTCTGATCAAGTGGATTTTTAAGTCCTTTGTTCTGTATAAGTCAAAGGTTGGCACAGGAGTAAAAGTGGAAGTATAAAAATAAATAAATCACATCCCTACTTCAAGATTAGTAGAAGAGGAAAAGCAATAATCTGGGGAGAACTTCTAATCACTGGGATTCCTTTTTGTGCAACCAAAGTCCCATTATTTGGAGACAATGCTTTGATGAGCTATCCCTACTTGGGATGGGGTGGGGATGAGGGTGCCCTCTGAAGGTCATCTCAAGACTGACTTCCAAAGGGATTGGAGACAACAGTATGGCGCACTGTAGTGGAGAGAGAATGCAGCAAAGTTAGTGCCTACCGGAAAGGGGAAGGAAGAAAAACACATGGACTAATCCCAGGGAAAGGGGAAGGGAGAAAAACACATGGACTAATCCCAGGGAAAGGGGACAACCAGAGATTCAGAGCATGATTCCCTGAGACACAGCTGGAGTGGTAGGCTGTAGTGTATGTGACCCCTCCTTTTACTTTCTTACAAAAATATCTTTGTATGCATTCTTTTAGAGAGTCAAGAAGTACGGAGAATCAGACATGGACCTGAATAACCACAATATAGAGAAAATTTTAAAGAGAGAGGCTATGAGAATTCAGGAAGCAAAGTGGTCACATCCAAATGGAAGTTAAGGGCAGGATTTATGGAAGAGGTAGTGGCATTGGAGAACAGAGGATTTTGGTGTTGGGGGAGGAAGATGCAGGCACACAATGAGTGGTCAGGCAGTCTTGCTGCAGTTCACTCAGCTTCTTCCCACAATTTCTGTGGAACATACTGGCCCATTTGCTTTACACAGCTATTGTGGATTCTTGTGTTATTTGGAGATATCAACTAGATGGAATAGAATTAGAAAACAGAAAGGCACAGGGTAACTTTAATCTTTCTAAAGAGCTGCCCATACCTCCTGGGAGCCAGCAGCTCATTTTTATTCCTCATCTTCTCAGCTCCCAGACCTGATTGCTAATGCTGGCTGTTTGGCAGAGGGCAATCATGCATGCCCTTGTAGCATTGGCCAGGTTCCATTTGTTTATGAAGACTAAACTCACCCCAGTTTACCTTTTCTCCCACTTCGCAGAGAAGTTTTCTTCAGTCTCTGCCACACACACCACTGCCTTCAGACAGGGCTGCATTTTAAGATGAACAAAAGAAGGGAGGTCTCACTCAATCTCCACACTCTGTGATCACCTGCAGACATTGCTGGAGAGAGGACATGAGGGCTTCACTGATGACTGGCTCCCAGGTTCCTGCAGCAACCTGCAGCAGCCAGTACAGCAGCACTAGTTGCTCATTGTGCATAGACATTGAGCACAGAGGTAAATGAGACTAAATAGAGACTTCCCTGACTTTTGACCTCTCCCATTTGTTGCAGCCATCTTTTCCCTTTCCTATCACCTGAACTGTGCCACTCTCTATCGTGGCAACTACTTAGTTCCAAGAAGCAACATACTTGAGAATAAAGAACAGACCTAAAGAAACTGTGTTCGAGTCCCTACTCTGTGTGAACTTGGCCAGAGTAACCAACATTTCTGAGGCTTCATTTGCTCATCTGTGAAATGCAAAGAAAATGTGAAGTTATTGTCCCAAACTCCGCTTTCAACAGAATTTTTCAGCCACAACACTATTGATATTTGGGGCCAGGTAATCACCTGCCATGGCTGGCTGTCTTATGAATAGGATGGGTTAGCAGCATTGCTAGCATTTACCTTCCAAATGCCAGTAGCATCCACCAAGTTTTAACCACTAGAAATATCTTCTGATGTTGCCAAAAGTCTTCTAGGATACAAAATGGCCCCTAGTTGAGAACGACTGTCTTATAGCAACCTTGTGAGCCAGGTAAGATAAAGGGTAAAACAATGTCCAGATTTAGCATGACAGACATTGGGAAATCAGAGAGGAATGATCTAGGAGTGGTGACATCCCAGACCCAGATAGCCTAGGCAGAGTATCTCTTTCCAATAAAGGCAGACCCAAGAAAAAGGAGAATATGGGAGATGGCAAGGGTTTTGACTCCAGTCAAGGTTCTCTTTAACAGAGAAGACAAAGTTTACTCTATGTCTGAGATACCTCAAGTCAAACCCTCTTCACTACCATGAATATTTACTTTCTTCCAAAGACTGTGTTAGTCAAGTCTCATAAGAGAAATAGAATATTAAGCAGACTTAGACAGTGCTTCTTGCAAAATAATAACAGGAGCACAAGGAAGAAAAAGAGGAGGGGGTGCCTAGGTGGCTCAGTGGGTTAAGCCTCTACCTTCAGCTCAGGTCATGATCTCAGGGTCCTGGGATCAAGCCCCGCATGGGGCTCTCTGCTCAGCAGGGAGCCTTCTTCCCCCTCTCTCTCTGCCTTTCTGCCTGCTTGTGATCTCTCTCTTTGTGTGTCAAATAAATAAATAAATAAAAATCTTTTTAAAAAAAAGAAGAAGAAAAAGGGAGTCTTGCCTTGAATGATATGCCTTCTATAAAGCATTGAGAGATTAGCATTTCTACATAATACCATACTGTTGTGTTAAAGTATAATTTTCAAAAATATCAAATCTTGAGTCTAAAGTAAACATAAAATAAACATACATCAAAGATCTTATTTAACTCATTAATTAGAAGAGAACTAGTACGATGTTAAAAACCATATCAAATGAGAATTTGAGAAAAAGGGTATTTTAGGCAATTTAATAAAACAGCATTAGGATATTAAGTGTTCTGTGCTCAATCATAAAGGGTGGGCTTTTTCCATACAGCCAAGCAATTCTCCTACTCCAGTCCTACAATTCAACACAATTTTCACACTATCCACCTAGAGAAAGCATGGGATCCCACAAGTTAAGGCTCAGTCCCATAAGACTACCCTACGTCCAGATGCCACTCACAAGCCCTGGCTGTCACCTGCGCTTTCAACCCACAGGTTATAGATTGGAGGTTCCAATGACACTCTTCCTTGAGTTGGATTAATTTGCTAGAGTGGCTCCCAGAACTCAGAGAAACATTTTACTAACTAGATTACTTATTCATTATAAAAGGATATCTAACTCAGGAACAGCCAGTTGAAAGAGATGAATAGGGCAAGGAATGGGGAGAGGCTGAAGAGCTTCTGTGGTCTCTCTGAGCACACCATTCACCCTAACTCTTCACATGAAGCTCTCTGAACCCCATCTTTTTGGGGTTATATGGAGGCTTCATTACGAAGGCATGATTGATTAAATCAATGTACATCGAATTAAATCTCCAGCCCCTTCTCCCAGGAGGTAGATTGGAGGAGAGGGCTGTGGTACAGAACTGAAAGTTCCAATCCTCTAATCACAATATTGGCTTTATGGGGAACCAGCTGGCATCCTTAGCCACCTCATTAACAAAACAAAAGACACGTTTATCACTCTCATTCCTTAGGAAGTACAAACAGTTTTTAGGAACTCTTTGCTAGAAATGGAGGTGAAGACCAAATATAGGTTTCTTATTATAAGTCTCGATATTACACATATGATTGCTAGTTTAGATACAAAGCTAGTTAGTGCCCTCGGGCCCATAAACCATAACTTGTGTGGTTATCTTTTCCACTAGTTAGAAATTATTTGCATCTTAACTGCAAGTTAAGATCTAACTACATCTTAAACTACAAGTTCACCTCCACTCCTTCAGAGTTGTAAAAATAGTCTTGCCATAGAAAATCTATCAAAGGTGCCAGCCCAGTACTACACTGAAAGAACACCCAGCAATCTCTTTGACCTATTTCTGGTTTGGGACTCATTTTTCTAAAAACTGAATGAATGAATGAATGAATGCTACCCTCTACCCCTAAGTTGCAGTAATAAATTTCCTCTGCCTCTGCCTACAAGGATTAAAATCTTGAAAGGTAGCAGACACATGAAAGCTAATCACAATCATATTGCAAGAGAAATAAATGTAAACTATCTCATCTGGAGTTTTTACACTAATGGGAATCTACCCTGGCACAATTCTCTTAGAGAACAAAGTGTAATGCTTAATAGAGGCCAGGGCTCTGACCTTCATCTTATAAAGTGTGGAGTCAAATACAAGTCACTGTCAAAATTGATGGATCAGAAAATGTAGAGACTTAATCATGTAAAGGTAATCAAATATAAGAACTAAAAGTAATAATATAAAGATCAAACATTAAAGGGAAGAAAAAGATAGTTAAAACACAATTTTTTACATGGGGGTATTGATATATGTTTAAAATGGATAGATTAAAAAATCAAGTCTATTACCTTATATTTTGGAGGTGAACATTAGTAACCAAAATAGAAACCCAGCTAACAGAAGTTGTCTTCAGGGCATATTGTGGGAAAAGGATGCCCAGTGATGGCATAGCATGCAAGAAGCATGTTCATAACTGCTTACATGAATCAAGGAAGGCTCTGGAACACAGGCCACATTGAAATAAGATGTGGTGACTGATGGGAGATTGCTAGTTTGTCAACTGGACAGTTAGAGAAAAGCATTCAAGACGGAAGGAACAGCATAAGCAGCAGCCCACAAGTAAGAAAGAGCAGGACACATTTATAAGATCAAGATGTTCAAGGCTGGGAGTTGGAGCCAGACAGGCATGGGCTGGACCACACAGACTATGTGTGATGTGCAACAGTTTAAATTTAACCTGTAGACATTGAGGACACGATACAAAGACAGTTATTGCTGTTGTCTATCTCATTTTGCTGGAATGGACATGATGTCAGGGAAATGAGACAACAGAGTGCCCAGATTCATGGAGGGGACAGAGCATAAACATCTCACATATTCACTCCTATTTCTCAGGACTTACTGTTTGCTAGACTAGACTGGGACCAAAACAGAATAAAATACAGACCTTCTGGGGTGTCTGGGTGGCTCAGTCAGTTAGGTATCTGCCTTTGGCTCAGGTCATAATCTTCAGGTCCTGGGATGGAGCCCCATATCAGGTTTCCTGCTCAGCAGGTGTCTGTTTCTCTCTCTCCCTTTCCCTCCGCCCCTCCCCCCCACTCATTCTTTCTCTCTCTCTCTTTCTCTCAAATAAATAAGATCTTTAAAAATTTAAAAAAAAAATTTTCAAATAAAATACAGACCTTCCTTTTCAGAGACTCACATTCTAGTAAAAAAATAATTTGTAATGGGAGATATAATAGTAATTCTGGGCAACAATATAAAAACCTCCACACAGCAGTTCAGAATGAGGGGCAAGAGCAAGTCAACACGTGTCTGGGCCACTGGACTTGGCACTCAGGGTGGGACTGACGCAGGACATCTAGATGCAGGGAGAGCTTCCTAGAAGAGGACAGACTTGCAAGATGGTCAGATGTGGCTGAGATTTTCCAGGTAAGAGGCATGGCATGAGCCTCTCCAATTTCTGCTTCCTCTTTTCAGATGTGGCTTTTATAACCAGTTACAGCAGGGACAAGTTCTTCCCTCTCTGCCCCAACTTCCTTGAATACCCTCTCAATTTCTGCCCCAAGGGCAGTGGAGAGTCAGCAATTAGTTTCTGAGTTTTTACCACATCTTATGAGTCTCTATGACAAAGGGAAAATCTTTGAAAGAAAAAGTTTCTTGAGAATCAAAAACTAAGTATCAGAATAAGCAATGGGTTTGGAAGACTGTATGCCTTGCCAAATTCTTTTGCCACAAGGAAAGGAAATTTTAATTCTTTTTTTTTAAGATTTTATGTATTTATTTATTTGAGAGAGAGTGAGAGAGCATGAGAGAAGGTCAGAGGGAGAAGCAGACTCCCAAAGGGGCTGCCATTGGGCTCAATGTGGGACTTGATCCCCAGTCTCTGGGATAATGACCTGAGCCAAAAGCAGTCACCCAACCAACTGAGCCACCCAGGTGCCCGGGAAAGGAAATTTTAAAAAGTAAATAAGCAAACAGAAAACTTCCTGAGCTGAAGAAGGGTAGATATTTTATCCAGAGTCAAAATAGAAAAGCTTGAGGATGAGTTATTATGGGTCCCTGAGAATGAGCCTTCTCTTCTCTTTGAGATCAAAATTGTGGGTGAAAAGAGGGGGGGAAACCATAGAAATCCCAAAGAAGTTCAGAGGAACTGAGAGCATAGCAGACCTGAGCCACTTCTAGGGGATTCAGGTGCCAGTACCTACAAGTCCCCCATAGAGGCTTCTCTGTGAAGCTGACTGGGTGAGGGTGAAGGGGATCCAGGAAGCTGTACCTAAGGACCCCGTTGCTGAAGACTGCACCACCCTCCCAGCAGGCCCCAGGAGGGACAAGGAAGAGAGGCAAGCAAGTCCAGGAACCCAGAAAGAGAACACAAGGTGTGTGAATCCAACAAACTGAGGCCACTGCAGGAGGTATCAGGCCATGAGTAGCAAAAGATTAAGTCACATCTCCGAGGTGACATGTGCCACACTGTCCTTCCACACCTCACTCCTCCTCCCCACCCCCAAACTGTGCCATACCTAAGCCCCTCATGATGATTTCCTGAGGAGAAGCAGAATTTCAAACTGATTGGCAGATCAAAAGAAAGAGGGTTTAAATTTTAAGATTCCCTGAGTGGGTACAATTAAGTTTTAAGTGAAAATATGACAATGGAAAATGAATTCTAGTTATAGAGAAAGAAGTTTTATTTTTTCACTTCCACCTTCTCAGCCTATAAAATCCTCACCTGTTAGGAAGGCCTCTTGAATTGTGGCTTCACAACTCAGCCTCAAGCCCTGGGGTGGCAATCGGAGACATATTGGGACCTTCTGGGGGCTTTTAAAAGATGGACCAATGCCAGACCCCACCACAGAACAACTGAGTCAGAATTTCTGAGAATATGGCTCGGATAATTAGCACTTTCTAAAAAGCCACCCCCGCCCCCGCCAAATTGATTATAATGCAAAACCATAACTGAGAACAGTTTCCCACAAACCTAAAACCAGGGCTCAGTGAAGTCCATAAACCAAGCAGGCCACACTGGAGACCAAGGGCCTGATGTTCACTACTTGTGAGATTTATGGTCTGTCTTCAAGAAATCTTCCAGGCACAAGGTGACCCGGGAGTTGCTGCTTTTCCACTTTATTTCCATCATTTCTCAGCTCCCTTCCCAGGTACACTGATAATTACTGCAGGGCTCTCTGACAGACCTCTTCCTCCATAACAATGCCTCTCTCATGGAATCTTTCCAATCCATGCCCTTCCTAACCCCTGAACTTATTGTCTATTGATTGCATGGGATTCATTACTTTCTATTGACTGCTCATACTATTCATATTATGTAGAAATCCTAATTCCTTAGTAATTTATACCCCATGTGAATCACCCAAGACAAAAAAACAAACAAACAAACAAAAAGACTCTTTTTCTCCCTTTTATAATTTTTTTTCATTTCCTTTTGGGGAATATCGTGATCCGCATGAAACCCCGAAAATGAATGTGTCAAATTATTTTGATTTGCAGCCAGTCTGACAACTCGGCCTTGAATTCCCTCATTGAAGTTGCTTTCAGAATGGTAACTATCTAAGGGAAAAGGGGTTTTTAGGGAGATGAGCCAGGGAGTGGGGTGCTGCCACCAGGGGAGGGAGCATCAGGCAGGTTTGTGAGAGCCCTTCACAGCTCCTAAAGTGTTGGCCCAAGTCTCCCACCAAAACCAGGCCAGTCTTTCATTCCCACCCCACCAGCCCAGTTTTCTCTCTGCCAGAAATTAGAAAGGGATGGAATCCAGAGAGGTTTCCTCTGCCTTAAATAAAGATATCCCCCGCCTGTGCCCTCCTGCCTGGAATTCCACTCTATAAATGAAGACTGAAAGTACCTTTCTTTTTAAATGGTAACAATGTGGTTTGGAGTGCAGGTTTTTTAAAAAGGCTTCAAAAGGTTATTCTGGGTTCAAATCATGGCTCCTGTGTGAGTTTGAACAAGTTACTCGATCTTTTGGCCTCAATCTCCTCCACGAAAAATCAGGACTGATACTTAAATAGAAAATGCCCTGCTTTGCTTTCTCATTAATATTAGCATTAGAAAATGTCCTGCAGCTTGCCCAGGAGATAGCAAACCAGAGCTATGTTCTCACCAGCTTAAGGTGTTCAAGGATGAAGGAGTTCAGAACACACCACCTCAAACTATGCCATTTTGGCAGTGAGTATTTTGAACTGAAATCACTTGAAAAACAGCAAATGCAGAGAGCTTTCTCTGAATGTCCTTTATCTGCCTAAAGACAGACCTTCCAGACGGACCTCAATTGTCTTTAATTTCCTCTTCAGGAGTTTTATCCACCAGGAAGGATTGACTCTGGTCACAAGAGATGGGACCAGAAGTTGACACCACAGAGACAGACTCTGTCACAAATTGCCTCCCATCTATTGTTCTGAGGACCCATTCATCTTTCCTAAAAATCAATAACCCTCCCCTATATGGCCTACATTCCCCTTCCCCTTCTGTTATTAAAATGGCATATGAGCTCTCAAAACTCACTGGTTTTTAGGAACTCACCTTTTTTCCTGATGCTGTCATGCACATAATACTGAAAATTAACAAATTTATAAAAGTTTTCACCTGTTAATCTTCCTATTGTTGCTTTATTTCATAGACCCAGCTATTAAACCCAATAGGGATAAGAGAAACTTCTCAAGGACCATGAATTCTGGGTCTCTAAGAGTGCCAGATCCTATGCTGGGCCTATCCAAAGTCTCTTTCCTAAGCTGTAAACATGGGTTTTCTTTAAAAAGAAATGTATGGACTTACTCTGCCCTATCCAGAGTACTGGCTTTCAATCCTTAATCAAGATAACCACCATAAACCATGTTTCCAGCATTTCAAAACCCCTGGCTTTGGTGAATTTCTTCAAAGGTGATTATTCCCTTCATATTTTCCAGAGTTCATGAATCAGCTTTTTTTTTTTTTTTTGAGTTTTTAATTTCCAGTTTCTTAACACACAGTGTAGTATTAGTTTCAGGTGTACAGTATAGTAACTCAACACTTCCATACAACACCCAGTGCTCATCACAAGTGCCCTCCTTAATTCCCAACACCCATTTCACCCATTCCCCCACCCACCTCCACTCCTGTAACCATCAGCTTGTTCTCTATAGTTAAGAGTCTGTTTCTTGGTTTGCCTCTCTCTCTCTCTCTCTCTCTCTTTTTTTTTTTTTTGCTTCCTTTGCTCATTTATTTTGTTTCTTAAATTCCACACACAAGTGAAATCATATGGCATTTGTCTTTCTCTGACTTATTTTTCTTAACATAATACTCTCTAGCTCCATCCATATCATTGCAAATGGCAAGACTTCATCCTTTCTTATGACTGAGTAATATTGCCTTATATATACCACTTCTTCTTTATCCATTCATCAGTCAATGGACACTTGGGCTGCTTCATAATTTGGCTATTGTAGATAATGTTATGATAAACATTGGGGGCCATGTATCCTTTTGAATTAGTATTTTTATATTTGTTGGGTAAATAATTAGTAGTGCAATTGCTGCTTCATAGGGTAGTTCTATTTTTAACTTTCTGAGGAATCTCCATACTGTTTTCCAGAGCAGCTGCACCAGTTTGCATTGCCACCTACAGTGCAAGAGTGTTCCCCTTTCTCCATATCCTAGCAAACACCTATCATTTCTTGTGTTGTTGATTTTAGCCATGATATCTCAGAGCAGTTTGATTTGCATTTCTCTGGTGATCAGTGATATTGAGTATATTTTCATGTATCTGTTGGCCATCAGTATGTCTTTGGAAAAATGTCTGCTTGTGTCTTCTGCCCACTTTTCAGTTGGATCATTCATTATTTTGAGGGTCAAGTTGTATAAGTTCTTTCTATATTTTGGGTATTAACCCTTTATTGGACATGTCATTTACAAATACCTTCTCCCATTCAGTAGGTTGCCTTTTAGTTTTGTCAATTGTTTTATTCACTGTGAAGAAGCTTTTATTTTGTTATAGTCCTAATAGTTTATTTTTGCTTTTGTTTCCCTGGCCTCAGGATACATATCTAGAAAGAAGTTGCTAATGTAAAAGAAGTTACTGCCTGTTTTCCTCTAGGATTTTGTGATTTCAGATCTCACATTTAGGTCTTTCATCTATTTTGAATTTATTTTTGTGTATGGTATAAGAAAGTGGTCCAGTTCCATTCTTCTACATGTTGCTGTCCAGTTTCCAAACACCATTTATTGAACAGACTGTATTATTTCAGTTGGATATTCTTTCCTACTTTGTCAAGATTATTTGACCTTATAGTAGTGGGTCCATGTCTAAGTTTTCTATTCTGTTCCATAGATCTTTGTGTCTATTTTTGTGCCAGTAACACATTGTTTTGAACACTACAGCTTTGTAATATAACTTGAAGTCTAGAATTATGTTGCCTCCAGTTTTTTCTTTTCAATGTTGTTTTGGCTATTTGCAGTCTTTTGTGGTTCTATACAAATTTTAGGATTATTTGTTCTAGCTCTGTGAAAGTGCTCATGGTATTTTGATAGGAATTGCATTAAATGTTTATGTTGCTTTGGGTAGCATAGATATTGTAACAATATTTGTTCTTCCAATCTATGAGCATGGAATGTCTTTCCATTTCTTTGTGTCATCTCCAATTACTTTCTTTTACCAGTGTTTTATAGTTTCCAGAGCCCAGGTCTTTCACTTTTTTGGTTAGGTTTATTCCTATGTATTTTATGGTTTTTGATGCAATTGTAAGTGGGACTAATTCCTTAATTTCTCCTTCTGCTACTTCATTTTTTGTGTATAGAAATGCAACAAGTATACAGCATCCATTCCTGATTAAAACTCTTCAAAGTATAGGGATAGAAAGAACATTCCTCAACTTCATAAAATCTATCTATAAAAAACCCACAGCGAATATCATCCTCAATGGGAACAAACTGACAGACTTCCCACTGAAATCAGGAACACAACAAGGATACCCACTCATGCCAATGTTGTTGAGCATAGTACTAGAAGTTCAAGCAATAACAATCAGACAACAAAAAGAAATATAGGGTATTCAAATTGGCAAAGAAGAAGTCAAACTCTCTTGTTTCTCAGATGACATGATACTTTATATGGAAAATCCCAAAGACTCCACACCCAAACTACTAGAACTCATACAGCAATTCAGTAATGTGCAGGATATAAAATCAATGCACAGAAATCAGTTGCTTTCTTGTACACTAACAATGAAAATATAGAAAGAGAAATTAAAGAATCAATTCCATGTACTATAACACCAAGAACCATATGATACCTTGAAATAGGAGCACCTGGGGGACTAGTGGGTTAAGCCTCTGCCTTTGGTTTGGGTCATGATCTCAGGGTCCTGGGATTGCGCCCCGCATTGTGTTCTGTGCTCAGCAGGGAGCCTGCTTCCCCTTCTCTCTCTGCCTGCCTGTATGCCTACTTGTGATCTCTTTCTCTCTTTGTCAAATAAATAAATAAAATCTTAAAAAAAAAGATACTTTGAAATAAACCCAACTAAAGAGGTAAAGGATCTGTACTTGAGGAACTACGTAACACTCAGCAAAGAAACTGAAGAAGACACAAAAAGATGGAAGACCATTCCATGCTTTTGGATCAGAAGAATAAACATTGTTAAAATGTCTATACTGCCTAGAGCAATCTATACTTTCATTATCATCCCAATCAAAATTCCACTGGCACTTTTCAAAGTGCTAGAACAAACAATCCTAAAATTTGGATGGAACCAAAAGAGACTCCGAGTTGCTAAGGAAATGTTGAAAAAGAAAAACAAAGCTGGGGGCATCACGTTGCCTGGTTTCAAGCTATATTACAAAGCTGTGATCTCCTGCATGGTCCTGGCACAAAAACAGACACATAGACCAATGGAACAGAATAGAGAGCCCAGATATGGATCCTCAGCTCTATGGTCAACTAATCTTTGAAAAAGTAGGAGAAAATATCCAGTGGATAAAAGACAGTCTCTTCAATAATTCGTGCTGGCAAAATTGGACAGCTATGTATAGAAGAGTGAAACTCAACCATTCTCTTACACCATACACAAAGATAAACTCAAAATGCATAAAACCTCAATGTGAGGCAAAAATCTATCAAAATCCTAGAGGAGAACATAGGCAATAACCTCTTCGACATTGGCCACAGCCACTTCTTTCCAGATATGTTTCCAAAGGCAAAAAAAAAAAAAAAAAAGCAAAAATGAACTTTTGGGACTTCATCAAGATCAAAGCTTCTGCACAGCAAAGGAAATAATCAACAAAATGAAGAAACAACCCACGGAATGGAGAAGATATTTGCAAAGGACAATACAGACAAAGGGCTGATATCCAAGTTCTATAAAGAACTTCTCAAACTCAACCAGATAATCAAGTAAAAGAAGACATGAAAAGACACTTCCCCAAAGAAGACATACAAATGGCTGACAGACACATGAAACAATGTTCATCATCATTAACCATCATGGAAATTCAAAAATCAAAACCACATTGAGATACCACCTTACACCAGTTAGAATGGCCAAAATTAACAAGACAGGAAACAACAAGTATTGGAGAGGATGTGGAGAAAGGGGGACCCTCTTATTCTGTTGGTGGAATGCAAATTGGTGCATCCACTTTAGAAAAACAATGTGGAGATCCCTCAAAAAATTCAAAATAGAGCTACCCTATGACCATGCAATTGCACTACTGGGTATTTACCCCAAAGATACAGATGTAGTGAAAAGCAGAGTCATCTGTAAATGTTCATAGCAGCAATAACCACAATAGCCAAACTGGAAAGAGCTAAGATGCCCTCCAACAGACACGTGGATAAAGAAGATATGGTCCATATACTCAATGGAATATTACGCCTCCATCAGAAAGGATGCATACCCAACTTTTGTATCTACATGGACTGGTCTGGAGGAGATTATGCTGAGTTAAATAAGTCAAGCAGAGAAAGTCCATTATCATATGGTTTCACTTGCTTGTGGAGCATAAGGAATAACATGGAGGACATAGGAGAAGGAAAGGAAAAGTGAATTGGGGGAAACCAGAGGGGAAGATGAAGCATGAGAGACTGTGGACTCTGAGAAGAGAACTGAGGGTTTTGGAAGGGAGGAGGTTTGGGGGTTGGGTGAGCCTGGTAGTGGGTATTAAGGAGGGTACATATTGCATGGAGCACTGGGTGTGGTGCATAAACAATGAATCTTGGAACACTGAAAAAATTAAAAAAGGAAATGCAACAAGTTTCTGTACATTGATCTTGTACCCTGCGACTTTACCAAATTTTTTTTTATCAGTTCTAACAGTTTTTTTGGTGGAGTCCTTAGGGTTTTCTATATATAGTATCACGTCGTCTACAAATAGTGAAAGTTTTACCTCTTCCTTACTGATTTAGATTCCTCTTATCTCTTTTTTTTTCTTTTTATTTATTTATTTATTTATTTTCAGCGTAACAGTATTCATTGTTTTTGCACCACACCCAGTGCTCCATGCAATCCGTGCCCTCTCCAATACCCACCACCTGGTTCCCCCAACCCTCCCACCCCCTCTTCAAACCCCTAAGATTGTTTTTCAGAGTCCATAGTCTCTCATGGTTCACCTCCCCTTCCAATTTACCCAAAAGCACATACCCTCCCCAATGTCCATAACCCTACCCCCCTTCTCCCAACTCCCCTCCCCCCAGCAACCCACAGTTTGTTTAGTGAGATTAAGAGTCACTTATGGTTTGTCTCCCTCCCTATCCTATCTTGTTTCATGGATTCTTCTCCTACCCACTTAAGCCCCCATGTTGCATCACCACTTCCTCATATTATTTGCTTTCTAAGAGAAATAAGCAGTGACTAAACACAATTCCTGTCTTCCTGGCTCTTGGACTCCTAAACCAGGCTGGGTGAGGGTGATTGGGAGCCCTGGGCTTCCTGCTAGGCAGACAGGTAATTAATCAGAAAAGGTGCTGAGGGCACCTGGGTGGCTCAGTCGGTTAAGAGGCTGCCTTTGGCTCAGGTCATGATCCCAGGGTCCTGGGATTGAGCCCCACATCAGACTCCCTGCCCAGCAGGGAGCTTGGTTCTCCCTCTGCCTGCTGCTCCCCCTGCTTGTGCTCTGTTTCTCTGCCAAATAAATAAATAAAATATTTTTTTAAAAAGTTGGTGAAAGAGCTGCACCTATATCTCAGGCCAGTGGGTGTGCTAATTAAACAGATGCAAGGTCAGGTATTCTAGAAGAAGCAGACTCTGCCCAGGTTAGAGTTCATAGTGGACAACTTTGTTCTAAAGGTCAGACAGTGGCTGCTCCCTGGCACTGACCATGTCACTGTCAGATCCCCAGAAAGTACAGACACTTTGTAGTCAAAGGCTCTCCTTCCATAGAGATGCTGTAGAGCCTTCCCCATACCCAAGGTGGAATGCTTAATGCTTCCAATTCTTTCCCCCTTGCAGTGTCCACCTTCACAATTTAACATGCCATGGAGAGAAAGTAATTCCCCACCCAGACTCTGTCATGTGACTTGTTTTGGCTAATGAGATGTTGCTAAACCTGACCCTCATGAAAAGCACTTGCAAAGTAGGGCTTCTCTTTCTGGGCTCTGCTGTCTTTGTGAGAAGGGTGAGCCCAGACTAGCCTGCTGGCCCCAGGAGAAGGAACAGATACACATGGCACAGAGCTGCCCAACCGGGAGCACAGTACCAGCAGCATAAACTACACCAAGTAATGACTGTTGTTTTCAGCCACTGCCTTGTGGGTGCTTCATTACATAGTATTTCTGTAGCAATAGCCGATATAGAAATTTAAGAAAGAAAGGACAGGCCAGCCAGCACTCCATGCGACCTCTTTCCCAGGCTGAAGTTACAGGCCATCCTGCCAGCAGCTGAAAACCCACTTCCAAGGCAAAAATATCAGAAGCACATCTCCTGGGCTCTACCCTTACCTCATTTCTGCCCCTTTTCTCCTACCAGGAACCCAAGTCCCACCAGAATCCCACTGGGAGCACGCACGTATGTGCGCGTGCGCACACACACACACACACACACACACTGAATACACTTCTATCCTGGCTGAAAACACAGCTGCTTCTTCAAAGACATTGAAGTAGAAAATATCTTAAAATAGAAAATAAAAACTATCCTAAAATAGAAACTATCCTAAAATAGAAAATATCCTAAAATAGTAAATATGCTAAGAGTCTGATTCCCTTGATTATGGGTGTGCTGGTGTTGTTTTGCAAGCAGAGCTGAGGCAAGGACTTGGGTATGGTAGGTGTCTTTAAGATAGATCCCAGAAAGCTGAAGGGAGGGAGAAGAGAGAGGAAGGCAGAAAGGGGGAGGAGCGGTTGGTAGGGGTTTGAGGCTGGTTACCATTGTGGACAACCAAGGCTCCCTCCCACTGGGGACTGCTTGGGGAGTTGCACCTCAGAATTGTCTCTTCAAAGAATGGGAGTATGGACATTTATCCAGGTGCCACTTCCCACTGAGGGCTGGTGTCCCTTGTGCATTAACAAGCACCCCCCCCACAAGCAATCCAACCACGGACTTCCCTCAAGGGTTGAGTAATGCACAGTTCAGAGAGCTCTGAGGCAGAGCAGCTGAAGCACTAGATGAGATGCCTGAGATAAGAAGGTTGCAGGCGATAGTCAAAGGTAGAGGAAGGGCAAGGAGACAGTGTGGACACTAACTGGGTCTGTTATACAGGGGTCCTATGAGTGGGGAGGGGTGAACTTTGCACAGTGATGTCACCAGATCCTAATAGCAAACCTGAGAGGAGGGCAGGATCATGAACCCTATCTTACAGCCAAAGCCAGTAAGCTGATAGAGAGATCAGAATCCAAACTCTAGTTGGTTAGGTAGTTGGTTATGTTCTGAATCCATTGTTCTTACCCTACTCCTGGAGTAGCTTCCCCATTAATTCATTCAACAGATATTTGTTAGGGTCCAGGCACCAATGGTAGGTAGTGGGGAGGGTTGCCAAGTACAGTTGCTCAGTTTGTGTACTGTACAAGAATACCGTATCTAAGGAAACAGCAGTCACATCACAAACAGCATAGAGTGGTGTATTTGTTATGATAATTTTCTAGCAGATGATAATAATGTGCTTTATTCTAACAAAGTCAGTGTGCTAAAATAATTTTCCAATAGATACATCAAACATCTCAGAAAGGAGCACCTGTCCACTTTGCACCATTTGTACTTGTGACAGCCCTGGGCTCGGGGAGTACAGTTAAAGGCAAAATAAACAAAATCCCTGCCTTGTGGATTCTATAGATTAGCCAGAAGGACTGGTGTCAAACAAATAAACACACCACAATTTGTGTTCAAAGCATAATTGGATACAAAGCATACATTTGTAAATGCTGTGAGTGGGGAAAAGCATATTGGCAGGCCTTGCTCCAAAAGGCCTAATGGATGTCCCTCTTTAGACAGAGGAGAATGAAAAGGAACTACCTGGGGAAAAGGTGGGAGAGGAGTATTTCTGGAAGAGAGAACAATAAGGGCTCAGAAAAGAAAGAGCCCAGGAAGGAGCTCAGCAAGTCTAAGGAACTTTGGGAGCATCCAAAAGAGCAGTGAGAGTGAAGGAGAAGAGATGAGGGAAAGGTCACCAGGAACGAATCACACAGGGCGTGTGAACCAAGGTAACTGAACTGGGTTGATTCTTTCAGATAGATAGATAGAGAGATAGATTTTCTTTCTTTTTCTTTCTTTGACAGAGAGCACATGTGCACACAGGTTAGGAGGGAGCAGAAGAGGGAGAGGGAGAATTAAAGGGAAAAGGAGAAGCAGAGGGAGAAACAAGTTCTCTGCTGAGCAGGGAGCTGGATGCAAAGCTCGATCCCAGGACCCTGGAATCATGACCTGAGCCAAAGGCAGATGCTTAACCAACTGAGCCACTCAGCACCCCTAAACAGGGTTGATTCTAAGGGCATGGGAAACTGCTGGAGGGTTATAAGCAGGCTAATGGCTTATTTTAAGCAGCTTGTTCTGCTAATCTGCAGAATTGGGGGAGGCTGGAGGAAGGCAAATTAATGAATAGGAAGAAGCCTGCCTTCCGTGGATGAGATAAAACTCTGTCTTCCAAGGTCAGCACCTTCTACCAGCTCTGCAGACAGAGTTAGCAGAGCTGGACAAAGTGGCAAGTGTCACAGATAAGTAGTTTGGGAGAAGGTTGGAGAGAAGTTGTAGGTACCATTGGCTGGCATGCGTGGGAGGGGACAGGGGACGCTCACTAGGGGATGCAGTCTTGCCAGCTGCAATGTCAGCTTTGCAGAGCATCCGGAAGGCTTTACCATCACTGAATCACGACATGGTGAGAAACTCAACCAGGGAGACCACAGGGCAGAGATCACACCCTCAGATGATAAGTCTACGTCCAGCCCTGAACTTTTGGTTTTTGAGAACACCATATTGAGAGCTGAGTCTGGAAAGCTCCCCTTGCAATACGGAGATGCACTGCACACCCAAATAATACCAGCGGCAGAGCACCAGGCACATAGCCTTGCTCAATCATTTGTAGCCAGTTTTGTGACCCATGTCACCTCAAGCTTAGAATCAATGAGAGAAGGGAGGCTTGGAGGGTTGAGTGATTTTCTAGGATTACACAGTGAGTTAGGTTTCAAGTTGGATGTGTGCCTCATGTTCCATCCAGCAGGTATACACCTAAGTAAGCACCGTGTTTCCTCCTGTTTCTCCAAAATTCAACTTCAAGCCCCAGATCCCATCTCCGTTTCCTCTCTATTTCATCCTAACTCCTTCTTATTGTCCCTGATGGTGGCTTTTTCACATCATCACATGCACATAATAATAGCCTCCCTTTCTTCTCTCATAAGTTGTCCCCCTCTCTTCAGTGCAAATGTCTCCATGAAAAAATCTTCCCTGATCTTATGGGACTGGGCTGTTAGTTTAGCTCTACATGTGATGGTGAGTGCATGCAGGTACATCTGAAGTAACACGCCCCCCCTTTTTCATGAAATCAAACTCAAAGAAGTCACACAAATGCAAAACAAGTGAGACTCCACAAAGAAACTCCCATGAAATCAGAAAATGCAATGCTCACTTAGACGGAGTGTTCCTTAGATAGTAGGATCTTAGGTCTGCTTTCTACTCTCCCACCTTAGGGGTGTTTGAGACGTCAATCCCAGTGAGATGAATGTAGGACACTATCATTATGGCAGTTCATTAAGAACATAGAATCTCCTTGAGGCTTCGGGAGAGAATAGCAGCTGACAAAGTCAGTAGCTAATACTAATTATTGCGGAGAACAGAGGTGACAGACAAAGCTGTGATATTCATAAAGACATATTCCTTATGAATATTCAAGGCCTTCTTTTAAGAAGAATTAGGCACATGGTGCCTGATTGAATAAAAAGGCAATCAGCATTTGCAGCAGATCAGAAAGTACAAATATGGCAGCTGATATTGACATTGAGGCCACATGGAGGAAAATAGCACGGGAAAAGATTTCCTAGGAAGGCTGGGAGGCTCCAAAAGAGCACCTGGATTTGGAAATGGGTTGAGCTCATGTAGGCAAAATTTCCCTGTTTGGCTTTACAGCCAGACAGCCTGGGTTTGAATCCTGTTCCACCATAGACAAGCTATGTGACCTCAGCCATCATTCAACTTCTTTATGCATCAGGGTTTTTTTATTTATCTCTTCAAATGGGAATAACCATCTTCTTTGCCTTGAGGTCTTTATGAGGATTAAATAAGGTAATATAAAAAGTGCCTAAGTAGTCACCGAACATAGAAAACGTTCTATACCTGCTTTATGTGCCTTGTTTCATTTCATTCTTAGAGGGAACCTGTGAGATTGATATTCTTATTATTAGTCTCTCAGTTTCCTCATCTACACAGTAAGAATATGAAGTAATCTACAAGTGGTAGAGCTGGGATTTTGACTTAGGTCACACTACATCTGTCGCTGGAGCCAGTGGTTGCTGGGCCTTATTAAATTGGTAGACTTTTGGCTTGTTCCCTAAAGTCAACTCCCCCACCATTGTTGTGTGGGTGTGCGCATGTGCTATTTGTTTCACTTGCATCAACAACATTTACTGAACATCTACTATTTTCCAGCACTGTTCTAGGTACTTGGAATCTACCAGTGAACAAAATAAATAAAGAATCCTGCCTTCATGATACTTACATTCTAGCAGTGAAATAATAAATATAATGAATTAATAAGCTAGATGACAAATACAGGCTTGAGGATAGGCAGGGAGGCTCCTCTTTGCTGAAAACAGCCCCCATGGTATGCACCGACGCTGAGCAGTCATTTGAATGTTTGTCTATAACAAAGTAGGGAGCATCAACCAAAGCAGCTGAAGGAGACAGCAGACGGTGT